>NC_090696.1:23563750-23887500 GCF_040954835.1 Lepisosteus oculatus
AATCAAAGTCAACAATTAAATGGACTCTTTCCAGTGAATGAAGGTCATCTCTCAGGGATGATGGAATTCTTACAATTAGATAGTAAGTCATCCAACAGGTTTGTGTTTACAGATATTTGAAGTGTTTACACATACCTATTCTAAAGTTTATATTTTAGTTATTTAGCAATCAGTTTGATTGAGCAATCAAGTTGTTTATCAAACAATCATATTCAAGAATAGTATCAGAAAATAACAGCAGCTAAATGATTACAAAACTAATCAACATTTATGTAACCCAGTACATACAAGATAGCATGGAAATTTAAGATCTTTACAAGCCCTGATCTCAACCTGGACTAATAATGATCACCAACCCTGAACATTAAAACTAATTTTAAGGGAAAGCCAATGAAAAAAGTACAGTGGACTCTAGGTAAGACAGGTAGAAGGAAGCATAGGAACATTTCATATGGGAAAGGAATTCCAGAAAGGGTTAGTAAGAGAGCTAAAAGAACAATTACCAAACAATTGTCCAAAAGGACAGACAGTTGGGAAATGGTAGAAGGATAATTTCACCACAGAAGAAATTCTAGAGTTCTAAGTAACCTTACTGTCCAAAATAATCCTAAGAAAGGAAGGGTCCCAGGAACTGACTTATAAAACCAGGATAAAAGAACTTAGACTTAGAGTTTCTGAGAAGAATCTTAGTGATAGGAATGCTTTTTATTGAACATTCATGGCAGATATACAGTCTTCAATATCAAAGCCTGAAGTGAACTCAGGTATCTGAGTGGAAATTTCTGGGATTATGTGGATAATATCTCCATGCTTATGAAGTCAATGCACAAAACGTAGTATGTTAAATAACAAAGGCCCCAAAACAGAACCTGTGGAACACTACATGTAAGCTGGCTTGGAGTGTTATTTTTACTATCAAAGAATACAGATTCCATATTATTACAAGATTAATGGCAAAAGGAGTATTGATATTGAGTAGGGATAAGCACTCATGGTTTAGCATCAACATTGATACTCCAGAAGATAGTTAATAACAGTCTTTATCACCCATATTCTCTCCTGCTCTAGGGCAAACACCAGACTAGGAGGGCTCAAGGAAGTTCTTATTAATCAGATATCTCAACAACTGACAATAATCCTGTTTGGTGTCTTGGACAGGAATGGAAGTTAAGGAATAGATTGGAACATTGATAAAACCGAAGAATCAAGTGCATGCTTCTTGTACTGTATACAGGTAAGGCACAGCTGTGTCTGCGAGTAGTTGGCACAGTACATAACTGAAAGGATAAATTGATGGCATGTGCAGATTTATTGCATGAGTTAATTGCTGCAGGAATTCCTGTAAAATATACTGTACCAAAAAGTATGAATGAAAGATTACTTACAGTTTCTGTAGATTATGATATTTGTAGAAAATATCAGCGTTCAATTTCCTTAACCTATTTCTCTGAAGAGACCTGAAATATTGATAATTTATTAGTTTACAATCTGGACATAACACTCAGTCATCTCTGTGTCTTTTTATGTTATTGTCACATCCTACAGCTTTCAAAACGTAAAAAAATGTATAATATATTGAAATCTGTTTTTTCACAGGAATGCAGTACACTATATTTAGTGTAGAAATTATATTTTGATATGTAATGCTATATAAAACTGTTCAACCTATATTAATCTGTTATTTAAAAATACCTGGATAGAGTACATTAAAATAAGATAATTTATTGACTTTGTTTCTTAATGTAATCACTTTTTACCTCAACACACCCAGCCCATTTGTTTTTCAAGCAATACCTTGATAACGAACCTCTTTTGACTACGCCTTTAAACTGCTCATAAATGGATTTAAGGCACATTTCAAGACAGAATTCCAAGCCAGATGTACAGTACTGTGCTATTTACTACATCTTTCAATTTGGTGGAGGCTACATGTGGGATGTAACGTGTATTGTTTAAACATTAACTAACAAATGGTAGTCTGTGTAACTAATTCAACCCATACAAGCTGTTGTACGGCAGAAGACCTATCATATCACAGCTGTCATATTTTATAAATTACTTTGCACAACAGGCCATCAGTCAGCTAATATTGAGTAGTGACTGTAATTGTATGATATCAGTCAGCAGCATCTATTTTTCCGAGAAGATAAAATTTTCTTATGTCAATAAAACCGTGCAACTGTGGAACAGCTGTGAGTTGCATGACAAATCATGTTAGGACACATATTTCAACTGTTGCTTAAATGTTGTCATTAATTTTTCAGATAAATATATTTAATATTCAAGTTTCCCATATTAATATGTCATACACTGTGTACATTTCCTCATCTGTACGAAAGTATTCAGACCCCTGGAGTTTTCACATTTTGCTACTTTGAAACCTGTAGTCATGACTCTTTGAATTATTAATAAATACGGTATTTGCTAATAAACCTACTCCACACACTCAAAACAATAAACAATAAGAAAGGTAATATAAAAGAAAAACTGAAATGTCATAATTACATAAGTATTTATGCAATTTTGCTGTGGAAAATCTAAACTAATATTGGGCCACAAAATTACCTCAATATGTTGCAATGACAATTAAAGGAGTGGCCTTCAGTGAGAAAATGTGTATGAGTCATCAATACCCCAGTTACTCCATGTGTTTTGAAATGATCACAGAGTTCATAGTTCAGAGTTCTCAGAGTTGGCTGAGATGGGAAAAATGTGCATCAGTCAACAATATCCAGAACACTTTACAAAATGGTTGTATATGGCAAGGTCACAAGAAGTAAGCTATTACTAAAAACAACAGCAACAAAATATTTAAGTGATACTGCAATAGGTTTTGTGGTCAGGTGAAACAAAACTGGAAACTTTTGATTTAAATGCAAAGACTGTGACTGATGAAAAGTCCAACATATTGCCTCACCTAGTTAATACCATGCATGCAGTTAATAATCAAGTCAATTGATATGTAGTAGCTTTCTCATCAGCAGGAGCTGGGAAGCTTCTTGAGATTCATGGGAAAATTTATGGAGAGAAGCACAGACAAATTCTAGAGAAAAAGCTGCTTTAATCTGCTAAAGACCTGCTAAAAGCACAACTAATATTGATACTAATTGTTCATATGCAGTGTTGAATACTTTATAGGAAATATGTTTATATGCTTATGACTAAGAAATTGGACAAGAAACACCAAATATGCTTGCAGGTGTAATGTACATTCAGATTCGATTTGTTTTCCCATAGCTCCTTGTTGAATAATAACTTTCATACATTACATACCCAAAACAGAAATACACAAACAGCATGTCCCAAGAACAAAATAACACATAAACAGAGAACAAAAAGGTAAGCATATTGAATAAATCATAAATGTTGTTATTTTAATATTTAATTTCATATCAACAATTAATTTATATTAATATTGAAAGGAACTTAATAATTTCTAAATATTTGTACTGTGTGTAAGATAAACAGATATGCTTACTATTGTAGGCTCATATGTAATTCTAGTCTGAACATCAATCATCAATCAAGCTGTGTGTGTGATACGGAAATACATCATCCTTAACTTGAAATGGGTCAAATATGACTTGAAATGCTTTACTGAAAAAAACTTAATCTTCTTCACAACTGCATAAACCTTTGAGAGAAATTGCTGAACTGGAAACCAAATTGGTTTTCTAGAATATGCCAAAAATTGTAATTACTGTCACTCATGCTATTTGCTTTATCCTTGTCAATACTATTTATAATAGTACTATGTTTTCAAAAAATTCAGAACTATTCATTTTTTTATCTTCCTTTCACATGACTATTAGCAGTATCTTTGTTTTTTATAAATCTATCCACAATAAATGAAACACAAAATTCAACCAAGATGGAACATAATGATACTAATGTTTATATATAAAGCCCAAGCATACTTAGAAAAGCTAGCTTGTAATAAAGGCAGAATAATAGGTTTGGGAAAAATAAAAGCAGAACAAACATACTCAGACTTTACATGAAGGTGTCTACGTATTAGCATCGATTTGTCCATATCCTTAACACATTGCCAAAAAAAAACCAAATACTGTTATGTCTGTATTTTAAAATAGTGACAAACTTACATAAAGCTTTTGACAACTAGAGCGTCTGCCTCTTAAGTCTCCTCAAAGGCATATTAAAAGTATAAATGTGATCTCTGACAGTTACGTAACAAAGTATTGAAGTGTAAAAGTGAAAAATTTAATAAATATAAACTTGTAAAATAAGTGGTGGATATTATTTAAGCTGGTAGTATTTTTTTCAGACCTAGTGTATTATGCTCTTTGCCCTTCCAGAAGTACTTTCCTCAGCTGATCTACTTACATCTTTGTCACATTTGTGGACACTGAGGGCACAGATTGAAGCTGGGCATCATCACAGTCCATTTCCAGACCTCTGCACGAGCACTCGCCTGGAACAGTCCCAAGTACTACATGAAGAGAAATGAAAATTCTGGCTTTAAATATGCTTTTTCTTTCTTTTCAGCTTTAGGACAACAACATTGTACTGAACAATCTACATCTTCTGACAGAAAACCTTTTTTTATCCACAGTGAATTTAGGAGTTGTTTTCATGAGTCTCTGTTAACCTGTAAGGGTAAATTATTCTCAGTAGCCCAACATCTTTAAACATAACAGTTGTCATGAAAGCACGCTGATCACTCCCCACTGTACATCAACGGCTCCCCTGTGGAGACCACCTCCCTAGCCAATAAAGCACAGCAGCGTCTCTATTTCCTGCGGTGACTGAGGAGGGTAAACCTTCCCCTGCCCATTCTTACCACTCTCTACAGAAGCACCACTGAGAGCACCCTGACCAGCTGGATCACTGCAGGGTTTGGGAATTGCAACGCTTCTGACTCGCAAGACCCTGCAACGAATTGTGGGAACAGCTGAAAAGATCATTGGAGCCTCCCTCCCTTCCATTCCTGTCACCTCTCACAAACGCTACTTACACAGGGCCTCCAGTAAAGTAGATGACCCCTCCCACCCCTTCCAAAAACTCTTTGCCCTCCTACCATCTGGAAAAAGATATCGCAGTGTATGGGCTAGCTCCACCAGACTCTGTAAGAGCTTCTTCCTGCTCTTTAACACCCTGGAATCTACTTGCACCCACTCCAATTCCAGAAACAGGGTTTAAATTCCCCCAGTGTACTGTATGTGTATCCTGTCTATGTCAGTGTCCTGTCTGTCCTGTCTGTATTTACACAGTGGACCAGGAGGAACGATATTTCGTTCCACAGTATACTTGTATATGGCTGGAATGGCAAATAAACGTGAACTTGAATTTGAACTTGTAGACAAAAGGTGATAAAAGGAACTGGTACTTTAAAGTACTTTGGTCTTTACTTTCTATGTTTTCAGTTGTAGCGGCAATGCTTGTTAATAAGACAGAATTAAGCGTTGGTATGCTCCTAAAAGAGGCCCCATCTCACCCTCCATCTCTGTGGTGCAGCCACAGAGAAAGAATTCATGTAAGCTGATTTAAGAGTGTTTTCTTGTGATAAGAAACAAGCTCCCAGACGGGGATGCAATTAGCTGAGCCTGGCTATCATGATCAATGGTCATCTATTGGCGCCTATCAGTCTAGGGAGTGCCGAATGGACATCTGGACTGCATTCCTAAGTGTCAAGAGTAAGTGACTTATATCTCACCTTGACCAACCAATCAGGGACTGGCAGGGCGTGGTAATACCACGTGGGTCTCCAATGCCCGCCAAACTCTCAACCAATCAGCACACATCTGGGTCTTGATCAAAAAGGGAGCGCAAGCTCAGTTCTGGGCTCTCCTTGGCCATTTTCGCGCATCCTCAGAGACAATCACGTGACAACTGCTGTTGTCTGCAAAAGGACTTGGACTTTGTTCAAAGCGCGAGGCCGAGGAACCCGTACGTACTCAGAATTCTACCAACGTGAATGCTCCGCTTGATCAACGGCAGCCTACAGTTGGACCCTCGTCGACAACCTGAATAGCTTATTCAGAAACAGCGCTGGACCGGGAACGAACCAGTTTCTTCCCAGGCAAAAGAGTGACTTGTGAGGACTCGCGGTCACACTCTGTGCATAGAGACTTTCTACTAGCCAGCCGGACTGCTGGTAGATCCCCTCGGAGCAACGACTGCCCTGCGCGCCGCAGTTAGATTCCTCCGCCCGTCCTACTCCGAGCTGCACCTCGACTGGTTGGCCGGTAGCCAGAGGACGCCGTCACAACGCCCATTGGACAACCGCTGCAACAGAGGCTGCAACAGAGCCTGTCAGCTGGTTTGGTGTTCGTGCCGGGAATTCCAAATCCAAACACAGTGGATAAGTAAACCCCATGTTCTACATTGCGTCTCGAGAATTCAATTGTACCTCAACACAAGTTGTTATCAATTTAATTCATGAGTAATGTATTTACTTCCGAGTTTAGAGTAACAGTGGGTAATAACACTGATTAGCGATTTGGTAACTGAACGATATACATTGACATATATTCTCTGTTGTGTATCTCTTTGTGTTTGCATCTCTTCGAGATTATATACCTTGTATATTGATAACCCTCACCGTAAGGTCTGCCGCTCGTATCCAGGCAGACTAGTGTATGTTTGTTGCACAGTTATATTAATAAATGTATCCCGTGTATTGAACCCGTGTGTGTGCGTTGTTAGTTGTTCTGACGATTGATTTTCTAAAAGCCCCAACGAACAACCTCGTGATTACTGCCACAATTAACAATTGTCTCAGTAAACCCATCAAAACCACTACACAGTCCATCTGAAAGCACCTTATTTGCAAACATAGTATTGTATTTTGTATTAGATTCCCTGAGGAATTGCAGTGTTAATTCAAGCAAAAAACACCTATCTTGGTTAATTATTAATGTAGCACATTATGAAGAATGATAGAAAGCTAGGAATTGTATGTAGAGTACTGTGTGACCCTGATTGCATTGTGTAAAACCTAAATAAGTAAATAAGTGATTATTTATTACCAATAACTCAGATGCTGCAATGTTCATAAAGTAGATGCAATAATGCTGACACTAGTCAGTCACTGATGTGGCAAATCTCACCTTATGATTGTGAGTGACAGAGGTGTGGAAACACTGAAATGGCCCACATAAATTGCTCGTAAGGGGGCAATATATCCCACTAAGAATGAATGGGTTACTTTTGTACTCTCTAGCTTTTGAATACAAATTCCTGTCCAGGCAAGAGCAACCAGATGAATTTCTCAAAGGGGTGTCCTATAACAGCACAAAAGGACAAGCTAAAATAATGAACGTTATAATGCATGAAGTCTACAGGGGACTTGATTCAAGTATTCATAATCCTCAAAGGCACTGACAAAGTCAATTCTATAAACATTAAAGAACCATGAAACATGAAACAGAGGATGCAAGTGAAAACTACAGGGGAGTGTATTTAAAACTTTGAACAGCAGGTGCTTCTTTACACAAAGGCATGGAATAAGCTAACCAGCCATGTAATTAAAGTTATTATCCTGGCTTCTTTCTAGAAATGGTAGGTTTTTTGCTCAAGTAGCTGCTTACTTCCAAATAAGTTAGATGGCCTGAATGGACCCTTGTGTTGTAAAGAGTTGGTGTAGTTAGGATGTCATGATGTGATAGCAATTCAGAGGTGGTGTTGCAGCCTTTCACTGCTCAATAAACTGTATGTGAGAGTTATCCTATGTGAAAACAGTTATAGGTAAAATAAACATGTAACAGCAAGGCTTAGTTTTGTGCATAGAACTTTTTAGTAATTTTATAACTCTCTAACAGAAACCAGGACATCATAAATTGGGTCCATCTTGACACCTTCAGTAATGAAGTGCCCAAAACCTCATTGCCCGTTATCTGATGGTCAAAGGCTAATCATCTAGAATGACCACTTAATGAAGAACCTGTAGAGTGGGTAGGACAACACACTTAACCCCAACCACACCAATAGTGTTTATGTGACTTAAAAAATACTGCACAACAAATAGAAACTTTATGCCTCAATATGCACACTAGCTGTCTTGTGCCCTTCATATCGGCATTTCTTCCTAGGTCTGCAAGGGCTTAATCCTTGTTTCACATGGATGCTCGCATTAGAGCAGACTTCACTAAAGGGAATTATCCCAGATTGTTTCCGGAATGGTGATGTTTCATTTTCTAACCTATGAAATATTATAAACAGTTTTAAAATGCATTATATTAAAATATATTTAAATTTAAAATACAGTGCTTTGCAAACATATTCACCCCCCTTGGACTTTTTTCAGAGTTGGTTACTTCAGTTTTTATTTTTAATTAACTTAGTAAAATGTCTGCAGTTTATTTTCACTTTGACATTATAGAGTACTTTGTGTTGATGAGTGGCAAAAATTATCAGTTAAATACATCATGGTTCCATGTTGTAACACAATAAAATGTGAAAAAAGTCCAAGGGGGGTGAATATGTTTAATATTAAATAATAACTCCAATATACTATCAATGTATTTGAAATATAAACTCCCTGCTGTGCTCCTCGGCATTGTTTTTTATTTTTTCTATTATTTCTAAAGCACCTAGATGAAAGATAAAAAGTTTGATTTTCTTATGTAAAATATCTGTTATCAAAGGCCAAACATTCATTGTGCAAAAATGCCATACTTACAGCACTTATCAAGCCTGGTTCCAAAATTATTATTCAGAATTCCAAAATATTTGTCAAACAGGTGAGGCCATCCGTTGTTATCTCCTATGAAAAAAAGAAATGTTTTAGAGTTGTGACATTTTATTTCTCAAGGTAATACAATGATTACTTCAAATTAACAATAAAACTTTAAGATGTAAATCCTTAATGAAATTTATTTAAGTATAGTACAATTTCAATGAAACACCATGAAGTGCTTTTGTTTTGGACTATAATAATGAAAAAGAAACTGTTTAACTACTGTTTATTTACTATTGATTTAAATATTTTACTTCCTAAGGATGTAACACCACATTTCCTGTCAATAACATTATCCTCACAGGATCACAGGACCTGTGAGAAATTGTATGAAATGTCAAAGGTCTTCAGAAGCAGAAAGAAGAAATATTTTTAAATGAATATCGACTAATTACGCAGGAAGTCAAGCCTATGTAGTAAATTTAGTATGTACAGTAATACCTGGGAGGATATTGATCTGGTTTGTTTTGTTGGCAATAAACAAGAAACATATAAAAAACACAATAACATTTCATTCAGCTTTACTATGGACTCACTGATGAATTAGACTTGAGTTATATACAGTGCATGACAAAGATTTTAAATCAAATCCCTGGTTATGTAAGTCCTCTTATCATAACCGCATTCAACTGCAAATTAATTGATGAGCTGAACAGACAAAAAAGTATAATATAGTGTTCAAACTGCTTCAAAATGACAAGACTGTGTGCAGCTGTAATTTCTAATAAGTGGCATATTTTCTTGAGCAGGTTAAAAAATAATGTTAATACCATAATTAATAATTAATAAGATTAGCAACACATTAAAAATCCAAATAAAAGTTTAACAAACAAAAGAGAAAAAAAGTAAACCTTTAAACCATATATTGCAAGAGATAATGGGGACATACAGATGCAGCCATTCAAACTTCGCGGTATACCGTTATTAAGTTATTTAGATACGCAAATCCATATTATATTCCCTATTAATCCAATTCTAAAGGTATGCATTTGTTTTATTCAATAACGAGCATATTCGCAGAAAACGTTAAAATTATCAATTTTCACAAAGTATATAAACGTACAGTAATATGGTCAGAGGGAGCACGTAAAAATGTTTCGGAAATAACCACATGTAAGACTTTGATGCTTAAAATGTTTATAGAGAAATGGAATACTGGTGTGCATTGTTTC
The DNA here is from genome assembly GCF_040954835.1 of Lepisosteus oculatus. Taxonomy (NCBI): domain Eukaryota; kingdom Metazoa; phylum Chordata; class Actinopteri; order Semionotiformes; family Lepisosteidae; genus Lepisosteus; species Lepisosteus oculatus. Next base: position 23,573,621 of record NC_090696.1, read on the forward strand.
TTTAAACTACCAAGACCAGCAATATACAGTACAGTTTACATTATATGTTTATGTTCCTAAATTAATATTGCTTATGAGCATGTGAAAGGCATGGTGAATCGGAGACTCTCAAGACTTACTTTCTATGATTGGAAAGAAATATGTGATCGGATCAACTAAATGCTGTGGTGTTACTCTTTGTCAATGGAAAAATAAAGTATTTTCGTTTACAAACACAATTACAAAGAATGTGGACCAGGGTAATACTTTAAGTTTACAGCTTGTCCAAGGTCATTCATTATTAATACTATTAGTGATATCTTCGGTAAAGACTTTGATGCATAAAATATTTCTGCATAATTAAAATATTTATGATAAAGGTGGTAGGTTGTGTACTTTTTTCCAACTGAGCAATCCTGCTTTCATAAAATATACCAACTTTTTAATGTATAATGATTAACATGCTGTAATACACAGTTTAAATTTAAAAGTCTAAAGAGTATACAACTTAAATTCTTAATTGAATAAAGATTGTCCCTCAGCAGTGATTGGGATTTGAAACAGGATGCTTTCTGGTGACAGCTCAAATGTTGTACATGAGAGGTTAAGCTTTATTAGCTCCACCTGGCGTATTTACAAGGTGATCCCGGATACTATTAACATTATCTAATTTGCATATGGTAAAGCGCGGTATGGTGCGAAACGACGCGTCAAGACTCGTTCTGATTCGACATCCCCACCGCGTTGTAAAGCAATGTACCCCGCTTGTTTTGAATGGCTGCATCTGTAGATGCATACAGTAGCTGAAAGGAATTACAGAACAAGGCTTTAAAATACAAAATCAATATCAAAATTTTACTATACATACTTTCCATCAGTCTTTTTTCTGCTGTTTGCTAACAAAGGATCTTTGCTTGTGATCAGAGCATTACTTATATAAACACAATCCAAGACAGCAATGAAACACTCATTATACAGTACATTCATCCTATCTGCCAGTATTTTATCAGTCAGCATAATGGAAGTGTTTCCGTTGCTTTAAATGAAATCAAAAGAGTATTTTTTCAGAGTGCTTACCTAACCCTATCTCAATTACACACAAAATAAACAAATGTAATACTCCCCTTTTCCAAAAATTACTCCTTAAACTTTAAAAAATGAAGCAGACTAAATTATTGTTCTAATGGAAGTTACTGTACAGCTGGCATGATTTTTACTTTGCTACAGTATAATGAAAGCATTGTAAATAAAGGACCATGAAACGAAATGGCGGAGTGGTGGCACTGGGGCTAAGGATCTGTGTGTGTGGCTGGAAGGTTGCCAGTTCAAATCCTGCAGCCGCCAGAGGAATCCTATTCTGTTGGGCTCCTCAGCAAGGCCCTTAACCCCAACTGCTCCAGGGGTGCTGTACAATGGCAGACCCTGTGCTCTGACCCTAGGCTCTCTCCCTATCTGTGTGTCTCATGGAGAGCAAGCTGGGGTATGCGAAAAGATAATTCCTAACACAAGAAATTGTAAAGGGTTAATGAAATGATGTAATTTTGTTATAAATGGAGAACAGAGTGAAAGAGCTTCCTGTACACTGTGTTGGGGTCATGATTTAATTTGATTTCAGTCCACAAGATGAATGTAGGTACCTGGAATTTCTGGAAAGGCAACTACAGAGTGAAGAACATCTGTCTTATCTATCAGAAACTATTTTCTTTTGTATTTTTTCTTTCATAGGCCCTGATTCTTTTATTTTATTAAGATTTAGTCAAAAAAAATAATGGGCTTCTATGTGGTTCCATTCAGGAAAGGCCTCTGGTCCAGGTACAGCATATACTGTACCCTACAGACTCCAGTTTGAATTTAGACTATATCACTTGTGATTGAGTTCTGTGAGCTTGTGGCATTAGAAGAGTGATATCTGTCTGTTTTCCACCTGAGACAATTGCTCCTTTGTATGCAGTGTTGACTTTAGTTATACAACAGACATATAGTAATTGTTAATGGCATCGGAGTTTGAATTAATTGAATTATGTTGTATACATTTTTTTAATCTAAAATTATAACTGTGACACTATTATCACTTATTAGAGTATGTCATTTTCTCATACAAAAATGTGTAAAAGTTTCTAACCTTTTTATTATTATGACAAAAAGCTCAGTCTCTGACAGCCACATAGTTAACCAATCCACCATCTACTCTCTAACTAGGAATTTACATCTGTCCTAATTCTGACAGGTTTAGTGGTATAATTGAATCAGTTAAACTTCTTTGTATTCCTTTGTGACTTTGTAAGGGATTGCCAGTGATGTTCTTTATTTGCTTTTCCCAAATTGTAATACTCTTTATAGTTTAGATGTTAAAAACAAATTGTTATTATTGGCATCAGCGCATCCAAACATCAGTGGCAAAAAAGTATTTTATTATTTATTGTCATCTTCTGTGAATCTTTATATTTCAAAATGCAAAGATAAAAAGCTCAATTTATAACTAGAAAAGGAATGAATGATAAGAAAATGTAAATGAATAGAACAAAATAGTCAAACTGTAGTAAATACTGAATATGAAATACTTCATATTCTCTTCTAATATTAAACATAAAATATTAAACATAAAACTCAGTAAAAGTTCCTACTTTATATATCCTTCTCACATGCTGCTTCTCATTCACTTCCCTGTATGTGCCAAAATTCCTTACCTTTGAAATCAGGGTAAGGTTATTTAAGACGCTTCTGAACTAAGGGGTATAAAATCTACTTCAGAGGCTTTAATATTACAGAAATACCAAACTGAGTATTGAGACCTGTTTTAGATGTATATGCATAATATCCAAATAAATAGGTTTACTGCATCTTTTCAATTTTCAAGGACACCTCTCCTTTGCTTAAAAGGGAAAATAAATGCAAGATGAATGAAGCTGCAAGAAACCATTCCTAAATGATTTGGTTAGGATTAGACTTTCATATTGCAAAAAGGGAGCATATAACTAGGCCAACTCATGCAACTATACTTGAAAAACTATTTTCGGTTCATTTTTGTGAATTTGTCTAAACACGCTAAACAGACAGACAATATACTGACAAAGTCCTGTACATTTAATTTACTTAGTTTGTCCTTCAAAGTAAGTGGAATAAAATAAAATTGATTAATATAAATGACCAAATCAATTGACCAAATCAAGTAAACCAGACATTTTGGTTTTAATTTTGCACTTTCCATGCAAACTAAGTTACAGTAATTGGCATGATAGTTGATGTTTCACTTAAAAGAGATAATTGTAAGAAACAAATCTTCACTTATCAAATCAATAAAACTTATTAAATTGTTACAAATATTAAATATTAAAAATATGTCCTTATCTGGTCAAAAATGTCATATAAACTGACATATACTTCAATAAAGCAAATACATAAATCTGAACTTCTCAGCTGGCTCTTAAGGTTACAGTAGAAATCATTATAATAAAGTATTGTAGCATGATGCGGGGCGCTTTAGCCATGCGCACGTAAGGCTGGCTGACAACAGCACCTGGGAGTGGGACTTTGGGACTGTATACAGTGGGACGGAGGCTGGGAGACAGTCTCTTCCCTTTATCTGTTAGTGTAGGCGCAGTGCTGTAACCCCTGTCCCTGTGTGTGTACCTTTCCCTGGTTCGAGTTATTAAATGTATTGTTCAACCCCATTCCCTGAGTCCCATGCCTGCTCCATTCCGTACCGAAGTCAGCGGTCGTCACATTGGTGTCTGAAGCAGGATGGAGTGGAGCGGTCAGAGGCCCAGAGCAGGGCAGTGAGAGGCCCAGTGTGCGGGGAGAGAGCCCAAGCTGAGACGAAGGGTCCTGGCATGGACGGAGAGCCTGCCCAGACAGAGGGTCCTGACCCGGAGACGCTAGGATGAGGAGCCCGCAGTGCAGCCTGCCTTGCATGTGCAGCCTGGAGGGATGGTTTGGGGTCAGCAGGACGCCCAACGCTTCAGGCGGGGGCAATGTAGTTGCCACGTGGGGCACTTTAGCCATGCGCATGTAAGGCTGGCTGAGAACAGTGCCTGGGGGCTTGACTACAGGACTGTATATAGTGGGACTGAGGCTGGGAGATGGCCTCTTCCCTTCGTGTGTGTGTTAGGGTAGGTGCAGTGCCTTAACCCCTGTCCCTGAGTGTGTACCATTCCCCGGTTCGAGTTATTAAATGTGTTGTTCAACCCCATTCCCTGAGTCCCATGCCTGCTCCATTCCGTCCTGAAACCCGCGGTCGTTACAATATCTTTCTTTCTATTCCAAATGTTCAGTTTGAAGCCTGACCAATTGTCAGTGGCATCTTTAACAATAGGATCAAATACCATCTTATATTCTTCCAAAGTTTACTATACATCTATATGAGGCATCAAGCAGTAAGTAATTCATCAGCCAGTTTTTAATCAGTATGTTTTCAGTGTGCATCAGAAATGATATTTGTCAAATAAATTAATGAATGCTTTAAAATTGTTATATAAATATTTTAAAATAAAAAGCTAATTTTATTTAAAATGTTATTAACCTAGTACTTAATGTACAATTTATGTTGTATTTATTAGGAGTACACTTAATTAATATAAATAAGAAGAACTATGGTCTTTCTCTGCCTGCTACAAACAACACAAAGTAACACTACCATCTGACTAACACATACACTTCCTTGTGGTCACTAAAGTGGAGAAAGAAGCTATGGACTTAATATAAAGCATGGAAAAGTTTAATGTGGATTAATAAAACGCCGACTCTGGCTAATGGTCAGAGAACAGATGGTACTGATAAAAGGAAAAACATCAAAGTGGGACAAGGTAATTAGTGGAGCACCAAAGGGATCAGTATTAGGTCACTTGCTCTTTTTAATTTATATAAAAAACTTAATTTTGTTGAAGTTGGTACTGTAAATCTGTTAAATTTGTAGATAATGCAAAACTAGAAGCTAGAACATAGCATCCCAATTCTGTTTCTTGTGACTGGAATTTGTTTTGATTTTCATTCCAACTGTGTTCTCATTTATTTAGTGTTCTTGAAACCTTAACAGAAAACATTATTTGACTGATCTGAATTGTGTCTGGAATTAAACTCTTAAACCATCTGTCATGATTGTAGTCCCTCCCCCTTAAGGGCGCTCCGGCTCGTTCACTTTTAAGTTGATTTTGTGCACCTGCTCCCTGTTCCAGCCCACCTTTAAAAACCAGACGCTCACTCTGTTCTGGGCTCTGTGTTGGAACACGGACGCCCAGAGGCTCGCCTATCACAGAGTCACCCTACATCCACGGCTCAGGTGGCATTCGCCTCCTAGTTATCCTGAACCAGCCGAGACCGGACCTGGAGCGCCTGGTTCCGTTCCCCCTTTCTTCCCACTGACCCTTCGCCAGATTTAGCTCCGGCTTATAACTTTGTTTTGTTCGTCTTGGATTTATCACCCGACTCTGGACCTTCGCCTGTACCGGACTTCCCTTTGGACTCTCTTTTGGACTGTTCGCCTGGACCACGCCCCCCGGAGCACCTTCGTCACACACACCCCGGTTCCTCTAGCAGCCCAGTTCCTCGTCTCCCCCCTGTGTGTGTTCACTCCCTTCCGGATTGTGTCGTCCACATAGGGTCCTGAAAGACGCTTCGTAACACCATCAAGTTAAACTGCTGACCATTAAAATGTCATACCCAATGTTATACTTTACTGCAAATCTGCATTGTTTTTGGCATCTGAACACATGAAGCAGTTATGATTAAGAAAACTATAATTTCTATCAAGTATCTGAGTGTTCAGTTGGAACAAAAACCAATAGACACTGGAATGACAAGGCTTATAGTTGGGAAGCTCTAGGCTAGACCAAGTCAAAGTCATTTGTTATGTACAGTATACATAATTAGGTTAGATTAGGTCTCTAACAATGACAATAATGAGGTTTTGGACACTTTTTGCACTTTGATAAAAACACTCAAAGTCTATAGGAATAAGTGTTACAATTATTCACAAATCCTGATATACTAATAGACACTCCAAACAACAACCTCCTATATCATTTATGTGATGAGAAAATAAGTTAATAATATATTGTGTCTTGCAGTTTTGGCAGCTTTACCTCTTCCAACAATAAGTTCACTTGATAATGACATCTGTTTTAAATTACAGTATATGCTTCTTATTATAATGTATTATTCAAACTACCTACCTAATGGTAGTTGTAATGCCTGAATATTGCTATGATTAGTAACTTTTTCCTACAGTAGGAAATTGATTCATTATAGTCCCTTAAACACTATGGAAATTAATCATTATATAGGTATGGATTACTGGTATTGAGATATGTCATGGTCATGGGACTGCAAAAACCTTTGTTTCCTTGAAATGTAAGGATGGGGATTACCTGATCAATGAAACAGAGTCATTTTAAAGATGCATTTTGAAGATCTATTCAGTAAAGAATCTACTATCAACAATATCATACTTCCATACTTAATTATGGTAACAATTTCTAGAAAGGAGCCCAGCACTTTTCTTACCAAAATATGTCATAATTAGAAAGCAAAGAAAGTTCATGTTCACAATGTCCAGTTTGCATAGTACATGATCAGATATCTCCCGAGACATCTGTTCATCTTGCCAGAGAGTGTGCAGATCATATATTGGTCAAATCAGTAACTATGGCTTTTGTGGGAGACAATTATCGTAGTTCCAAACAACAGCCAACAATAATATTATTTGTTTTTTGGGCGTGACCATAGGTGAGAATGGAGATCAACCAATTTATTGTGTGCTTTGTCAAACTGCTCCTACAATACATTATCACCAAATACCAGCATATCACCTTACAAAATGGTGATGCCACACCAATCCACTGGCAAACCACATATTTAAATGTCTTGAAAAATCATAAGTATGTGAGCTCACACCCGAAGAAGGCTCCACAGCCAAAATGTTGTGTTTCCTTTCTTCTCTTTTCACCATGGAATAAACCTTTACTTGTTCCCTTATATGAGATTATGCACAGCAATAACTAAGTCAATGGCAACATGTAGCCATTACATCAGATGAAGACATGAAAGCATTTTGAATATTTCAGCATGACTGCTCCTGTTTCAACATGATGCAGTGAAGAACTATGGGGCTTAAGTAACAGTGTGGACAATTGGTTATGAGCTAACAGGACATTTGCAGAAACAAATCTTTGGTGGGACACAGCTGCATTAAATACTTTGTTCAAATTTCTTCAGTAAAATACCCAGCAGTATTACTGAGAACAAGTGTAAGTTGCTTTTAATAAAGGTTTCATCCAAATGAATTAATAATAATAGAACTATTCTGCTCATTAGGAAAGAACATTCTACAAAAACATAGAAATACTGTATTTTAATTGACATGAAAAATATAGTTTCAAAGTTGATGTGAAAAAGACAGACATGGAAACAATGGGAAATGCAAACGTACCTCTGGTTACTTACAACGCAAACAGGACAACTGCAATACACCTTTTGAATAAAAATCATCAGTAATGAAAGGTTATATGAATGTGACAAAAATGGATCTATTCTAAAGGAAAATAAATAAAAACATGACAAGACATTTTTATTTTCAGTCATGTTTAGTGTTAGTCATCACACTAAAAACAGAAGTAAAAAATATTAACCACAAAAAAAACACGAGTACTATTATGGGTAAAGAATATTGGCTGTCACATGGAGAGTAACTGTGGAAAGCCACAAGATAGAGGTTACAGCTATTTCATTATTTGCAGAGCTCAAATCACAGCAGGCACGGAGAGCAATATGAGTAGCAATTATACAGTAACTTCTGTTTTGTGACTCCTACATGCTGCAGAGGGAGGTCTCACAGATTTAATAATTCTTATCACAACTACAACTCTTCCAAAATGCCAGCCCACATAAAGCCAAATACTTACCCTATCTGACATTAATTAACCAGAGGTGTTAGAAAATAAACATACAGTATACCATTAACCATAACCACTGCAATGAATACACTAAAATACACCTGACAATCAGCATGAAACAGTCATTATAACTGAAATTATAAAATGTAAAACAGAGTTAACTAACTTCACACATTACAATTTGTCTTGCTCTTTGTCATCATCTTACAAATGGACATGTCATTAAATTGACAAATTACTATGCTTTCAATACAGTACATATTTATCTTGCACACCACAATAATCTTTAGAGAAGTGGGAATGTTTAAAACAAAAAGAAAAGCAAATAAATCAATGGCTTTGTGTAGTAAGTGTTGTACTTTGTAATGATAATAATATCTGAATCGTTATTCACTTTAAAATAATTTAATTAGTTATTCAACCTCTGTTATATATTATCCATCAAGTTTACATATTCATAACGTAATTCATAACATATTCATTAACGAGGACAACTTTATGATTTGGGGTTGCAGTAAACACAAATTAGTCTTTCTTTTATTATGTGTTCACTCATTAATGTTCTCTTTCAACTAATTAACTAAGAGAACATTTATATTGTAAAATAAAAGTTACAAAAGAAATGATAATACTATGCAATGCACCCTTACAACGTATATCATGTATCACACATAATACTGTTATGCTACTGTATGTTTTGGGTATCTCATTCTAAGAGAGTTATGTCTCATGTTTCTGTGATTTACACTGAACTTTATCATAAGAAGGGACAGCCAATCTGAATTGCAACATAGGATATATTTGCACAGCTCATTGTTACCATGAAAACAGGATCCCAATTTAGTGAAGTGTCAGACTATTAGAAACCAGAACTTTCTGGAACCAACTAGGCACATTTCTGTAATCAACACTGTACGTATTGTATAAGATAGACCATAAAGGGGAAGGTCAGATATAGCAGGGACAAGACTGGTCCAATATTGGAGTGAGAGGGTTTCAGCACTACAATCAATTAAATTCTGGAAAGGAAGATGTGCTTTTGACTTATATTTTTAAAAATAATTACCTCCAGGTAAAGCTTGTAAGATTTTCTTTTATTTAGATGCATTGTTGTTATGGTTATCTACTTTCAAAATTAGTTCTGAGTGTGAGCATAACAGTGGATGGTTATTTATTTTCCAAAGATTTTTAATAAAAAAATGTGTCTATCTTTACGTTTATTAGGGCTAGTAAACAGAAGTTAAGGCTGGACATGAGCAGCACATACTGTAACTTGAAAACATTGCCAACTGAAACAAATTGTCATTTACAACAATGACCTGGAGACTCATTTATAGAGCAAGGGATTTATTGGAGAATATTTACTTTAAGAATTTGAAAGTTGATATATCTTTTATAACAATAACATAAAAATCCACTGGAAAGAAGTAATAATAACTTCAACAAGAGCAATACAAGTAATTTCCTTGGCAGGTAGGCTTTTCCACCTGCATCATAAAACATACAGTACAACCTAAAACAGACAATAATACATACAGTATATGGTGAAGCAATGACTTATCCCCAGTAATCACATTAGACATTGGACTCCATTCCTGTGGAGCAAGCATGTGAACTGAGATTTCAGGATATTCATCAAGCAGAACAGTTGGAATGGTAACGGTTTAATGCTTCCAATATAAACACAATAGTGTTTTGTAAATTCTGAAACCTTGATTCAGCAATCAGACTCCCACAGCTTTCTGTATAAAAAGTGCCTCCTCTTCTCAGCATTAATGCATTTTTCTGTAATTTCTATTTGTGTCCTCTGGAATGTGTTTTTACTGTTGTACTGATTCTGAAGTCCATATTGCTGACTTTTGTCAGTAGCTTTGAGATTGGTTTATTCTAACATTTTAATTGTTTATTTTTATAAACAAAACAGTATTCAGAAACCAGAACAAAACAGAAGACCACCTCCCACCCCCATCCCAACCTACAAAGGAATAATTTAAACATTTACTCTTGTATCCTTCTCTTTCAACACACTTAATCACTGTGAATAACAAAGGAAAGATACACTTTACACAAACGAGTGCACAGATTTGCTATACTGTTTATTTTGTTGCATAAATATTTAATGAACATATACTGACGATGGTGTTAAAATCCTAGCATTTAATTACTATGGAATGACCAGAACGGTATTATTTGTACACAAATGAGGTTACAACATTAAATTATGAATGGTTGTAACTAAGTTACAGTTACTTTGTGGGTTTTTTGTACAGTACATAAGGATTAATTAAAATGTATAAACTGCAGTATTCTATCTCATTCCAGCAACCTGATACATTTTTTTAAGGAGCAAAGAAGCTGGCAAATTCACACCTACCACAGTTTTCTTCATCAGCTTGATTGCCACAGTCATCCTCACCATTGCAATGCAGGAGCTGAGGAAGGCATACTGTCAAGTTTCCACACGGGAAATATCCAAGGGGACAGCTGGATTTAGATTCAGGGATGTTGAATGAGGCCAAAGAAACTGAAATGCAACACAGACAGCATACAAACACAAGTTATGTAACTTCAAAACCTGAATTTATTTATTTTTAATTAAACAAATGTTGTATCATTAATTTTGATACACTTGTCAGGCCTTTGAATTTGAAATAATGTCAAAATCAGCACCTTCAATATATTACCAATATTCCTTTTAAAAATCTTTGACTAAGTCTAAATTCTTGGTAGAAATATCTGAATCAGTTGTCAGGTCAAATATGATTTAGCATATATGACAGAAATAGTCTATACTAGTTCAACCAGAATTTATGAGAAAAGACTCATGCATTTCATTATTTTAGTACATAATTTGGTATAAAACGAAGGCATTGGACATTATGCAATACATATTCTTCCAGAGAAAATATCACTGTAAACTGCTGTGGTTAGACGGTTTATGTTGTAAAACCGAACTAGAATTGCACTAGCCGTTTTGATTCAGCAGGGGGCGGTGGAACCAAATTTCTAAATCACAAGACTCTTTACATTTTAAATAAAACGCAGAGAAAATAAATTGAATGACAAGACTCTCTTTTCTGTGTCTGATAAGAATTGTTATAAGTGCATCTATAAAAACAGTGGTGAAAAACATAAAGTAGAAAAAATAACTTGAATGTTTACAATTCTTTACTATTTTTAAGAAATTGCTTTTTTTCTGTAAACATTTGCAAACATTTCATTTTCTGTTAATTGTTTTGAAAAACTGTAGCAATCTACCTTCACGGACTATAAACAACCCACATCAAAATTCATATTTTACGGCTTCACGGTGAACAAAGATGTGTTAATTTTATGGTAAACTGAGCATGATGTGAAATTTGGACAACAAAATGGCATGACATTTAAAAGTAAATTATCTTTTTAGGAAGGCGTATGTGTATTTAAGTTCAGATTGATTTATGTGTATATTCTTTAAATCTTTTCAAAGCGTTTTACACAAGATCAATACCGAGAGAAGCTTTTTTGCTTCAGTGATTCTAGAGGTGCTTGTGCACAAACTACGTGTGCGTGTAGCATCAAGCACAGCAAAACAATTTAGAAGTCACTAATGTATTTTTCGTGATGCAGCGTATTTGCTAATACTAGATGAATTCCATCGTACAAGACCAAGTGATATATTAGTCTTTTTCGTACAGTTTAATAGTGTATCACACACCTGATTAACAAAGCAGCTATTTTTATCCAACTTGGATTTGTGTCTTCAAATGCAATTTACTAAGCTTTTACAGAAACAAAAATATAAAACTATAATTACTTACAAAGAATAAGGTTACTTCTAGTATAAAGGTTATCACGACTGAAAATCAATGTGATTGTATTTCTTGGAGAAACTAAGATTGCTTTTGCCTACAACTGAAATAGTAAACTTAACAGTATTAATTGACTTATAATCCAAATCATATACGGTATATACTGAAAGAATGTCACCAAAACCCTAAGATCCTTCAGGAAGAACACACAAAAGAATGCTTCTGGCAAAACCAGTCTCTCTTGGGTAACGTCTTGTCTCCAGGACACCATTTCCCCTAGATTCTTAATACGAGTGTGAACGACTAGGTGGATACAGAAACCAGGTTTTTACCTGACTTTCAAAATACCGCGTGAGTGTATTTCGAGGCACAATATTCTGATAAAGCATACAATCCGTTTATTGTAATAAGATCCCAAAGTAATATTTTTACTCTAATAAAATGGTTAAATAGTTCTTAATTTCGGAGTATCCACACAATGCTTTAAATACGTTTCGGTAATTAAACGTTTGAAAAAGATGGATTAGTTAGAAACGCAGCCATAAAACAAAGTAACCTACAGTACTTACCTCTCAATCCATAGAGAAGTATACCTATTACATAGGATCTCATAGTGTACCCTGAAAAAAGCGGCAGACATAAGAAACTTTTCTTTTTTCTCGAACACTGAACAAAATAAAATTAGAATTAGTGGTTCCTCTGTCCACAAGGTACCGTAGTTATGAAAACTATGAGCTGAAGTAATTCACTTCACCTTGCATCGGTGGATACAGTGCTGACGGAAATTCTTTTTCTGGAAATTGGTGAAGTGATAGCTGCTAAGGGCAGACACGCTTTATTGCCTCCAAAATAAAACTGGGACGCTATGTCAATAAATGAACGACTCTCAAAGACAGAGAAGCGCACTGCTTCTCAGAAACTCGCAGAGAGGCGAGTGTGTGTGTGTGAATGCAAAATGTAACTTACCTCTGATGCAAAATAGTGATATAAACCACGGAGCGCAATTTTGCTTTACAAATAATATACTTCTGGTCAACCAAAGCTATGTCTACTTCTACCATTCAGAAAAGAAACAATTTAAATAATATTTTTATATTTCTCATAAAAATTGGAATGTCAGAATTACAGTGACTTAATTACTGGATGTTAAATTAATGAAACATACTGTAGGTTGTAAGTAGTGTGTACTGTAGCGTTTAGAAGCATTGTGAATTGGAGCCTCAATACAGTGCTTCGTAAATAGTGAAGAGATTTCCCTTTTAAAGGATTAAGGGAGTGAATGTCTACCTTTAGTGTCACAAAGGGTTGTGTTATTGGTAGCAATTAATTACTGCAGTATACCAACACCTTTTAATTTGACTAAATATTTGATTAATTTGTCTAAAAAGAGATAAGTAGATGAATTAAACATTTCTGCATTTTCATTAATACAAACATAAAATGCAATTCCGTTTAACGTTCAGATTAGTATAAGAGAGCAATCAAATGTGTTTGAATTCATCAATACAATTTGTAACCGCTTTATCCAATACAGGGTTGCGGGGTGACGAAGCCTATCCAGGCACAAGGCAGGATATGCTCTGGGCTGGAAGCCAGTCCATTGCAGAATATTTAAATGAAGTGTATTAATTATTTCCAACAATAAGAAAACAAACACAGGGTTAAATAAAATCTCCCGAAATCATAACTATAACAAATTATTATAAAATAAAGCCAAACGGACCAAGGAAGAATGCTCTGAGCCACAGTACATTAAACGTGCAGCCAAAGTGACAGGCATATATGTAGAGGGCTTTTGCACACATAAATCAGAGCTGAGTCATTCTGACACATTTTAGTGGTCCTGCAAAGGCCGGGATTAAATCAAAACTTTGTCACTCCTGCCAGTGGTACATTCCAAATGACATGATGAGTATATTCCATTGGTAAGGTATGAGAACTCAGTGAAATAAAAACCTGCCATCAATTGACACTATTGAAATTTGCAATTGAAGAATGGCTTATTTTTCTAATCCAAACTTTAGCAATGTTAGGTAGATTAACACCTCTGGTATACACACATTTCATACAGACCACAAATTGATATTTATGTTATTTCATTTAACCCTACATATAAATACCATACACAAATCTATATCAAATATCTAATTACATACAATTATATATATTGTAACGCATACGGCCGACAGGTACTGTGTAAGAGCCGGCTTACCAGAGCGGTGACGTCGCCGCCCTTCCCTGTGATACAGTAGCAGGACTACAGCTACTGGGCTGTAGAGAGATCTCTCTTTGGCTCACCGGGCTGGGTCCCTGTTGAGTGATGTGGAAGTGCTGGGTTCAAGCCCCTGATGGTGCAGGGCTGGCCTAATGTGGCAAGGGCGCCTGCCTGAGCCCCTGTTGCGTTACTGTACATTGGTGTCAGAGTGGGGTGGGATAGCCCTTTGCTGGGGACGGCGAGTTAAGTGGGGGAGAGTGTAACGCTTACGGCCGACAGGTACTGTGTAAGAGCCGGCTTACCAGAGCAGTGACGTTGCTGCCCTTCCCTGTGATAGTAGGACTACAGCTACTGGGCTGTTGAGAGATTTCTCTTTGGCTCACTGGGCTGGGTCCCTGCTTAGTGATGTGGGAGTCCCGGGTTTGGGGGGCCGACCTAATGCGGCAAGGGCGCCCGCCTGAGCCCCCGTTGCATTACAATATGTTACAAAATCATTTGTAATCCTTAATTGTAAAATCTTCCTGATTTAAGAGGCTCCTGCTGAATAAATCAAAGAAAATCCCCAATTTTCAGTGGGTGGCTCCCTTAACTCAGATTTGAGCTTAGACAGTTATCTCAATAGTTTTGCTATGGTGGTTGGTACTGTGGGGTATTGATGCTGATTGTTGTCATGTTTTATCATTCATGTTCCTTTGTATATGTCTGTGTGTCAAACTTGGATGTGCTCATGTTACTATACAGTACGTGGCTGTCCCAGACATGAATTTGTTTAGTGTGACTTACCCAGTAAGTGAGCTGACAGTGTTCACTTCATGGGTTAAGTGTACATTCTCTCCTTCTTGGCTGCTGGGAACTCTGTCTCCTGAAGCTATGAAGAAGTTCTGTATAGGTACTTTAATACGTGTGATGAGAGAAGTAATTAGAGAATATGTACATAAAAAATTAGAAATAGGCGACTCAAATAACTGTGTATTTTTGTCCTTCTTTTTGATAAAATCTCCACATTTTCTGTATATACTGTACATTAGCCAGAAGTTCATTGTAGGTAATGTTATAAGATGTGATTAAATATTAAAGCTGTCATTGATGCAGGCGACATCACTGAATTTATTAAACTGTAAGGCAATAAAAAGGAACTCCTTACAGATCATTGCACATCACTTCACTATTTACAGATGTCTCTCTGGATGTTGAATGGCAAGCTTTAGCTCTGGCAATCAGGGAAAGAGAGGGTTGAGAAATCAAGGGCTTGAGAGATTGGCAAACAAAGAGAGACATTTGGAAAAAAAAGTGAAAATTTGTCAATAAGAAAAGCTACAAAGTACTAATTTTGATAGCCATTGTATCACTTTAGCATTGGAAGCTTCTGTGAGGTATGCAACACTTTTCTAATAAATAGTGGCAGGCAACTTGTGCAAATCTTGATGTCTGCCTCTTATTATATTATTACCTATATTACAAATATAAAAGCATGTTTTTTCTGTTATATAGATCCAGTTGTAGAGTATTTTTGTGCCCTTTCTACTATGGTTGCTTCCCTGACCTATCATGAACAGCAGTCACACTTGTAGAAACTGAAGAAAGAGGGAGCTTCTGAAGCAGGAGGTGGAATACATCATTAAAGCTGCTCACACCTGTCCTTAGAATGGCCACATCAAGCAATCAATTACAGAAGGCCAGATTATTTTTTTTCTTGAAAGCATTAGAGAGACAGTCAGCATCAGGGAATAGGCCTAATGTTTGCAAAGAAGTCTGAAAGTAAAAACAAGTGGAGTGATAAGAACAACACCTGCATTTTGGCAGTACAGTTTATCCAGAGCTGAAGCCTTTTGCATTTGATATATGCTCATCATGCTGGCAAGGCATGCCTTCACTGAATGTTTGTGACCCGACAAGAGACATATAAAACACAGCCAGAGTTCATTTGGAAAGATGCCCCTTCTTGAAAATGAATAAGAAAAAAAGACATCCATCTCTGCAAGACGATGTACCATGCACTGTACAAATATTCAGACCCTTGCACAGTTTTGTTGCTTTAAAGCTTGCAGTCATGACACTTTAAAATGAAATACACAACCCACATATTCAAAGAAAAATGCAAAAAGAAGTAAATACAGTAGATTTTTAATATGAAAGAAAAATGGAGAGGTTGTGATTGCATAAGTATTTAAATGCTTTGGTTTTGCAAAACTAAATTAATTTAGGTGCAGAAATTACCTTAATGAGACACACTTGGCTTCTGTCTGTGTGCAATAATAGTGGTTCACATAATTTCAGAATAAATATACCTGTCAATGTAAGGTCTCTCAGTTAGGCGGTGAATTTCAAGCAAAGATTCTACCATGGTTAATGCATTTGAAATACTGCTGTCATACAGTATTTCCCTAAAAAGAGCTAGGGGCATGAACAAGAAGGTGCAAAATAGTTTCACCATTACGGGAATGGCACGGCTTCTCTGGGTGGGAGGTTACAGGTCTTGTTTTAGATCATCTCATAAGAACATAAATGAGGAGACCATTTGGCCATCAAGCCTGTTTGGTAATTAGTAGTTAAAAGATCTAAGAATCTAATCCAGCCATTTCTTGAAAGAAAATGTTATCAGTTTCAACAACATGACTGGGGAGCTTGTTCCAAACTCTAACACAAAACAGGAATTGTATGAGGTCAGACATTCTGGTACTAACCAGGGTTAATCCTGCTTACCTTCTAACAACTGACAAGGTCATGTTCCTAATTTGGCCTTCACATAATTGGAAGAAGGTAATGCGGATACTGGTGCAAACTGGATGCTTTGGTGACTTTATGTCAACAAATTTTGAAATAGAATGAATAATGCAATAATGCAACACACTGCAATGAGTCTACTCAAAATATGCAGAAAACGTGCAGAAGACAATTTAATTACTGAAATGCAGTCTATAATCTGAAAAGTATTTGGCTAATTTCACTTAATCCACATTTGCATTTAAAATTTTATCTCCAACAATTACAGTATAATGATTTTGTTTGGGATGTGTATACCCACATTTTTCAACTCTGCTCACATGTGCTAATATTTCCTTGCTAATATTGTCAATTGCTGTGCCTGTGTTTAATTGTGCCTGTATCTGATGCCAACACTCCGTGTTTGTGGCACAAACAACAGTAAATCAGTACACTAACAGATATTTTGTGAACAGTCCTGGGTAAATGTCCATGTGTCATTTTTTTAGGGAAAGCTATGTTTGTTATCTGGACTGGACTGGCCCTCATCCAACAATGTCACAGTGTTCTGTGTCACTTATGTCTTGAGGCCAAAGTGCCAGATCATCTGATATCCAAATATCAGAGTGCAACCTACAGCATGTGCTTCAGAAGATCCAGACGTAACCATTGCTGCAGCAGTGTTACCCTCATCAGTAGGAACAAAGCTACCTGTGAAGCTTGTTTCTGTCACTGATGGTCTCTTTTCCCCTCTAGTGTCAGTTTGGCTGCTGGTGGTTTCAGATGATGCTTTTATTGCAGCAGTATTCTCAGGAGGAAGAGTGAAGCTTATGACTCTCACTGACAGTCCTTCTTTTCCCTCTGTGATTGAGTTGGCATAACGACTGTTATTGCTAGTGCTGCTTTATTCTTATTTTTATTCTCATTTTTAGTTTTAAAGAAAGTAACTAAAAGAACCCTTCATGTGATTTATTATCTTGCTTTTTATATTTTAACATTTCTGCCTCACTTGAATAATTTCATTTCAACTGCTCCTGGCCAACTTTGCCTAGATAGGATATTGAATAAGATTAATAATAATTTAATCACTCTTATATAGGTCTTTTTCTGGACTTTTCACTCAAAGAGCATTACTGTAATGGTAAGGTAACTGTATTTACTGTAACTGTAATTACTATAGGATAATGGGGACTCCCCTCCACCACCACCAATATGTATCACCTACCTGGATGTGATGGCAGCCAATGTGCACCAGTTCACCCCACACACCAGCTATCAGTGGGGATGAAAACATAGTGATGAAGCCAATTCATAGATGGGGATTATAAGGAAGCCATGACTGGTAAAGGCCAAAGGAAGTTTGGCCATGATGCTGGGGATAATACCCCTACTCTTTTGAAGAAACACCCTGGGATTTTTAATGACCACAGAGAGTCAGGACCTTGATTTTACATCTCATCCGAAGGACAACACCTTTTTTATGGTATATTGTTTCCATCATTTTACTAGGGGATTAGGGCCCACAAAGATGGCAGGGTGAATGCTCCCCATTGGTCCCACTAACACCCCTTTCAGCAGCAACCTTAGCTATCCCAGGAGAGGTCCTGTTCAGGTACTGATCAGAGTCACATTAGTGTAGCTTCAGTTGTGAGTTACAGAGTAATATAGCTTTCTGGCAATAATGTTAGACAGATTGATAACATGTGAAAAACATTACTGATGGATAACACTAGCTATTTCAATAAAGTGTGGGCATCATTTAAACAAATGCCATGTACCAGCTCTTTTGTAAATGGTAAATATCTGCTGTCAGAATCAGCTCCAGCATGTGTCTAAACATACTTCCAGCAACAAGTGCTCTATCGCAACAGGTATCCTTCATGCCCTTCTTATTTACCACATCCTTTAAATGTTTAAGTTTCTGCCCCTGTAATTTTTTATACCCATGCTATTCTGCTCTCACTTTTTGTTTTTAAGCTATACTAAAAGCTTATATTAGCAATGCATTCTCTTGTTAATGAAACATTCTTATTAGAACCTATATTTGCCTTTTCCAGGTCAAGCACAGTGATTAGCTGAACCAGTTTGCCTGTAATATTTCTTTTATTGTCATTTGTGTATTTCATTGGATCTACTTCAGGGTTTCTGCAGGGAATTATGAAACGATGTAGCCAGATACTCCCATGTGAGTGAAGATTTGTCAGAACCCCAGGGCAATAGACCAGAGAATGGCAAAACACCTGTAGACACCTGACTGACTGGGGTGCAAGTGCTCCAGGACAGAGGGAGAGTGAAAATGGAAAGGCGGTGATAATAGAATAATTAATCAGCCCAGACCGGTAATGGAAAAGAGAAAGGAATCAGGGGGAATCATGTCAGTCCTAGGAGAAGCTAGCTAACTACAGTACATCCCTGGTGGAAAGAGAGAAAGGCTGGCCTGATACAGTGATAGACCTATACACACTCCTAAACATATTCTGTCGGTGGGAACAAGGGAGCCTCAGGTACGGGAAGGAACCGGATAGCAAGCCTCCAGAAAAAAGGGGATCAAACTAGTTTAGAAAGGCTGTCCTCAGGAGTAGCCAGGGGTGTGTGTCGGCAAGCTTGAAGGTTTATGTGCTGACCAAAGGAAGTTCACCAGGGACCACAGCTGGGCTGCTGCCCAAGGGCTTTCCTGAGAGAAGGGTTCTCAACGAACAGCTGGAAATCCCCACAGTCCTCCAGTCGGATCTGGTGATAAAAGGCGCATGCCCTAATGGGGGGTCTTGTCCTAGACCAGGTCAGGTGTGCGCTGTCAGCTCAGCCTCCTAGGAATCTCACTCCCGCGAAAGCACCCAAGTAGGAATGGATTTGGGAACCCAGGTGATCTTTGGACCAACCCAGGGTAGACCTCAGCCAGGAACGAGTGAAAAAGGAACCCCATTCTTAGGTCCCTCACAATTCCGGGAGCCCTGGTTCAGCACAGCTGCAGGGAAAGGTCCCAGTCAGAGCCTGGAAACATGGAATCCTGAAGAGGCTCAGGCTTACTGATCAGGAGTAATGATCAGCTAAGCATCAGAAAGAACTGAATGAACTCCCTAGGAAAGAAAGACAGTTGGCTCCAACTGTGGCTCCAAGAGGTGGCAAGGGAAAAAGAAAAAAGAACAAAATAGTGAAAAGAATATGACTCATACAGCATGAAAGACAAACAGTGAGAGAGAGAAAAGGCTTCAGAGTTAGGGTGGGATGTGATGGCCTTGTCCTTACACTCAGGTTGTCCTTCTCTTAGCCAAGAAAGTTAAAGTCAAATCAGTATATCAATTGCTTATTTAGTAAGTCATTCAATATCAGGGATAGGTCAACAGCTCTTGAAATTTAGTTATAATTAAATTTCAAGTGCAAGAGCTAATCCTCCTAGACCACAATGTTTAAATGGGTATAGTGTTTTTATAATCATAATGTTTTATAATTGTTATATGTAATTAAAAAGTATTGCTGCAATTTATTCACTATAATATAGATTTCCTATCAGAATTCATATGTATATTGTAAAATAGTTCTTTTAAAATGTGTTAGCTGTTCTTGTACAGGAGCCTGATTAAAAAGAAACAGATTGATAGCAAATGGACAAAGAGTATGCTTACTAGGTATCTGATTACTGTATTTTATACATAGTACAGATGGGTAATAGAATCCATGTCTCATGCAAATGTAATTCTCCAAGATGAGGATCAACAAAAGGTTACATTTTATGGTCCTATAAATTTAAACAACAGCCTTTTAAAAGTAATTATTTTTTACTAATGGCATTAATTAAGAAGTTGGTTTAAAGGTTTTCTCTGTAAAGTATGATCAGTTTGACCCCATATAATCAGCAGTTGTAAGCTTTTTGTCACAAATGACTCCAATTGCTAAAGTATCTGATTTAATGCTCCTACCCTCCATGGGAATTTTAGAAACCTCTTTAATTATTTTCTAACTCACACTAAAACCGATATTTTTTCAGTCAGAGGTACTTTGGATTTTCAGTTGCATTTGTGTTCAAAAAGGCAACATTTTCCAAATTACTAAGAAATAGTGATAAAAAATAGTATAATACAAATATACATTATATGAAAACAGTAGCTCAGATACAGATCTTCTAAACACTGTAGAGTGTTTTGTGTTTGTGCCAACACAAAAAATTCTAGTACTTATCTCCTAATCTATGGGATAACTTATACTATAGCCCTAATGCTCTTGCAAAATGTCAGCGTTTCTTAAAAGCCATTTCTTATTTTTCTAATTTGTATTTATTTTGCAGTTACAATTCATTAAAGCAAGGCTGTCCAATCTGAAACCCAGAGAGAGGGCTGGTACGTCTTCACTGTAGATTTTCATTCCAGTTCAGCTTTCAATGATTTATACAGGCTTGTTTTGGCTTAAAGAGAAAGTGAAGCTGAGTGAGCACCAGCTAATTTTTTCATGTTAGACTTAAATGTTTGAAAAAGCCTCTCAGCTCATGCATTTGTTGGCTATTTGTAGGTAGGCCTTTATGCTCTCCAAATAAGGTAAGCAGGGTTTTTAAATCCAAAAAGCAAAGCAAAAAAATCCTTCTCAGTCTGTAAGTAATACCTCTGATGTGTTGAATGATTGTCTCCACTCAAAAAGCAGGTGCATCAAAATGCCAAAATAATTGATAGGTTGGAATTGTAGTGAACCTGGTCATCTAATCTGAAAAAATGACTGTCAGCAGCTCCTCGAGTTTTTTTTACGTTGGTGGATGCTGATTCCTCTTTTATGTCAGGCACCTTCTCGAAGAACAGGAGAATGTCATTTCTATCTAGCAGTGATAATAAATTTAACAGTAAAAGGTGGCTTATCTCCAACTCATGACGATGTAAGTTCAGTGTTGAAAGTTCAGTCTCTTCTGCCTCCAAGTATTTCCTTTGTTTACTAGCCTGCTGTTCTGCTTTATTTTGCAGCAGTTACCTGGATCAACAGGCACTTTAGTGTGACCTGTTATGCCACAGCTGAAAACATTGAGCTGTCTTAAAATAGCAATTATCTGGGTTGTGATTTTTATTGTCACAATGATGGCACTGCTTTCCACTGATCTTTACAGCTACTTTCATTTTCACATTATGCACTGATCCTGTTTCTGTTAAGTGTCTTATCAGCCACTTTAATGCTGAAAGCAAGTTCACACACTTTTGCAAATGTTAAATTGGCCTCAATCTCGGCAGTCTCGGTTAACACTTCATTCTGAATGGCACTGGAAAAATGGTTACGTAGAGCTTTTTAAAGTTTCTCAGAACTTGCAGTTTACAGAACATTGTTTTTACTCCACTATGTATTGTGCTACAGATTCATCTGTTTTCTGGTTACAGTGTTGGAAACGGAAAAGTTCAGTAATAAGCAGAGGTTTTGGTTAAAATGTTCTCCAAGGACAGTTACTTTTAGTTTATGTGGCTGAGCGAAATTTCTTAACGGTCTGTAGTTGGAACCACTCATCACACTAAGCAAAGTTGCTACTGTACATGCTTTTCTTCTTTGATATTATTTGTAATAAAAAATTGTTCCATGCATTCAATATAAGCAGACCATAATTTAGCTTCAGCCCTGAACATCAATTCTTCCAAATTGAGTCATGTCTCATTTACTTATTATCAGTTCTTTCCATTATTCTGAGGCATTCTCTTGCTTGACAGAAGTACAGTATCCCATCATATCCCAAATATCGTTATGTATTGACATAAGTGGAGATGGGTTCACAATTTGAACAGTTTTAATTCTACTATTATTAGTATTCTCCTTCTTCTTACTATTAATCCTTACACTTACTGTATATAGAGCTTTTTTGACACTCCATTCAACGTCCCTTACAGGTAATGGGGACTCCCCTCCACCACCACCAATGTGCAGCAGCCAAATGCGACGGCAGCCAAAGTACACAAGTATGCTCCCCACACATCAGTTATCAGTTAGAGAGGAGAACACAGTGATGAAGACAATTCAGAGATGGGAATTAGCAGGAGGCCATGATTGGTAAAGGCCCAGGGGAAATTTGGCCAGGACACCAGAGTTAACATCCCTAGTCTTTTCAAGAAATGCTTAGAGATTTTTAGTGACCGCAGAGAGTCAGGAATTCGAAGAATGGTGCCTTTTTTACAGTATAGTGTCCCCATTACTAGACTGGGACATTAAGACCCACAGAGACCACAGGGTGAGTGCTTCCTACTGGTCCCACTAACACCTCTTTCAGCAGCAACTTTAGCTTTCTTAGGATGTCTTCCATCCAAGTGCTGGCCAGGCTCACACCTGCTTAGCTCCTTTGGTTTGCCAGTTGTGAGATGCAGGGTGATATAACTGCTGGCTTTAATTACTAAGGACTTGCAAGCCATTACAATATGGGATATTCTTTCACTTACCAGCTATGGAAACCTCATAGTATTCTTGAATACACTACAACTCCTATTAGTATTTAAGTTGTATCCCAATAAAACAACATACTGTACATTCTTCTGAAGGATTATCGAAATTATTTAACTAAATTCATCAGGTGGTATACATTTGTACAATTAAAAAAAATGTTAGCAATATAAATTAAACAGAGTAAATTTGTGTTGTAAAATGTGTGTTACTTTGTCATTGTAAATGCCTCTCATTATACAGTATATTCAGTAATTGTATTGGATAAAAGTAAAATGTATCTGCTTCCCTTCCTACGTTCTTCTGGCAATATCATACAGTAACTCTGAAGAATTTGGTGTTCACTGAAGAAAAACAAGTTTATCATGTTCTGTGTAGTTACAGTTCATTAGGCTTCAGTTTAATAAAAACTAAGATATTGTACCTGCCTTGTCTTTTGTTAGCTGTGGTGGTAACAATAATTCAGGAATTGTACCAGGAAGCAGGAAATTAAATTGGGTGTCTTAAAACCACTAAAGGGCCTTTTCGCCAACAATTCAAACACTTCAGATTGAAATTTACATTTTTTAAGTTTTCTTTGCTTCAGACTGTTATTTACCTATTTCTTGGGTAGATTTGATTCACTAAAGTGCATGAACTGTTCTACATAGACCTACAGTAACACTGGAGTGAAATGTTTGGCAATCATATTCTAGGGTAGTTCTTTTTCTTTCTATAAATAGGTAGGTAATTTTCAAGATATATTGTACATGGATCAATTTAACCAGTTCCTTATGGTTCCTCTTGGCAAAATACAATAGTTCATAATAATGTATTTTGACAAAATGAAAAAAATGCCTAATAGTTAACTGTAGTTTTTTTTTCCTGTGTAGACTTTTATCACCACAGTTTTCTGCTAAAGTGTTATCGGGTAAATCATTCTCTTTTCTGATCTCTCTCTTTTTTTTTAAACTACAAAATATGAGTGTATCAGGCTAAATTCAATGACATACTACATTCCCATAATAAAAAGAGTATATTGTCTTGATTAATACAGTCCTCTGGAATATGTTTCAGACATACCTCTGAAGAACCTGCTTTTCTCTGTGAGTAAAAGGCCTTTCTTCATTCTTGTAAGGTTCACCTAGCAGAGTAAAAGAATAGGGTGTTTTTTATTGAAGTCATTGGAATTAAGCAACATTGAAAAATAAGTTTAAAAAGACCATTGAGAACTATTCTATTGCAGGGAACGTCTGATAACTTACACAAGTGCATTTAATTGCATTTTCAATCATATCTCATGACATTACTTTAAGCTATAATTGTTACTGGAACTGGTCAAATATTAAAATTCACAGAAATGCCAGTACAATTGATTATTTTTCAACAACAAAAGAGTTAACAGCCCAGCAAGGAGCTGCTAACCAGGGTTATCTGCCTGAATCCTGTTTTGGATATTTAATGTTGCATGATGAAATCTCCCAAGAACAGTCTGTAAAGAGTGATGGCTGTACTGCACATTTCATTCTATGAATGTCATTACCTTGACTCCAAATACAAAGGTGATTTCTGTGTTGCTTGGTGTTTTTAAACAAATGAGATTCAGTTTATATTTACTTTTATATATATATATTTATATTTACTAATAATAAGTCATCCTAATAGTGGAACACTATAGTTACAACAGTGGCATTTTTCCTCCCATTTTTGTCACTGCTTGTATTTAAAATCCATGTAGCCTTGCAGCTTAATACTTGTCTGGTATACTGGATCACATTAGCCATAATATAATTACATTGCTGATAATGACCTAATAATTTAGATAAGTGGTGACAAAAATTAGAATCCTGGTTCAACCAAGATGGCAGCCTGACTGACATATTTTCAAAATCTTTCACTGTTTTTCTCTTATGATGTGTTACACAAGTGGAATTGAAAATTGGTAGATTTCATTAACAACTAAAGCTTTTTCAAATTAGATTTTGGAATGTTGTTAAGCTTTTTTATATACCACCAGGTCTTAAACCATTTAGAGAAATGTGGCTCTTCACACAAGCTGCTCATACTCAACAATGTTTTGAACAATTAACTCCAAAAGTTATACATTTAATTCTAATCACATAAAATTCATATACAGTATGTACAGTAAGTTATTCATATATGAGTTCCTCTGAAGACCAAAGATGGCCACCAAACCACATTTAATAAATCATTTTCTTCATTGAAATGGTCTATAATGTCAACTTATGCTGTTTAAAAACATATGGGTAGTTAACTCCAGACTGGTGAGCGTACCATAAATATCTCTGTTGCTCTTGCAGATACCAAGTTGGCTGCATGACTGACATTTTGCTCTCACAACTCAAACTTGATTGCTTGTTTGTAATCTTTGTTCCCCAAAAGGTTCAAGGATTGGCCAATTAATTCCAAATGTCTTAGGTATTATTCTTGTGGTAGTGCTGCTTACGTATGGTGAAAAGGGATCCTGCATAAACCACAATCACTGTCTGAACTGAAAGGTTCTATTGTCAGGAGAACTACTGCATCACTGGACTTAAAACTTGGCAAGTTTCATCACAGCCATATTTGCCACAGAATGTTTAAAAAATACTTTATCTTTCTACAAAAGCTCAATCATTCTTAGCAAGACATGCTCTGTAAAACTAGCTGCTCTAATTTTGGCTAAATAATGGCTGATTAACTCTAAATGTGGAAGGTATCATTCTAGAGAAACTGGTTTCTGGACTGTATATCCCAACCCAGGTTAGCTACTAACCACCATGTTTTTTTTTATGTTGTCCATGTTAATCCAAAGCCACCACTCACTCTTGTGCAAAAGCTATTGTAATGCATACGTCCACCATTGGTTGCGAGATCCGGCTTACCAGCGCAGTGACGTCACCACCCTTAGCAGTGAATAGCAGGGACAGCAGACATAGCTGGGCTGATGGGAGATTTCCCTTTGGCTGAAGGGGCTGGGTCCCTTTTGAGTGATACTGGAGACCCAGGTTTGAGTCCCTGACGGTGGGGGGCCGACCTGATGCGGCAGCGGCACGTGAACCCACGTGAACCCCGTAGCGTTACATTGTTGTCAGAAGGGGGGTGGGATAGCCCTTCGCCGAGGATGGCGAATTAAGCGGGGGAGAGTGTAACGCATACGGCCACCATTGCAGGTTGTTCAAGCTGGCTTACCAGCGCAGTGACGTCACTGCCCTTCCCTGTGAATATCAGGGACCGCAGCCGCCGGGTTGACAGGAGATTTCCCTTTGGCTCAAGTGGCTGGGTCCCTGTTGAGTGACAGTGGATGCCTGGGTTTGAGTCCCTGATGGTGGGGGGGGCGACCTGAGGCGGCAGTGGCAAGGGTGCATACCCATGTGAACCCCAAGAGCATTACACTACTGTATGTAGCCAACTAACTCCAAACTTGGGGCGCTATGTATCTTTTTTTTGACAATATGATTAACATACAGTTTTTTTAAATTAGAATCATATTTAAATTAAGTTGGCTGCCTGGCAATAATTCTGTTCTTAAACGTCAGAAAACCACCGTCTATGATACTGCTATATGGATTGACTTAAAAACTGGCAGATATCATCACTCTAAATCCTGTTTCTAATTTACACTTCACATGTCGTATTTACACTTTTTATGCCCACAAATGGTCACCACCCATTTATCACAGCATCCTTTGCACCACTAACTGCTCATTTTCAGAAATGTGTCGTTAATGTGATGAAAATATTTACAAGAATGAGTTCGGAATCAGATCCTGTGTTTATTAGTGAGTGAGGAGCTTTTATAGGAAAACCCATCCAAATTATGCTCCAAGGTCTAGAAAGTATTGCATGTTGCAGTAGTTATAAAATTATTCATGCTAGCGGACAAATATGTTTGGAAAATGGCAACCAATCTTTTTCAATTCCTAGCTAATATCAGAAATATTAGAATTGTTTTGAGAAGTGAATCCTTGCAGTTGAGGTACTATTTCTCTGAGTGTTCATAGTAAAAGTATATAGCGTAGATAGAATATAACAATAACTATGGCACAGCCACAATTGCAAAGATGTGCAATGGTGTTTATTACGAGGAACTGTGTTCCCAAAGTCCACACCCCCAAAAAACAAAGTAAAAAACACAAACTAACCAGGAAAAAAAAAGAAAACAACAATAGCTATAGTATAATAATATATACATTAATAAAATTGATTGTTGTAACCAGCTCCTATTCTTCCCCCACAATCAACTTTCTCCTATCTCCCCCCATCAATCTTGAAGAGGTCATTTTCTAGGTTAAACTCCTCCCCCTAGGATATTCCACTATAAAGCAAAAAAATAATTTTACAAAATAATAATCAGAATTCTAAAATACACATTTCTTCATTAAGTACACAATTAAACAATGAACATATTATCATCAAAATAAAATATCAGACTCCATTTATGTACATAACTGTTATTTAAGAAAATACTACCCCCTTTTAATGGTACCTTCGTACAAATCAATCCACGCATGCGCAATGCTAAAACAGGCACTACTAAGCCAGCCCCTGTTGCCATGCCAAAGTTTGGGTCCTGCAGGTTTGCGGGAGAAACCATTTTTCCGGTGAGAAATCCTAACAGTTTATTTAAAACATGCGAGTTAGTCGCCAAGTTGGTTCATTATCGCCTTTGTTTAGATAGTGAAATGTTTACGTATGTGTGTGTATGTGTTCATGTGGATACCTCACGAGTGCCAGGTGATCTGGAAACGGAGTCTTTTTATATAGAAACCTCAGTAACTTTAGTAAAAATATGATTCAGTCACATACAGTATGTTTAGTACAAGTTAGGAAAGGTCTTCCTGTTGCTGTAAACAAAAATGAATACGTTTAGTCACCAACAGAATTGTTTGTGCCTGGTGGTGCTGTATCTGAGAGCAGCAGGAAACCTATTGTTCTTGAGGCCACCTGGTACAATATGTTTTGTGACCAGACCCTGGACTTACTGTATATGTAAATAGACCCATGTAAAGGACTTTGACACAGAATTATTCACTATTGACAAAGTAATTTTATGTGGTTATTCTAGTAGTTGTTGTTCTGCATGTGTGCCCCTGTCCAGTCCTTTTGTTTCCCAGGTCTGGGTGTTCCAGCTCTGTGTAAAGTGTCTGCTGCCATGGATGGAGTAATTCTTTTAGCCAGTACCATGTTCCTACCATTGTGTGAGAGAGCATTGGACCATTGCATCATTGGCTGTGACTGCTGAGAGACTGTGAGAAGCTATTTTGCTTTGTACATATTGTACACCCAAGAATGAGCATTAAATAAATTTCTGCTCTGTTCAATTCTTGATTTGTGGCCAGCACTTTTAAGCTTCAGTGATATATGACTTTTAATAAGGAGTGCAGAAAAAAGTGACTCCTTAAAGTTTCTCAACACATCTTTCACTGCCGCCACGTAACTTTGTCTAGACCATTGTGAACATCAAGGGTTTAGTGATGGCATAATTTCTGAAAATAATTGCTTGCGTATATGTTTTTACCCTTTATCTGTTTTATCAATAAAATGTATGTTACTTTAAAGCTGCGTATGTGGCATACTAATCTGTTGTGCAGCTGTATTGAGTGCATTCTCTTACATATAGAATTTCTGTAATTGTATGTATGAAAAATATTTCAAGACTGTCAGAGCACTTTTATAAGGTTAGTTCCAGTAAATCAGTTTCTCCATAACACCAGATATCCTTTTTTCATTGGTTCATAGAACCATCCCTGAAGTTTCAATGACCCTAGATGTTTTCTAACATAACTCCTTCTCTTATCCTCATGATTTGTTTGAATATGCAGTACTGTATATCAATGATAAGGCTGGTTTTAACATGAAAACATAAAATACAAATATAGAGTGCTCAGTTTCACTTTTATATTTGCACCCAACGTACCTCAGAAACAGATTCTTAATTTTATTTGTTCCCAACTGCAGACATCTACTTGGGAAATCAGCCACACAGATTGTTTCAACTGAAGAACCTGGAATGCAAAATTCCTATTGCACATAATTGATAAGCAATCTTCTTTTAGGTCAGGGAATTGAAGAAATTATTAAACAAAATTATTTTTGAAACAATGCAAATGTTGACAAGACTGAGTTTACAACCCTGTCCTATATTTATGGGTGAGAGATGAGATTTAAGGAGCACGTCAACCTTAATTATGCTCCAAAACATTAAGGCTGAATAATACAGTACATGTTGCAGCCATTAAATAGTTGATAGGTTAATTTATGCTGACAGGGAAAATTCCATCCATTCATCCAGAAAGTCACCTATTCCTGGTTAAGGTCACAACAACCCAGCGCCTACCATAAAAAACTAGGGAGCAAAGTAAAACACATACAGTACACATGGGAAGAGGGTCAAATAAGAAACACCAACTAAACTAATCAGCATGTTTTGGGTACAGTACTGTAGGTGAGAGGAAATCAGAGCACCAAGAGAAAACCTAAATGAACACAGAGCGGACGCAAATTGTACAGTACATATCTGTCCCTATCTGGGATAAGGACTAAATAATTGTTTGTCAGAAGCACTTTTATACAACCCTAAAGACTATTGGAAAATTGGAATATTTTCCAAATAAGATAATTACAACTAGGACATACAGTAAGTCTGTGTCCATTTGTTCATATTCGGACTCTCAATTTTTAACTCATATCAGGAATAGTGTGAAACACCATGTACCTAAGAAGAAATTTCAGTATTTAATAAACTGGCATGGAGCATTAGTTTGAGGTAGTTAACCATTATTAAAACTAATGAGTTTTTTCAAAAGAAGTAAAACACCTTGTATATGTATTTACTGATTAATCACTATTTTTATAGTATACTATATATATAGTAATTTACTAATTACTATAAGAAAAATGTCTCATACAACAGAGGCATAAAGTGTTTCAGAATACTGTAGCTGTTTTGGCAATCAGTGTAATAAATGTTAGTTCTCAGATACATTCAGTTTTCACAGAAATAGAACCACTATTTAGACTATATTTACATTTCATCCTGTACTTAATTTTTGTCACGATCAGAAGCCCCTCCTCTAAAGGATGCTCCGGCTCTTCCAAGTTTGTCCTGATTATTTGCACCTGCCTCCGGATCCAGCCCCTCCCTACAAAAGCCAGATGCTCCTACCATTTCAGGCTCAGCTTTGGAAACCCACCTACCTGCGAGTCCAGGAGTAGCTTGACGGCATAGGCTTCGCAATGGTGTCCTGACGGTCTGGGTCTGGGTCTTGGAGCGCCTGGCCCCGTTACCACTTTTTATTTACCAGACCCTTCACCGGATCCCGCTCCGGCTTTTAACCTTCATCATGTCTGTCAAGGATGGATTACCCGGCTCTGGACTTCAGCTCCCTGGATTACCCTACTGACTCCCCTTGGATTTGTTTGCCTTGGCCACGCCCCCCCAGCACCAGCGCACCATCGACACGCCTCCCTGTTTGTCTACCAGCGCCGTTCCTAGTCTTCTCTCCCCATGTTTTTTTAACTCCTTTCTGGATTCTGTTGTCTTCATAGGATCCTGAAAAACGCTTCTTGACAATTTTGCAAATGTAATGTATTCCAACTAATAGACACCTCACAAACCAGACATATTTTTAACAAGCAGTCACCAAGAATAAAGGCGGTACCATAATTACTCAAATATAAGCATTTTTATTTACATGGTACAACAAATTTCATGGTTGTACATTTGGCCTGCGGTTTATATTAGAATACAAGTAAAAAAAATCGGAAGAGTTAATCTGGTTGTTGACTTATTTACCACCAAAGTTCTGAACGGCATTGAACAGTGTTTTTCCCCCATTTTGCTTGGTTCTGGAGTGTTGTTGCGATCCAGTGATAAACATTTGCTGTATATTCATTTGCAATTATTCAAAATGAGCAAGAAGTCACTTTTGCATTAAAGAAGGAGGTGATCCTGAACAGCATGTGAGTCATCCAGCTGGAAGGCAATTTGGAGTGGATGAGCTGTGCTTAAGAAAATGGAGAGGGA
This sequence comes from Lepisosteus oculatus, assembly GCF_040954835.1. Taxonomy (NCBI): domain Eukaryota; kingdom Metazoa; phylum Chordata; class Actinopteri; order Semionotiformes; family Lepisosteidae; genus Lepisosteus; species Lepisosteus oculatus. The sequence goes on from NC_090696.1 coordinate 23,604,593, forward strand.
TGAAGGAAGAGCTAATGCTTGAAAAGGGAAGCAAGACGTGTTTTAGAGAAAATAAGCATCTGGTCATTATTTTAATTTTGCCTTTTGAACTCCTCTCCATCTTCCTTTATTTATTTAAGACCAAATAAACTTATTTTACTTCAATTAATTCTGTTCAGAAAGGTAACTTGTTTTTTGTAAAGTTATTTTTTCAATTTCTATAGTTGAAATTTGTCTGTGCCACTAATTTGCAGGTACTGTAAATACAATAGTATATCTGTTAGGATTTAGTAACTTCCTGCTTTGCTTGCTCTATTTGGCTTTAAAATAATGAAACCCATTAGTGAGCTGGTGATTTCACTACTGTATCTGAAAGCCTAAGAAAGCAAGGGATGTAAACTTCCCACTTTTGAATCATCCTGTGTTTGAAGATCAGATACTGTCCATCGGAACAGATAAAACATATAATTACCTTTTTTACTAATTTTAGATTCTGTATCAACAAAGATAGTGGCATGACCCAAGTATTAAAAAATACTTTCCAATCCAAACTCATCCAATCCAAAATCTATATATGAAACTTGATATCAGATGTGAAATTGGACAATTGACTGTACGTTTTGGGCTTGTAATCAGTTTGTTTCTGTTTTTAATTTTTGTAGAAAAGTAGCTGAAAATACAGATTCATAGTATAAGAACATATGAGAACTCCCCATAGACTTTTACTCAGAACTTGATCAGATTTTCTTACGAACAGGCTGTGCTGTTCAGTAATTTATAAATTCAATAATATTTTTTAGTTTCAGGAGGTCCACAGGTGTTGATCACTATGTAATCCTTCACTATACTATTAATGTTGGCATTGTATTGATTAATTGAGCGTTCGTAGCTAGCCATGATAAACATGCATCATTACTAGTGAAAGTCAAGAAGGAAAAACAGAGCAGGACCAATATACCTTGCTCATCAAGATGACAGTGCCTTTATCATTTTGTTATGTTGGAGGCCGGAGCATATTGTTGTTTACCATTTGGGGTGTTCACAGCCAGTAATGTGTAACCTTCCAAGCTGTTACTGCCATACAGTCTGTCAATGATGGGTCACCAAAAGTCACTGCACATTGCCAAGATTGATGGGGAAGTCCAAGTGTGGGTCTGGGTCTATTCTCTACAGAATTTCACATGTAGTAATTAATGGCAATCTGGCTGCATGATAACATATGCCAAGATGTAAACTCCTGGGACCTCTCTTGCTGCCCTTCCAGCAGGCTGATCCTGTCATGGCAGTTTCCAGTAAGCTTACTCTGTGTAAGCTCATACTGATTAGGTAACAACATTTAACTTAAACAATCAGTTAATTGGTGTAAATGTGGTATATATTTTTTCCTAATCTAGTGTGTATTTTGAATATAAATGTTGCATTTAAAACTAAAGGTAAAATCAGCTAAGATACATAACATAAAATTTGGATACATTAAAACTGTCATTCTTTAGAAAAGCTTTTCTGTTCCAGAAACAAGTATTTGAATTGTGGTTTTATAATTTAGGCAGTCAGTGAGACACTCTCTTCAGGAGAAATTAAAACCTTTGTTCTAGGTAGCAAGTTCTTTACAGTAAGAAATCTGATGTCGCTGTATAGGTACCAGTTAATAAATACATTTGACAATAATAATGGTATATTGTGGTAGGTGAAAAACAGAAGAACTATATAAGGATTTATTAATGCCTTTTTTATGTGATGTGCAGAATGGAATAAACCTTTACTTGTTCCTTTATATTTTCATTGTACACCAGTCTTTAAAACAATTTTCTTTGTTTATTGCTTATTAACTACTCAGATAATGTGAGTGCTTAATTTTTAACAATTTCTGTTCAAGTGTGGGAAAGTTAATATTACCAGTGCAATGGATTAAGACACTTATATATAAAAAATACAGGTACATTTAGATTGACTACATGAAATAGATAAGCATTCACCCTCAGCCTGTATATTCTGTCTGACTGAGTTAAAGACCCTATGTAGGACAGTATAATCCCGAAGTGACTCGAGAAGGGAAGACATGGCCAGGAATGGACAAGATGATGGACAGGGGTTCAGTGAAGACAGTGATCCGGTGCATGGGGGGAGCTCAGGGAAACGAATCAAGAAGGAAGTCCGAAGGAAATCAAGGCGCAGTCCACAGGTCCAGGTGCCAGGAGATACAACAGAGACAAAGATTATTAAAAACAGGAACAGGGAACTGAGACCAGGAACATGAAGGGTTAAAACCATAACAGGACAAGGAGCTCTGAGTCTATAGTTACAGTACCTTTACTCATCCTCTTAAAGATGGATAACACTTACCACACACTTACAAAGACACAATGGTTTAGGTAGATAATGTAGGGTTCAATACTGTTGGAAGTGACCTGACAAATATGTTACACAATAAATCATTACATTTTCAATGCCACTAAATTAAAAGTCACAAGAATGCAACCAGAGAACAGTGATCAGATACTGGGTATATCATTTGCTTTCACTTTAATTTTCATCGCATGTGCGTTTTAATTTTTTGGGCTATTGTTGAATAGTGCACCCAATTTCTTGATGAATGAACATGAATCTGCTCATTTAGACAATTAGCTATCAAAACTTGAAAAACTGTTCCATCATCTTATCCAATAGATGCATGTAAGAACACTTTTCTATACATTTTATATAGAAGTTAGGGGGATTAGCATTGTTGCATTTAGTTCTGACGCATCGGAACTCTGGTTTCAAAGCATTATATCAGTTAAATTCTAAAAAATTGACATTATGTGTATCCTGCATTAAGCTGGAATCCCAGCCAGTTTGGTAGTACAACTTTGCACCTTAGCCTCTGGGACAGGCTTTTTTTTATGGATGTGATAGAGAAATCTGAAGGTGAGAAGAAAGAATATATAAGATAAACCACACTTCTTATAAGACCACTGCTAGGGAAAAATATTTAAAATGTAATAATAAAATAAAGGATTGTATGTTCTCTCCATGCCTGTATGGATTTTTCTGGGTTCTCCAGTTTCCTCCCACAGTCCAAAAACATACTGGTAGGTTGATTGGCTTCCTAGAATATTGTCCCTGCTGTGAGCGTGTGCGTGTTTGTGCCTGTGTTTGCCCTGCAATGGACTGGTGTCTTGTCCATGATGTATCCTGCCTTGTGCTTGTTGCAACAGCTGGATAGGATCTAGAGCCTCCGTGACCCTGTATTGGAAAAACTGGTTTTAAAATAGATGAATGAGATAAATTTAGTTTTCAGAAAAACCTTTGGGATTGAAAATTTGACATTTGATACTGTATGCTGAATAAATGACTGATAAATATTTGTGATGTGTATGAAGACCAGATATGTGTGGTCAGTAGTCTGAAAGCATGAACATTCAAGAGTATATTTTCTTTTAATTGTTGGAAAACCAAAATAAATCAGCCAAAATGACAAACCTCATTCTACTACAAATTAGAGAAATGGAACTTGGCATTACAGATTATGTGGACAATATTATGATGTCAAAGGGATCAGTCTGAAAAGTAAAAACAGCATAGTACAAAAAGTACAAGACTCAATTCGTTCAGCCTATTTGTTGCTTAGTATTTGTTGCAATGAATACATTCCTAAAGTTCTTTTGTTGCGTGCAACAAAATTGGTTTGCTGCCAGCTGTAATGCTAAACCCATTGATTTTTTGGCATAATTCCAATCATATTTGAACTTTTCTCCACATGTGTGGATGTCTTTTCATTCTTCGTTTCAGAAGAACTCCTAAAGAACCAAGTTTTTACATTGAATTAGATTGACAAATTATGGAAAGTCAAGCATTTTTAAAAAGGTAATCAGATACCAATCTTATTAGTCTTGCTTTCTATTGTAGAGGTCCACACACAGATTGAAAGCTGTGATGTTAAATCAGATAAATACTCAAAATAAATCACCTGTAACATTTTGAATTTATTATGTTCTTTATGCAGGATAGTGGATAGTTAAGACACTAATTAGTTACCTTACTTAATAACTATTTAAAGTAAAAAGGTCCAAGCACATATTTTCATTCTTTTTCAAACAGTTGTGCAGCTGGAGACCTACAGTATGTAGAAATATTGAACTAGGGGGCTGTAGGGGCTCTGATAAACTCAAGGATGTTGACTAAAAGGAACCTAAAAACGAGGAATCTAAAAATAGCACTTACTTTCCTAAAGTTCAATCCCTTCAGAGAAAAAAAACCTCACTTCCTTTAAGAGGTGCAAGATGAACTCTAAAAAAAATTCAATGTTGAATTCATAAACCAGGCATTATCCTGATATAAGCAATTAGTTGAAGAATATTTTCTTACACTTTTGGGTATTCAATAAACTGATTAAAATGATATAAAAATACATAATTGGATAATGTGGGCACAGACAAATTACACCAGCAGTGTCATTTTTTAAATGACATTTACACCGTAGATGAAGAATCAACCTTGACATTGTAAGACTGGAAAACATTCATGATGAGAATACTTCTGATGCTGTTAATCACATCTTTGAGTAAAGGGCATACAGTACTTTATAATCTGTAATCCACAGAGACACAAACAATGCTACTGGTTTTGTATCATTTTCAGGAAAAATATGATCTAATTTGAAATCTGGATCAGAAGGAAGTTGTGCATGTCTTTAAACCCCTTAAATGTGAGGAAAGTATCATCCTCTTAATGGCAGACAAACTATAGAAAATGTAAGATTCTTAAAAAGAAGAATGCAGAAATTCTAATTTAAGTAAATTAGTAGAATTCACAAATTCACACCCAAAAGAAGGCTCCATAGCCAAAGTGTTGTGTTTCCTTCTTTTCTTTTCAGCATGGAATAAATCTTTACTTGTTCCTTTGCCATATTCACAAATGTTTATGTTGACAGTTCAGTGGTGCGGTATGTCTGAACGTGTGGTGTGTAAGTGGCAACTGTACATATCAGGGCATGGGTTTTCAGTCAGGAGTCCAAGGATTGCTGGGTTCCTCACAGAAACAAAGTTTTATTAATTTTTTTATGCTTAACAGTTTACAAAATCAACACTTTTATAGTGGATCTGATCTGATTATGCTTGAAACCTATATTTGCCTGCAGTTCTGCGTTTTATACTGAAGAATAGAAATATTTCTAATAATTATTCAGTTTTGGTTTTAAGTTTAAATTTGGGTGTCATTAATAAGAAATGTTTCTTGAAAAGAGGTCATCCAGTCAAAACATGATATCTTATCCAATGATATGACAAGCCTGCGTACTTCAGTATTTACTGTATGTCTTTCAAAACATCTATAAAATGTTTTGAAAGAGTCATAAAATATTATCAGGTTTTGACTGGATATCCAAGAGGTTAAACATTAAATTTTGAATTACTTCAGCAGTTAATTTGTACAAAACTTTCCTTAAATATGAACACAGTGCTAAAATGTAGAGCTCATGAAGCAGATAAGTGCTTTACTCCATATTCACTGAACCAAGTTTTTATTTAAAAAAAAAACATTTACAGCACAGTTGACCCTTTTGAAAAACTGTTCATTTTTATGGTCCAGTAAGCAATTACATTATCTAGTTCTAAGACTGATGTTGAGTACCATAAAACTGTTAAGAAGATTGAAATGAAATCCCTCTGCACCATGCAGTGATGTCATTGTGGGATTCCACTAACGGAGAATTTAATTTTTCATCTGCCACGGAACATCAGTTTATGACATAACATCTGACATCAGAAACAATGCAAAAATTGTATGAACAAATACAGTAAAACAGTATAGTACAAGATAGTTTAGGTGGGTAGCTACGTCACCATGTGTAGGCTGCAAAGGAACAAGTAATAGGTTAATTCCATGCTGAAAAGAGAAGAAAGAAAACAATGTTTTGGCCTTACACCCGAAGAAGGCTCCACAGCTGGAACATTGTGTTTTCTTTCTTTTCTTTTTGATATACTGTAATACAAGATAGTAGAGCAGTACAAGAATATGTACAGTTTATGAAACAATGTAGACATAAAATAATATTGAGTAAAAGTAAATAAAATACATTATAAAAGTGCTTTGAATCATGATTGCAGCACTACAAAGAAGTAGGATAATCTGTATTTTAGTCGCAGGATTAAAGTAGATTTATGTTATGAAGTGTTTTAATGTGTGTGAGAACACACTTGAATTTTATGAGACATGCAATATCTATTGTTAATGGATGGCTAGTTCTTCTAAGATGAAAAGTACTTTATAGTTGGGAGGGCCTTTGGAGAGGTATGAGATTTTAAAGGGAAGAACTGTGAGATGGTATGGGGACAGAACTACCAGAAAAGATGAAAGATAATATGCAGTAGGGAGAAACAAAGGGTGGATGAAATGTGAAAAGTGAGGAAATGTGAAGAGAGCGTTTAGCTATCACAAGGGCCTTGAACTACGTGTGAGAAGAGATAGAAAGACAATGCAAAGTGCAAAGCAGAGGAGGTACATAATTCTCTTAGCTATAATTGGGTCTTTTATGTTTGGAGAATAAGGTTTGCTTTTTAGCGTGTTTGTTTGCCGGGGGGGGGGTATTGTTTAGAAGATGAAAATGATGTATCAAAAAGATGTATCAACATAAGCATATAAGCATTCCTCTTAAGTAGCCTCTTCTAGGTCAACATTTCCTATTTTGTACTTTATGATTTTACTATCTGCATGTCAGGCTTGAAACCATTTTCTGTTTAGGTAACATGAAAAAATACCAGACTTTCTATTTTATTTTGGGGAAATTTTGATTCCTTTTATCATTGAATCCATGGATTCTCTCCTATTTTTGTGATGCTGCCAATAGTGAAATTGGTTCCCATTCACTTGTGTGCAGATTCTCAGTCTGTCAAGGCCTGTCAAGGCATTTTGTTTTATTTATATTATAAGAACTTAATTTGGGGTATTCTATATCTGTAGAAGGTAGGGCTCTGGAAATTACAGAGGTAAAATATCTGTGTACTGTATAGTATAATTGTTGTAAATTGCATAATCTAACTTATTGTTAATATATATTTGTTTGCCTTGTATAAATTGGGCCTGATTATTACTCTATTATCACTCTGCACCTGTGCCAGATAAAGACACATATGCCATGTAATGTTCAGTAATCCATTATGTTGTATATTTATGGGGTGCAATTATTAGTATTTATTAATCGCGTATGAAGCAAACTGGTGTTAGAACCTGATGATTCTTATTGAATTTTTATATTTTTGTTTAATAACCTCCCTATTTTGTAATTTAACATCCCTAGTTTTTATAAAAATAGCACTATACAGTATGTTGTTTTCCACAGAAGCATTTTTCAGTTCATGCTCTGTTCCTCAGAAAAATAATTGATTAAATGTATAAAGCAAAAACAGCTTTTTCTTAGCTAATTCTGACAGGGAAAAAGAGTAATTTTACATGTTGGATGTTAAAACAGAAATGCAATCAGTGTTTTCATACAACCATCTACATGACAAATGGGATTAAATGTATTTTTACAGTGTGTACAGTGGTACACAAGGCATCTGTTTTTCACAATTACAGCTGCATAACCTGTTTGCCAAAAAGAATTGGGGCAGTACCAGCCAGTGACAGATAAAGAAGACCTTATCTGCAAGAAAAATAAACTAAAAAAATAGAAAACAACAAAAAAAGAAAAATCCAATATCTTTGATTGCTCTTTAATTCTTAATTATTGTTGATAAATGTTATCCAGTCAGGTTTGCGTGATGGCAGTTAATGCTCCTACTTTCAATCCCACTTTGCACCCTATACTTCCTTTAACAGGCTGTGATTTGGATTGATCCAGATAAGTAATGATAAGTCGCCTCCTGATAAAGGATAGATGGATTATCTAGTTATCAATCAGTGCTCACACTTTTAAAGCCTGTCCTTTTTTCCATCCATCCATACCACTTCTTCCAGTTCAGGGTTGCAGGGAAGCTGGAGTCTATCCTGATAAGATGCCCTTTTCTAGGTCTTCCAAATTTAAAGAGTTGGTGCATGTGAGGTTTTTAGCATTATTGATATTTATAGGCTGTTGCACACGTTAATGCTGTCAGTGCTGTTGCTCCCACTTCTTGGGTTTGACTCCAGGCTAGGGTTTAACTTGTTTTCTCCCAAAGACAATTTAATAGGTTGATTGGTGAAAAGTGAGGCCTCTTCCTGTTTAATATGCATTAACTGGAATAGAACAGCTTTAATGCTGACCAAGCCTCAGTTAAGATTAGGTTCAAGATTAGCTTAAAAATAATATGAGTATTTCCTCATGATAAGAAAGAATAATGGATCGTTTTTTATGTTTATGGGCATTCGTATATTATCATCATTTCTAATATACTGTATATTGCCTTCCATCATCAGAAAGCCACTTATTTCTGGTCACATAAAAACTAAGCTTAAGCCTATCCAATGAACACAGAACACTAGACTAGGTCTGCACATGGCACATTACAGGGATAATTTAGAGAAACTAATTAATCCAGACTGCATGTCTATTGAAGGTACTGTAGAATACACTGTACTTCCCAAAGAAAACGCACTAACTACTAACCCAGAAGAACTAACCCCTACACCACCATGCCACCCTACCCTAATACATATTAAATACATTCAAAGTTTTTTTTTTTGGCTTTGAGATATACATGTTTTGCTCTGATGTTCAATAGACATTGATTAAGATCATTCACAGAGGAATAATCAAACAATTTTGTGCATGTACAGTGGAATTAGCTACATTAAAGGGATTCAGGTAATTTTAAGGGGCCTAAACACCAATTTCCAAGAAATCTTACTGTACATATCCTTTCTAACATACAGTGTTTGCTGCCTCAGTAGATTTCAGTCTGTGTTCGGTGTAGTTATTCATACTTTGAAGCTTGGTTTTAGATGACATAAAAAGAAGATATACATATCTCTATGGAAATGCTACAGAACAGCTTGCAGCCTGAGCCAGGATCACTGAATCTGGACACCAGCCTTCTAACTAACAGGAGATTGGTATTGCTGATATTAAACTCTCTCCCTCCTCCTCAGTTGTCTAAAGTAGATATGGGGATTTAAACCACAGCCAGAAATTCCATTTTGTAGCACCCCTGGGAAAAACATACATTTTCATAATTATGTATCAACTGAGACAGAACTTCAGATCATGTATTTTAATTAGCTACAAGGAAAGCAAAAATGCCTATTAACAGATTAATATATATTCAGTTTGTTAATTAGAATGATAACTAAAAAAAAAACATAACGATAAGTAATAATCAATTCAATAGTAAAAGTTTATTTGTGATGGCAAAGTGACATGGCAGCTAACACTGTTGCCTTTACCTCTTGGGTACCGAGTTTGATTCCACTGAGAGGTGCCCTCAGTGTCTGCTCTGCTTATGTTCGTGTGGGTTTTCTCTGGGCACTTTTGTGTTTGCCTTCTTTCCAAAGATGTGCTGGTTAGTGTTACATACAGTTCTATCCGGACCCGATGCGGACAACATGATCCAGGGAAAAAGAAAACACGGGGGAAAGAGTCATGCAGGATACGGGGATGAAAACAGGGGGTGTGTCCATGGTGCGCTGGTGTTCGGGGGAGGTGTGGCCGAGGCAAACAATCCAGGAGAAAGTCCAAGGGGGAATCCAAACAGAGGCAAAAGTCCAAAACCGGGTGGTCCATCCAAGACAAACAAGATTTAAAAAACGGAAACTGGGTCGGAACCGGCACGGGAACGGGAACGGGAACGGGACCAGGCGCTTCCTGGTCCCGGACTCGCCTGGTGCGGAAACCAGAGCAGAGCCCGGAATAGAGTGAGTGCCTGGCTTTTAAGGAGAACTGAAAGGGGGTAGGAACAGAGAGCAGGTGCAGGCGATGAGTGGAAAATAAGGAAGGGCTGGAGCGTCCTTAAGAGGAGGGGTCTACGAACATGACAGTTAGATTAATTGGTGTCTCTAAATTATCCCTGTGTTTAACAAGGATTTTTCATGTGGTTGTTGTTTCATCAGAGGTATGTAAAAGACACATATTAAATATGCCTATGTATGTAACGAATATACCCCTGCGTATAACAAGGATCTCAGCCGCCCGGTCTGAGGGAGGTCTCCTTTAGCTCAGCCGGCAGGTTCCCTGTTGTGTGACGCTGGAGACCCAAATTTGCGCCCAGGCAGTGAGGGATGAACAGAAAACCCAAGAACCGTTACACCTAGTAATTGCTTTTACATACTGTACATGCACTTATGATACTAACAAAATACTTTTATATAATATAAATATATAAAATATATTTACTATTCGTGCAATCTATAGGATTTTTTAGCATAACTATTTTCTCAGTTGATGAGTTTTCTCATTCACAATGGTTGTTCTTCTAATGCAGAATTTTTCTCAGTTTTACCAAAAATAAATTTAAAACAGAATCATACGCACTGTAATCACAGCAGTTGAAGCCTTCTTTTTATGAGCAGTTTTTTCTGACTTTATTATTTCATAAGCACTTGATCACACTGCCAAAATGTTTTTATTCAAAGTCTACTCTACAGTAGGTACACCTACAGCAGTATAATATGATAATAAAATCAATATTCTTCTGGATCTGCCTCAATAGTTGCATCTATCTAGTTGACTAAATAGACTTTTCCAAGATGAAATATCAATTTTATGATGTGACAGCATATCAAAGGGTATTAGGGTTTAGAAAAACACATCGATTAAAATTGCATCTCTGATTTTTCCTGTTATTTTTGTTTAATTTGCCTCAAGGCATCAAAGTACAGAATTATAGGTTTCCTCTACCATATTCCTAAGGCATACTTTGATGTTACACTAACATTCTATAAATTATTATTTCATAATTACACTACAACATAATTTTGTGAGATATTCTTTACTTTCAGTTTTTCTTCAGTTTTCTTTCAGAAATTATATTACAGAATTTAACAATAAAAATAAAGATAAACGTAATTTAAAATTCTATACAGTAATAGTCATAATGAAAAATGTGTAATTCCAAATGTGATGGATCTTAGAGGTATTTATTTCTATCTAACTGCAAGTAGTAAACTACCGAAGCAACCAACAGCATTCTGCAGTCTCTGACATTATTTGTGTAACTACGTAAAATTAAAATAATTACAAAATAAACTCATATTTCTGATTCCTTATTTTGATGTAATTTACTGTATTCCTTGTTGAGTAAACGTGAGATTTGCAATGAAAATCTTACTAGATATTTCAACAGAACTTTCACAACAAGTTAACATCTGTAAACAGTAAGTTTCATAATTATACTTGCAACTTGCCTATGTGTTGTACATTTATGTTCAAATGTTTTAACATACAATTACTTCAGGGAGACTGCACATACAGTACCTTGAATATTTTTATTGTCCATTTGTGCAATTAATAGCTTTATATAGCTAGTTCTCATGGTTTCAGAGATGATTTACTCATGAATGTAGCCAGTATTTGACCTTTTAAACTTGCAGCAGCTGTGATGGAACCTCAGTGACATTTACTTACAAAGTGTTCAAACTGGGAATATGGTCTTTGCCTGAATGACAACATGAAAGATGTTACTGTATGTGATCACTTGCATATGGCATAGTCAAAATTCTAGATGTGGAATTGCAAACATATTCTAAGTTTCTAAATGTTGTTTTAGAGATGCCTGGAAGAAGGACGTTCTAATGATCAACTACTAAAGAAACAGTTTTTGAATTTACAGACTTAGTCTTTACAAGATGCTGTACGTCTGGGTCAAAAGCTGAAGCAGGATTGAATATATTCCTCAAATTCTACATGTTGGATCAACACTGAAACATACAGTACTGTAGTCATCTTTCATTTAGTCTGACAATGCTTCATTTTCTCTTAAAGAAAGAATAAATTAGGTGAAGTAAGGTATTTTCTCAAATGTGGTAATAAACTTATTTTCACCAATTCTACAATAATGAGTTATATATTACAATGAGAGTAACAAAAAGTAGTTATTGACTTTTGGTTTAATAACAATTGGAAGATGTACTTCAGTTGAAAAAGTCTCTTGTCTTGAATATCATGATTCTCTTTCTTGTTGATATGACAGTCTAGTGGTTTGCCAAAACACTTTTACCCCGTCCGGTTTATACTCACCTTTTCACTAATTTCCCGGACAGATATCTCAGCAGCTTGGCCACGTGGTTGTCTTGGATTCTGAAGCCCATCTGTGCCTCTGTCTTTGGTTCTCGACACCAGGATTCCACTCCATTCTCCCTCAGAGCTCGGCAACAGGTCCCATTCCAAGAACGAGACACCCAAGAATCTTCCTTTTTTCCTGGGACCACGGCACAGGATTCCGCTGTGTAGCCAAAGTTGCCCATTTCCTGTTGATGGGCTGATTCAGCAGGGTTGAGATCCCACCCCCACATCTTGCCACTGAGGCAGTCTGATCAGACTCCATTCCAGTATACAGTATCCGGGACTTAACTCAGCACAGCGTCCTTTGAACCTGACTGCATGGTGGCCTCAGACCTTTGCCCTGGATTCCCTGGACTCTTTGTCTGCTGGCCTCCTTCTCCTGCGGTTCTGACCCACTTTCAGGAGGCAGCTTCCGTCATCCACAACCCCAGGGCTCTCCCCGTGCAGCCCTGCTTCTTAGTTCTGGTTCATCAACTCCACTCCAGGATTTCACTGTGCTCACCTGGTCTCCACCCTGGATTCCCTGGACGACTTCTCTTCTGGTCTCCTTTTACTGCAGTTCTGTCCCACTTCCGGGATTCAGCTTCTGCATTCCAGGACCCCTGGGCTCTCCCCATGCAGCCCTGCACCTCTATTCCAGTTCCTGTCTGCATGGTGGCAGCTGGTCTCCACCCTGGAACCCTGGACTCTCTCCCTGCTGGCCTCTTTCCTCTGCAGTTCTGTCCCGCTTCCAGGAAGCAGCTTTTGCCATCCAGGACCACCCCAGGGCTCTCCTCATGCACCCCCCTTACTTCCTGCCTAGTAGCCCTCTTTTTGTTCTGCCGAGTCTTGCCCTTGCACTTTTTCTTTTCTATGTCATCTTTCTAGCCGACCTTCTGTCTTCTCTTTAGGGCGGTTTCCTCTTGGTTCAGGGCTCTTCTCTATTCCTCACCATCCTGTATCTTTGGCTGTCTGGGTTCTAATTTTTTCTTTCTCCTTTTTCCATAGTCTCCTTCCAGAGTCCCAGCAGAGCCTTCTGTTCCTTCCTGGGGAGCCAGGCATCCTACGTCTACTCTGTCTGGACAGCATATCCCTGTTACCCTGGCTTCCCTGAGGATTCCTGTTTCTGGCTCTGAGTAGGACCGAATCCTGCAGCTGTGCTGACCCAGGGCTCTGAGAACTGAGAGGGAATTAGTATGGGTCTTTTGCCTCCCGTCCTTTGTGGAAGTCTCCTCCATTTGGTCTTGGTATCTCATTCCATTTGCATCAAAGCACCTTGTCAGAGAGTGAAACCTTTGAGACCAAGCCGATGTCAACGCTTGGCCTGGTCTTGGAGGAGACCCCCCATAAGATAAGATAAGATTTTATTGTCCCCTGAGGGAAATTCTTTATGAACACACACAGCACTCCTGTACATTTAAATAGAATGCAAAAAAAAAAGAAGTAAAGAAAAACATTGCACATCACTCTATTGCACATAACACATAAGAACATGTACTATAACATTTAAAACAAATCCCAAAACATATTGCAATGTTGGTTATAAGAGTAAAACTTGTGTTTATCCTTGACATTTGCGTTGACAGCTTTAATAGATAGTGGAACAAAGTCATCTGTTTGACTTACATTTGGGAAAATGTTTGCCAGAAGGAAGAAGTTGATATTCAGAGTTGAGGATGTGGGAAGGATCTGATATAATTTTTCCTGCCTGTTTGAACATGGATATTTCATGCTGTTTCACTCCCATAACCTTCAAAGCTGTCTGGATGAGGCGGGTAATTTGCGATTTTAAATGAACTGATAGATAACCAAACCTTCCCCAAAACCCCAAACACATAAGGGTGTACACTTTGAATTACCGGCACCTGGGCCCTCTGACTGGGCCACTGTATGGGGGTTTCCTGCCTCGCAGTTTGGCGAGACCCCTCCTCTCAGTAAAGCCCCTGGGACAAAGCATAGCTGTCCCCTGAGGAAACTCCTTTTCCTGTTCTACGCATCAGCCTGTGGGATCGCTGGCCTTCACCCCTGGCTACTTGGAGGCCTTCCTTCCAGTTTTGTGTGGTCCCCTTTCCTTCTGGGGGTGGGATAGCCGGTTCCGTCCTGGTGACGAGGGTCCCTGATTTAGGTCGGCGGGCTGGGATTGGCATTTTGCCGTTTAAGTCTCTCTCTTTGGTTGCCAAGGATGCAGACTGCCGGCATTTCCCCGGACTGTTGTGCTTCACTTGGCTTTTTTTCTTGATGACTGTCTGGGGCCTTCCCTGCTCAGCCAGCCAGTTCCGTTTTTTCCTTTTTCTGTTCCATTACTATCTGGTCTGGGCTGATTAAGCCCCTCAATCAGTTGGGTCTTCTTGCATGTTCTGCCACTCTCCGCTCTCTTGTGCTTGGGTTCTGAGGCATTACCACCCTCACGGCTGTAGCTGGCTACGGCATTACAAATATATTGTTATTGTTAAATGAAAGCATAGAATCTTTAGACAGAAAATCAACATTATTCTTTTTTTTTCATGAGCCCCTCATCTATAAGGGTTCACTTAAACCTGTAAATTCATAGCTCAATAATATTTAATTTGATTTATGAATGTGACAGGATTCTGAGACTCAGCTAATTTCATATTTAACAGTTATTTCACTTTTGTAACTTAATAAATGGAAGCTTGATTTGATTTTTTCGAAGACCATCAGGGTAATGTTGAGTTAAAGTATGTTGCTGTCATGCATTACTAATCCATCAGAATGGAAAAAGTAAACACAAATTTAAGATAAATTATTTACAAAATGTCTTGGAGACATTCAATGTCAAAACAAAAAAAAAGGTTTTGTTTCCTACTTCTTGGTAACTAACATCAATATTAAAATTAAGTTCTGTTTTATGTTCCTGTATAGCAATTAGACATTGATTATGTAAACACTTTACAATGGAGCATGTTTCCTTGAAAGTGCACATCGTACAATATATGTACATTCTACATGTCAAGAATGTAATGTTGTTTCTGTTCTGTTTTCTGAAAGTCTATATCTCAAGGCATAAAAAGCTTCTGCCATTTGGATGTATGCAAGTTACATTTAGAAATACCACTTCTTCTGGTACAGAGTAGAACAGGGATAGTCATCCTTGGCATCTGGATTCTGTTATTATGGGATTTTGGACCTTCCAGTTACTTAAGTACTGATATGTCTTAATTGCTTAATTAACCCAAGTGTTGTAAATCTTTTCAATAATTAGAGATTAGCTGGAACAAAGTCTTGCTGTGGTATAAAATTCAGGTTTACTATCCCTGGAGAAGAGTAAACACATTATCTCTTATAAAATTATTTTATTTATACAGATGTGCTCTGTATCAAAGGCTGTGTGAGAGATAGCTAGATCTCTGAGAGTGGACAAATAAGCCAGTCATCCAAATACATCAAAATCCTTAAACTCTGTTGCCAAATGGGAGACTTGGCCACCTCTGTGCGCTATGGAAAATATGCATAACAGTTAATAGAGAGCCTGCAAAAACCATAAACTATATCTTGAAAGGCAAAATCGGGATATTTCGTGTTACATAATCATATAACAATGTGAAATAAGTATCATTCAGATCCATCATAGTGAACCACTACAGCTCGGGAGAATGTGCTTGTGCAAGATCAGTTTGAAACATACCTCTCCTAGGAACACATTGTCACTTGTCTTGAATTTAGTTTACCCTCCATTTTAGGCACCATGAGGAATTTGGAGTTGAAGACATGCAGAAGCACAGGTCAGACACTGTTTAGGTCCTAAGTTTTTTCTATTCCAGGGTGAGAAAAGATTCATGTGATGAAGTGTGAATTATCATGGTCATTACTCCTGTAGACTGATGTGGCTTGCGATGAAATTGCAGTGCATAGCCTGTTTCTTACAATTATCTCTTTTAAATGAAACATCATGCAATTGAATTTGAGTCTGCATGCAACTGAGTTTACATTGAAAGTGAAGCAAAACTCTTGTATCTGCAGGATACAATATCTCCGAGACTGTGATGGGGCCCATTCCACAGCCAGCAAGGTGTTGCAGGTGTCACGGGTGGGACTCAGCCTTCTGTGGAGGGTTGCTGATTAGACCCTCTGCGATGTGGTGTAAACCGAGACAAACAGGAGGTGGACACGAGGGAAAACACAAAAGGGTTTATTGGAAAGGTAGTTTGCAGTGACAACAGGTGTTCCGGTGAATAGGGGAAAAGGAGCATCCAGGTACACGCGAATGCATGGGGGTAAGTCAGGGCACAGTCCAACAATCCTAAACTGGGTGATCCATCCAACCAGGCAGACACAGGGAAATCAAGAACATACGGGACCAGGTCCTCCAGAACCCTGGGCTCAGGGGGCGTGATGCCTCTGGCAAGGCCTGTGCCCTCAGACGACTATAGGCCGTCCTCTGGACATCCATGTCCTAACGCTGAGCCCTGAGTATCGGAAGCTCTAGGCTTATATATCAACACTGATTCTTAACACCTGGAAATAATACAGCAATCAAACAAGGACTTTGTAAGAGCCCCCTAGGGGAAAGGATGCTAAACCCTAACTACAGGGCTCTAAACCAGAGGAAATAAAATAAACTAATTTAGTACTTAGCTTTTTGTTTTTGGTGTGTTTTGTGGTAGGAGGACAAAAAAAAAGAAATAAAAAAGGAGAAACACAATGGGTGAGGTTTGAAAGTTTGAAATGTTTGTTGGCTGCAGTCATTCTTTGGTAGCAATCATTCTTTGATACCTGCTTAATGGTCAAAACCATATTCAGAGTTAGAGCTAAATTTAAACTCTGGGAAACAGCTACCAGACGGCTGCCAGTCTGTTTTCACAGTGCTCTCTTCTGGATGGAGGGGAGCTGGTCTCCCAATCCCTTTAGTAACACTATTCATGTAACAATATTTTTAAGGAAAATATATTGAAGAAATATTTTGTGACTTATATTGAATATGATATATTGAAGAAAAATGGTGACTAAGTTATGTTTTATATATTGTGGTCTGTTATAATGGGATATTTATTAGGTATAAATGTAAAAAGGGCTATGGTATCTTTAAGTTTATTGTGAGAGGTTACAGGAGGTGGAATTTCCACAATAAAAGGCAGAGGTTCATCTCTGCTGAGACAGTTCTCTTGTGGGGTCCAGGGAGAAAGGCTCTGGTCCTTTTGTAATTGGAGCTGGAAAAACGTAATTTGCTTTTTGTTGTAACTCTGTCTGCTGCCTTATGAATAAATTAGGATTCTTTTTTGTATCCTTTTGATTGTGCATTGGTTTAATTTGACAGCTGCTAAAAACTGAGCCCTTGAAATAAAATGTGAGAATGTGTAAAAGGATTTGAAAAAGAGGCTAAAGAGAAGAGAATTATACAGTTCCCGTACATACCAGGGCAGGTATGGAATGGGAAACAATAGTGTGTGTTCCTTATTAGCTCATATGCTGGTGCAGCCTCAAACTCCAAACTCTAATGATGTTGTATACAAGAAAATACTGTTTTCACGTGACTTACAATATAAACCATATTGATTGTTCTTTTTTTGTAGTCCTTCTTCCCCAGGATTGTTATCTGACATTGCTCCTAATTAATGACTGTTTAATGATTGAACTGTGCTGAGTGTGAACAATATTCTTGCAGGTTTTAAGTTGTCTGTGAAAGAAAAACAAGTGCTAGTCATCAATTATCTAATAGAAATTAATTTCTTGACAATCAGGGTATCGATTGTTCTAATGACAGTATACTGTAACTTATTTCAGAAAGTGCCTTTAAATTTGCTCTCTTAAATTGTCAATAATAGTAGAATGAATCTATACTCACTGAACCCATCAATTCCAGGAAGGAAAGAGCTACATTAATTAATACCATAATTCCATTCTTAGTATTACGTACAGTATTTTCATTCTCAGATAATTTCTAGATGTGATTTAAGCCTCTCTCTGCTAACCTTTACCTTCTGAAAAACCTGGAGATGCTAGGTTGAATGCATCTCTGAAGTGTAAAAGAATATTAGGATATATTGCTAGAGAAAGATTTAAGTTCAGAATTGAAATTGAGAAATGTTATGTGATAATGCAATCACTGGTAAGACTTCATTTGGAGTATTATGTACACTTTAGTTACCAAATAAGTAACAAAAGAAGTTTATTGCTTTGGAATTATTCCACCACTAGGAATTAGTAGACTGACCCTATGTCAGTAGTGCCCAGCAATAAAAAGGTGACTTCTTTATGGCTGGGCACCACTTTAGCAATTTTACATTCAGTAGGTATTACCCCTGTCTCAGGCTTCTGGAAAAATGTTGTTAATGACCTATTAATAAACTCATTTCATTCAGTGCCATTTGTAGAATACCATTGGGACCTGTGGAAATACTTAAGTACTTCTAATTCCTGTGACCCTTCCATCTCTTCCATTATTTTTTATGGTTATTGATCCTGGGCCTTGTCTATTCCTTTCTTGCAACTAAAATATTGTGTTAGCTATTTTCCCCTCATCTAAAAGTTTCCATTTTTATTGATATGACACCTTACTTCATCCTTTATTATTCTTTTTCAGTTTGAATATTTAAAAAATCTTCACACCTGAAGAAGGCTCCACGGACGAAACGTTGTTTTCTTTCTTCTCTTTTCAGCATGGAATTAACCTATTACTTGTTCCTTTGCAGCCTACGCATGCTGACGCAGCTACCCACCTGAATTACTTCATTTGAAAATTAGCTGTTTATCTTCCTATTGCTTCTTATTGGAAATTCCTATTTGTTTTTCCCAGTCTATGTGAAGAAAATTTAAATCTCTGATAACCACTTCTTCCTTTACTCTTACATCCCTGAAAACATTTTAGAAGTCATATTATAAAATGCTTATAATATATTATATATATATAATGAATACAATTGCTTGAAGGATAGTGCTAAGACTATGCGACTATGTTATTTACATAACTCTGACCCATGTATACTCTGCGACCCTCGATTCGTCTAGGCTAACCTCCTGTGCCCTTTTTGATATACAGTACAGTATATTGTTACTCCTCTTACATTTTCTTTCCTTTTATAATGCTATGTATTCATTAATGTTACTGTATATTTATGCACATTAAATTAATTATTTTAACAAGCGTACTTTATATTCTGTTTTATCTTCATATTGAAATTTGAAATTGTTCTCAGTTAAACGTTTTATCTTGACATCTTCTGTGGTCCTATTTGATACATTGTGGATCCCCAATGTGCATGATAAATTGTCTTCATAGAGTCTGCTGTCATAAAAAAAACAAACATTTGTCTGGTTACCTTACTGTGTGATTACCATTTAGGAAACCTATAAATTAGGTAGACCATGCTGTATATAAAAAAAATTCTGAAAGATTTATCTTGTAAGGTCCAACAAGGGACTCTCAGTGATTTATATTTTGCACAAAAAGATTTGTTTAAAATATTATAATAGCAATAAACAAATGTTGCCAGTGCACTTTGATGTTTGACCTGAATAAACTTTTTTAAGCTTTTGCCTTTCAACTGCAGCTTTATTTTTTTTAAAAGCACCAGCTACAAAATTAAAAGAAAATTCCTTTTATATGAAAAACCACTCATTATTAAATATTTTAGCACACAAGCTTTCAACACTTTCAGATATACCGTAATGTGCCACATTCATACTATTTGGATTAGATTGAGCTAAAGGAGTGTGAAAAACACCCCTCTTGGAAGACCAAACACAATACTGCACTCTGCTACAGTAGATGCTGTTTTTCATCATTTAGAAAAAGAGATAGCGTGAGAGAATTTCTTGTTGAAACATTTAGTTCCTGGACTGAAGCCAGATATTTGAAGTGCTTCTGGAACAATCTACCTTCCACTCCCTTGTTCATTTTGGCACATCCTTTGTCTTCTTGTCAGAATTATCTATTGTTAATTTTTATCTTTTGTTCTTTTATTTTTCTTCAATTGTTTCCACAGTCTAATGACAATGGGATAGGTTTTGTTCAGTTATTTGTACTCAGTAATAACAATGTCTCCATGCACTTCCAATATGTGAAGTTTATCATTTCTTTGTAACTGTTATTTCATTTTTTACTGTAGCCACATACCCAGGGCAAGGTGTACCAATTTACTGCTGTTTGTTTCTCTCATTTTGCAACATTTGTAGGTTTGTAGTGTTAAACTGGTAAATTAAGCTCATGGAGAATGTTCTCAAACATGTAGCTCTCTTTTGTAAAGATTCAATATCGAATTGAAATCAGCAAGGAGCCGAATGGTGGTTACTGAATTATTAGCCCTGGAATATCAATTCAGTTTTATCCTTTAGTATTTTTTTTGCCTTAGCCATTTTTGTTTGTATTGCTGTGTAAGAAAACCGGCTCAGGGACGCCAAATATGTAATCATAGTGGCTCTCTGAAGGCACCAGTTCTGTAGGGTTTGGGCATTTACTGAGACAATTATTAATTGTAGCAGTAAATCACAAAGTTGATTCTTTTGATGGCTTTAGAGTCCAACCATAAGACATAACTCAAACAACGCGCACACACAGGTACTAATACACGAGGATACATTTATTAATACATAGAATATGCATGTAAACCTAACAGATCTTATCGAGAGGGTTATCAGAATACAAAAGGTATATATTCAGTCAGTTACAAAGAGTTACATATATCAAGAGGACATAGGTTCAGTATATCATTCATTAAGACCGTTTCGTAAAGTGAACTTGGTTACAACTTCTACATTAGATACTCAAAACAAGTACATAACTCTTAGGAATTAAATTGATATCAACTGGTTTGGATAACAATTGAATTCTCGAGCTGTAATGTATTGAAGTTGAATACTCATCCAATCTCTGGGGATTCAGATCTCCTGCGGACACAAAGAAACAGTTGCAGGCTGTTGCTGTCCAATCTGCGCTCTCTGGCTCCGTGCCAGGCTGTGCTGTGCGGCTTGCGACGGTGCGCTGCTGATGCTCACTGTTGCTAGTTAGCAAAGTTTGTGCACAGGAGAAAAGATGACTGTGGGTCCCAGCAAGTCAGGAAGAGGACCGGTTCGTTCCTGATGAAGAGCTAGTTCTGAATAGTAATTCAGCTGTCCACAGTTCCGACCTGTTCACGAGGCCTGCTGCTGGTTACTCTCTGGCAACCTCCACTCTAGACTCTTAGAACAAAGGAAAGTTCTGGCACTCGGACACACTGGCCGTTCCGTGGTTGTCCAGGCTGAGTCTCAGGATGGTCAGGAGGCGCGCTGCGAGAATGTCCTGCCCTTGGGAGCCTTCTGCTCCTGGGCCGTCCTGCCCTGGAATTCTCCTTTGAATTCCCTTTAGACAAGTCCACAGAATTCTCCTGAATCCCTTCTGAATCTCGTTGAATCTCCCAGGCTCTCTGTGTTGCCTGTTTTTACCTGGAGGAACTTCAGCTCATTGATTGGCTGAAAGTTCCATGGGCATCAGAGTCCCACATGGGTTACTCGGCCCTACCAGTCCCTGATTGGTTGATCAAGGTGAGATATGAGTCACTTACTCCTGACACTTAGTAATGCAGTCCAGATGTCCATCTGGCACTCCCTAGACAGATAAGCGCCAATGGATGACCATTGATCATGATAGCCAGGCTTAGCTAAGTGCATCCCCCTTTGGGAACTGTCCTTATCAGGAGAAAACATCTTAAATCACCCTGCATGAATAGTCTCTCTGTGGCTGCACCACAGAGATGAACAGAGAAATGGGGCCTCATTTGGGAAGGCTCAGAACACTTAATTCTTTCTTATTAATAAGCCTCGCCGCTACAGCTGTCATGCATTCCGCATATACTGATTATACACACTTTGTTTTACACTTGTAAAAAACATAGACTTTTAGTGAAAATACTATCATTATTGATGTTCATATTGTATATTTTGAAATTCTTGATTTTCATATTGTATTCTTTTTCCAGGGAGCCATGGTAATTCACTACACAGTCCTCCTCTGGTGTATTTCAAGTTGGACAGTAGCAGCTGCTTACCAAACATGTCTTTAGATTTAGAGAGATGTGCACTGCTCAACATGTCAAGGAAGTCACTTACAGTTTTAAGGGAGTGTGTTTTCAAATTCATTAAATTCCTATAGGACTTTCCTAAGAGTGACCATACAGTACATACTGTATGTGCAACAATGTGGACACAGCTACAGTAACTTGCAAAACTTGAAAAGTTGAAAAGTTATGTTTCAGAATGCTTTGTCAAATTTAATAAGTACATCAGTATAAAATTTTGTCATTCGGCCCACAAAGAGTACTTAATACACCAATTGTTCAAATCAATTATTTTCTGATAGATGATGAGTCTTAATATTCACTATTTACACAGGATATGTTTTCATACTAATATCTAAATGTTTCTTTGTTCATAGTCCATATTTCATGTATAATATTTTTTTCTCTCACATGTGTTCTGACTTCAACACATGAGTTTCATGATAGAAGGTTTCCTACTTTTTTATCAGGACCAGCCTGACAGTAAAATATATTTTTTTGCAATTGTTACAAGTGACAAAGATACCTACTGTATAGCAATGTTGGTGTTGTACTCTGTTTTCACTACTCATTGATAGCTTAATTATTTAAATAACCACTTGGTGTACTGACAGGGAGAAAAGCAGTTCTTGCAGTTTGGCCAGGTGGGTGAAAGACAGGAGTGAGCTTGTGTGGGATAACAATTGAAGACCTGCGCTTGCTAGTGTTCTTTATAACCAAAGAAGCAGACTAAAGAAGGACACGTGATGCGGAACCTGGTTTTACGGGGGACACTCTAAAATTGTTTTGCATATGGAGGGCTTCAATGTCTGTAAAAGAGACAGAAACAAGTTAGCATCAATACAGACAAAGGTAAAGAGTGTTGTTTGTCTAAGCATTCTAAAGTCTAAACTACTTTCCAGAACCCCTCCATTATGGATCAGCCTTTGTTAAAAGAGGTTAGTTTGGCCTAGGGAGGTAATGCTTCTATCTAAACTACAAAAGAGTATATCCTGGACAAGACAAAATACCTCTTAGGTCACCCCAAGCCCAAGAATAGGGTAACCACTAAACAAACGGCCTTAAAAAGCCATCTGTGTGATCCCCGTTGTTTTCAGGTATATATTGGTTAAATGACAATGAATGTGAAATGAGAATTTCATAGTACCTAGTAACTAGTAGATCCTCATGATGCAACAATACTAAATTGAAAAGCATTAATTATTAATTCATCAATGAGTAATTAACTTTTCTGCATGTGGTACTAATAGACACATTGCAAAGAGTCTATTATGATGCAGGAAAGCAGACTTTTTTTTTTCACTGTAGAATTTCCACACTATATGTAGGAAGGATATGGACTTCTGAAAAGGATGGACGTGTGCAATGAAAAGTTGCAGCAAACGACAATCTGATCAGCAATTACAAACTACCAATGTCTTCCAGCAACATGAAACACACATCAGCATATAGTCCAATGCAAAATGGACCACGGTGTTGAGCTGTTACCCTACCAACTTCTCAGATCTCGCGCCAACAGATTTTGATCATCTTGGCCTATAAAGGGAGCTCTCTGAAGTTGGAAGTTCAATGTTGACATCAAGGTCCTACTTATAGTAGTGGGAATAGCTCAGAGACCAACCAGCATAATTTTATTATGAAGACATAACCTTCATACCACAACCTTGTAAAGTAGTAGCAAAAGTGTGTAGATGAGCAATAGGACTGTTAGAAAGATACAGAAAACTGTTTTGCGGCACAGTATTAAAAATACTACTTTTTTACATCTGTGCTCCTTTAGAGATTCATCATAGGAGATTAATCCAATTTATGTAATACTAATGAAATATGCCTTTGTTTTAACACTATATTATGGTACAAAAAAGGCAATTAAAAGACAATAAAAATTAAAGAATTTTTATACTTACAGTAAATGAAAATATTTAAAATCAAAGTTTTAAGACAACTCGTAGCATCCAGTAAATTTGTTACACTAAACTCCAAATGCTTAAATTAGGTTAACTACTAACAGATTTCTTCATATAATGCACCAATCTCAAGCATTATATAATGGTATGAAAATAAGTATTTTAAAATATATTTGTACTGCTATTATATTTTTATGAAACACTGCACAAACAGCAACATTGCACAACAGATCAGATGGGAAAGTATGATATTGTTTCATCATTTAAATAGGCCAAATTGTGCAAACTCAGACTAAGATTTAACTGGGATGCTGGGTTTAACACCCCTATTCACTTGGTGTTAATATTTAATTTGAAGGATGGAAGCATTGTGGTACATCTTTATACTTTTTACTTCTCAAGAAATTAAGTAAATCATGAAATTATGTTTTTAATTATTTAGCTTTCTTGGGTAGGAAGTCATAACCATGTTCTCTAAAATGTCAGAAGTAATGTGAGATCTTAATGTTTCTCACTAAGTTGAACAAAACTGCTAAAAAACTCCACTCCATAGTGTTTTTGAGCCATGACATATAATGAGAAAATATTTTTGACATTCTGCCAGTTCCTGAATTAAAATAAGGAACAGCAGTATCATTTTCAAACTGTTATTAGCTTTGATGTGCTTATCTATTTGGTTTGGTTTAACATTTTAATACACTAGTATTAAACATGCTAGAGGACACTACTAACATGCAATGACAAATTGTTTCCGCTACCATAAATATTATATGTATACTGTATATTACACAATTATTGCAAAGATTACTGAAAATATAACCCCTTACAAATATAGTATATCACTCAGTTTCTGCCTGGCTAATATGACTGATCCAAAAGCAATATCATAGACTTTAATGCAATTTCTTTGTAAAAACTTCAGACAACCTTGATGTACTCACAATCAAGTGAGATAAATCTCCCTTTATATTCACATTAAAATAATTTGTAAACAACAAGTAATTAGGAAACCGTTTTATTTTAGATTTTGATTCTGAAGAATACATTTCACACATACAGTACAGTACTCTATTGGCTTTAAAAATTGACACTGTTGTTTTGACATATCTGTGGATATGACTTTGTGTGTTTCACGTGTGTCAGGTCTGGAATTGTAGTCTTTCACGTATTTGACGTACGTGAGTCTTTCACGTATTTGATTCATGTAACCCACGTTTTAAAACTACAATACACACACTGTGTTTAATATTTACATGTGACCACTGTTACAGTCCCAGCATCCTGCCACCAGAGGGCATCTAAACCTCTGCTGCCTACCTTATCCACACAGAGGAAGCGTGTATCAACTAGACATCATTAACCAATCCCGCTCTGCCTCGTATGTTTACATCACTAAGCCTTACCTCCCCAAGCCTACTTAAACCCTGCTCTCCATCCTAATTTTGCTCAGTATTGATTTCAACCTACGTGAGCGCCACATCTTATCATCCGCTACATTCTCCCTGTACTTCTTGTTGGATTTTTGGATTTTGGCCTGTCTTTTGACCTTGATTCTGGATCTTGTCTTTGGTGTTTTATCCTTAGTCTGTCTCCTGGTTTTTGGACCTTTCACTAGTTTATAGACCTCGACCCCAGCTGTTCCTAATTTTCTGGCTTGCTGATTTATCTTGATTTTGTTACCTGCATAGGGTCCATTACTTGGCAACTGAGCTGGTCCCCAGCCTAACAACCACATAGTGAACATAGCTAACTGTTATGTACTGAGCGCACTGACCAACTGATCTTCTGCATTGTTTGGTGGGTGTGGGGATGAAATTCATGTCAGTTAGGGAACACGGAGTAGAGCATGCATGGGTTAACATACTCAGGGTTATATTATATAATGGAATGAAGTGTTTTGTTCTTGAGCAGTACGTCATTGTCTTTGATCATTTTTCATACACAAAACGCATGAAAGAAAACAAGGAACTGTGAAGCAAATGTGTTCCTTTTTAAAGAGACCATAACATCTGATAATGATAGAAGAGTTGGACCACCTGTAATCATACAATGTGCTGTAGAAAGTAGCAGTTGTGCTGCTTTTATCGAGAGATGTACTGTACATATGCCACAGATATGCTGTGGTCCTGCTATTGATAGATGATGAAAAAATACAGCAGACTGATTTATTTTAAAACCATTAAGTCAAAACAGCACATGCATATTTTGTTCAATGTGAAAATGGTAACACTGCACCTGTGAGTAATGGTACAACCAACAACACACATGTACGACTCACAATTTTACACAATAAACAGTAGAAATCCCAGTTATATTCACCAATTGTATTAATAGTTACAAAATATACACATTTTAAACCTATATATACATATTCAAAATAAGTCATATTGGATTTACTGGATTATGTTGTGCTTAATATATTTTAAATTGCCGAATTTAAAACTACAGATTTGCTATCTAACTGGTGAAGTAACACACGTTCTGTACTTTTACTCAGACACAAAGACAGCAGGTTATTCAATTCAAAATACAGTGTATATGATGCATTGTCATTTCTGTCTCAAGGTGAAACCTTTTGAAATTCCTTGTTTAAAATAATTTGCTTTTCAATCTGAAATTTGTGGTGTTGCATAATGTGATTTAAAAGCAATTTGTTACACTTTATGTATTATAAATAGCCATTTATTTTTAGATCAAACAAAGCATTTCTTGCCATAGCTTGCTTAGTTATTTTTTCTTCACTTTTCATTGAGCATTTTATTTATTACTTGGCAGGTTTGTGACTGAGCTCTGTGTCTTGTCATGGTGTATGGTGAAAGCTATGCTCTTATGTAGAAGTAGGTTACAAAGGTTTATCAGATCTAGGGGTCTGGAAGAACTTGACACCTGCTGAGAACAGAAGGTCTAATTCGAGTCTGCTCCTTTTGCTTTATTTGTGAATGTTGAAATTTCTAGGAAATATACATATACTGTATAATAGTATATTTGACCTAAAATTAAGGAACAATATATGATTTACATTAGTAAAAGATTAATAAAGTATTATGAATATGAGTCCACATCTTCATTTCAGACTTACCCAACACTAGTACTATTACTAGTACCAATAGTTTCTGAATGGAAATGGGCTGCTTTCTTTTTTTGTGGCTTTCATCCTGTCATCTCTTTGACCGTCCTAAGTGCTTTGTTCTACAGGTGACAGCATTGACGCGGTCAGTTATCTATGATCAAATTCGTTTTCTCTCATTTACAGATCCAAGAATCTCTAAAAACAAGTTTTTGATTTTCCACGACCTCCCCACTTACTATAACAAGATCTTCAGTGGAGTTGTTTGTTCTCTTTTGCCTGTCTCATATTATTTTGCATTCCCCATGCCTTTACTGCAACACAAATGTTACAGTTTGTTCCTTTATCAAGAGTCGGAAATTTTATTTGCATACTAAGTGTTACTAACTGTTGGAAACATGCCAACACAACAACACTGTCACTTTGCTTATTTTATTTTTATGAATATGACCAAAATGCTGTTACAATGTATCAATGGGGCAATCTAGGAATACCACCTAGATTACCACCTACTTCTATAAATAACCTCTGAACAGTGTCAATATGGGCACAGTACCTATGGTCTCCAAAAGTTTAAGGGCCTATGAAGGAGGGAAACACTAGTGCCTAACGAAAAATGAGCTGAAACAACATGCTTCCAATTGACTCTAAGTGCTCCAAATCAATAACCGTATGCTATCTTGCTTCAATACTTCTAGAAACTAGAAGTATTGAAGTGATGGTCGCTTGACTCGCTCCATCAATCACGTGGTTTAGAATTAGAATAGTTTAAAGTGCATCACGTCAATCAGCGGAATTCAATTGGCGTTTACCCCTCTTTCTGGACATTTTGGAGTGAAAGTGCCTAGGGCCTACGAACACCAAAATCCGGTCTGGTCAACCCAATAATGTGAATGCCTTATATAATAATGTAGGGAGACCATATTTTGGATTTCAAAAAAGAGGATGGGGGGGTGGGAGGTTAATCGACACTCGACACATGCCTCCAAAGTAATGAATCTTTATTACTTTTTCTAATAATAAAAAAATCAACTTAAACTCTCTAGTTTTTATTAAACTTCTTAGTAAACTTTTAAATAGTTGCAGGGTTGCTATTTCTCTTACATAATGGCAAACAAGGAAAAAACAAAAATATAGCCCTATTTTAAACAAAGTTTTATTTACATTTTAACACGATAAAAGTCTTAACATCTGAGGAAAAAATGAAGACATCATAACTTAGGACAAGTCCTCATTGGTTGCAAAAATGATCAATTTTAATGAAACATTTTGAAATATAATGAAATAAGTTAAACATTGTTATTTCTCATGGGCATAAAAACAGCCACACACACAAAAACCCTTTTCAACTACGCTGCGTGTAAGTTCAAAATATCTACCGGTAATGCATGGAACGAACAAAAATATGTAGGTCTATGTTTGTTTACATAGTCTGAGTAACGAGCAAAACAAAATCCCGGACAATTTTTGGAATTTTATCAATCGCGGTTGAACCAATATTTTAGGTCTCAAAAAGAGGAAGTGTCAAGGTAAAGGAGGACATCTGGTCATCCTATAATAAGGTCTTGAATAAGCTGAATAAGCTTAAGGGCTATGTAACAAGTTACCACTAGATTTTTTTTAATTAGACAGTTTCAAGATTTTCATACTCAAATTTAATGTTTTAATTAGATAAATTTCAATATAGATTAATTCTCAGACTGAAAACTGTAGGTATCCAGGCTCATATAGAAGCATGGATAGTTAAGATCAACTGGACAGCTCCACTGGTGTTACTGAAGTGACTGTGTTAATTAGTGGAGTGACAAACATCTCTTTTAGACCCGCTGCTCTTTTGATTCACAGTACACTTATCTACATTTTGGCATAGTAAACTTGTGAAATTTGCAGATGACAGACACAGTGGGTGTAACTAATGTAGTGGGAACAGCTAATATCTAGGACAAATCTAAAAAGGGAAGACACCTGATGGGCAGCAGCGCATCCTATTTTATTATCTTGGTCTGCATGCTGTAAGTGCATCTTGCTCTGCATAAGTATTTTTTCCAGCCATTACTGTAGTATTATCTGTTTTAATACCACCTAGCAATGTCCATGCCATGCTGTGCCCAAGGCCTCTTCAACTTTATTAAATAGCATTGTAGACAAGCATAACAGCTTGTCCCTTAATACAAAATTTAAGTTGACATGTCTAACAAATATAGCTAGCAGGGTGCTATCTGCCAAGTCACTGCTCTCATTAACAGCTATACAGTATGCATAGAAGTGTTCAGCTTTTCCATGAAGCTGTTAATGAATATCATTTGTCAGCTTAATTAGAGCAACACGGTTAAACAGGACAGAAATACTTCCATTGCTGGGGATTGCATGTTTTGAATACATTGAATTGTCAACTACCTTTAGCATGCATTCATTTACAATTTCTTTACATTAAAGGTTTTCTTTAGTTTTCAATCTCTTTGTTCACCATTAACTTGCTGCAAGGGTTTAGTCCTCTAAAGCCCAGTCTGTTGCTCTAAATACAACAATTTCTTCCTTGTGAAATGGAGTTATCCTTTTCTTACCATCAATATCTGTCATTCTGATCTGAGTTTTTTGTGTTATGTTGTTCGATATTGTGCTCTTTAAAAATGATATTGTCATTTGATTTTGTCTCTCTGAAAACCAATCTGTTTGTTCTTGATGCAAAAATGTTATGTTTTTTTAGAACTGTTTCTGATCTACTTTTTTCTTCTTTTTTTTACTGTTTCATCTTAACATTTTACTTGCATAATAAGCAGTTTCATTCCTGAAAGCTGTGAATACCCGAAAAGTTTAATTGTGCAAGTATCACAAACAACTGCTGAATTGTTATATATATATAGTATGTATACAATGTGATCAAAAATGTAATTGAGAAGGAAATACCCTGTAGCTGTACCAGCCTCTTTTTTGGTTAAGGCAGTTGAAAATATAAAAGTAGAGGATGAAAGAGAAAATTAGGCATTTTGTCACATTAAATTGATTTCTTTTTTAATGTAACAGCAATAAAATCAGGTTGTCATTCATGACTGAAGCATTGTGTTATTATTAAATATTAATAAATACAATTTATACAGTGGATTGGTTTGTGTATTGTATACTTAAAGCGATTCTAATTTATACTTGGGGATTTTATGCCAAAACCTATACTTTAATGCACTTCTGACTAATGAGGCTTTGTAGTATGCAAATGGTTAGTCATCTACATGTATGTCCAAATATATCAAAATGACATATTAACTTAAATGTTAGAAAGCATTTCTGAGGTCCATAGCACATCATTCATATCTTGTTCTGTCTGACTCAAGTGCTTCTTTTAATAATGTGATATCCAGCTGCACCATTTAAAGAACTGTATTGGTCTCCCTGGTACATTCTAATGTAGTTTATTTGTTGTCTTAGAAAAAAACTGCCTAGAGTGTATGAAGTTTGACGTGAGTTCTGTTACCTCTGGCATCCTCCAGGGATCCATTTTGGGACCTGCTCTATCAAATATGAATTGATACCTTAGGGTTAATTAATTACTTGACATGGACTCTGTTTTCATTACTATGCTGATGATATGCAAATCAATTTGCATACTAAACATTATGTTTCTAGTGGATATATTCTGTTGATAATTTAAAATTATGAGTAGTTGTAGATGGTAGTGAATTTAAATTCAGTTTATCAGGAAAACCTCAGGTGCTAGTCTTACCTCTGCATTGTCTTTTGAGGCTCATGTGAAGAAAATCTGTAGTGCCATTTTTTCAATTGCAAAACATTGCTCATCTTAGACCATCTTTGTCTGTGCCTGAAGCAGAAAATACACACTGTTATTACTTCAAGGTTTGGTTATTGCAATACTCTTGTTAATACTGTACATCCATCAATGACTTAGATAATAATTATTCTTTTAAACTGCATTTATTAGGCTATTTTAATAAGTAATTGAATTATTTTTGCAAATGTATGTTCCCTATTTTAATGTTCTGATCTTTCTTGTAAATGACATGAATAGTGTTGTTGTCTAACAGCTCTTGGATCCTGGGTTCTATTTCAGTTTGGTATACCTGCTGTGCACTCTGTGTAGTGGATGTGTAGGTTTGTCATGGTTTGATTTTCAACTCTTGCTAAAGTCTTGTTAAAGCTTAAAGTTAAAGATCTTCATATGGCACCTGATTAGGCAAAACAATCTTAACTCTCTTAGATCTCAGCACTGTGTTTGATATTGTAAATCAAGGCCTTCTTCTTACTTTGATGGAGATTTTGTATGTTTGGTTTCTCTCATGCTGTCCTTAATAATGATATCTTACCTTACTAAATGCTGTCACTTTATTCTCCTAGTTTAGTTACTTAGATTAGTTTTATTAGTTTGGGTTGGTTACTCCTGCATGTTCTACAAGGCTCAATACATGGTGTGCTGATCTTTAGTATTTTATGTTTTGTCTTGAACAAATACTAAAATTAAATGATACAAATGATTATTTCCACACA
The DNA here is from genome assembly GCF_040954835.1 of Lepisosteus oculatus. Classification (NCBI taxonomy): domain Eukaryota; kingdom Metazoa; phylum Chordata; class Actinopteri; order Semionotiformes; family Lepisosteidae; genus Lepisosteus; species Lepisosteus oculatus. Next base: position 23,636,183 of record NC_090696.1, read on the forward strand.
GATTATGCTAAAATCCATGTCCAGACTATAAATGTCACGGAAGTAACCTTTAGTTAATACATTATGTTTACTTCCTTCTATGTGACCTTTACTTAGCTGAGCCTGGATTATTATGTGCTGCAACTGGTTGTATATGCTCTCTGGATAACAATACCTTTTGTTGCTATGCCTCAAAACTATGAAATTCCAATTCTAAAACAAATCATGTCTCATTTGGGACCATTTAAACCTGGTCAGAAATATAACTTGTTTTAAAATAGATTTTGTAATTGGTATATCTTCTCTATTTGCTTTATTTTGAATTTACAATTTTGTAATCATTTAGTTTTTTATGTATTTGTATTGGAACTAATGTGCCTTTCAAACTAAAGTGTACTATTAGCATTATCTATAAAGAATGCATTCAGATTTTTGGAAAAGATTTATATCTACTGTCATGGCACACAGACAATAAAACAGTTTACCATTCACTGTATTGTGAATGAATTCAACAATACTGAGCATTTTACATTGTTTAAAACATATATACTATTTTTCTAACAAATATTCAGTATTAAATATTCACACAACAGCTTGAAGTCACCTAAGAATGATTAAAACTTTGACTCTGATTTTCAGAGAAATTACATCTCTGTAAACTATTAGAAATAGTTACATATTTTTGTGTAAGGTGGCATCAACGCTATGTTTATGTACCAAACAGAGCCTCTGGGTTTAAAATTCTGCGGTTCATATAGTAGTTGGCCTTAACTGACTTTTTCAGCTGTCTTAGAGAGAAACAAAACAGCTTTCAGCCCAGAAGTCTCTGGGACACTGAAGTACATTTTCAGAAATGTGTTCACATCTAGCAATAGAAATTTGGAAAATGGGTATCTGTTGACTATACCCTATATATTTCTGATATAGTATGTCATGCTAAAATAACTTACTGGCAAGGTGTCAAGGACCAGTGAATGGAAAATTAGGATCCCGGGGGGGGGGGGGGGGGGTGTGGGGGGTTGGTGTAAGGGGTCAAGAAAGAGTCCCCTAACTGAAGTCCAAATCATTAGGCAGGTCCGTGGCCACTAGGAGGGCAAAGATCTGTAATCCAGAGAGTCGTATCCAGTAACCAAAATCCGATCCATAAGGCAGGTCCGTAGTCGGTGGGAGAGCAGAGATCCATAATCCCAAAAGGCAAGACAAACAAGCAGTGAGGAAGGTTTAGCTCTGGCAAGTAGAACTCAGTAGTGAGCATGGAGAGGTGCGGTAGAAAAGTTTTAGTAGGGAGAAAAGGGGAAAGTGGTTGGATAATAGATTAATTGTGGTGAACAGTGCACGTTGAAATGTGAGGGCGAGAGCGTGGTTGCGCAGCGACTCTGACACAAGGCTTACAGGGAAAAGTAAAGAATCTAACCATAGTCTTCACAGACTGTTAGTCTGTTGCACATTTTAAAATCAACAAAGCATTATATCAAAATAGTTTAAAAGGGGGACAATATATTTCCAGTACAGAACAAGGGAGATTGAGATGAGTTCAAGGGAGATTGAATTGAGATATCAAGGACAGTACCTTGAAAAAATATACAGATCTTGGTGCTGCTTTTATATTCTGTTATTATATATATTATTATTATGAATAATAAGCAGGAATTATATCAAGTCTGTGTACAAAATTAGTAGAAACTCTCATAAAAAGAATTTAGATGGTAATAAACATTTCAAATTTTCTTTTAAGTTTTTGCTGGCATTTATGGTAACTTACCTTACCCCTTTTTTACCCATAATTTTGCAAGACACTATAAATAAAATCATAAGGGGGTATAGCTAGATCAAATTATGGAACTAGTAAAAGTAGCCAAATGTGGACATTGGATATATATAGAAACTAAAACAAAATCATTTAGAATGGTGAACAGGAAATACTTTACACAAAGAGTAGAGGACAGTGGCAACAGCATTATCACATTATAGCCTGATCTCAGAAGCTAAGCGAGGCTGTGCCTCCTCAGTATTGGTATGGGAGAACTCCAAGAAAAAAAAAACAGATTGCAGCTACAAGAGTTGTCCAATAGATAGTACTCTTTGTTCTGGACCAAAATTTGTTTAAAACAATTTTGCCACAGTAATGTGGTGTGATTGGATCATTGAACTATAGGAGGTCTTGTCCTTTAGAGGACCTGGAATTTTCTCCCTTGAAATAATTTGTAATATCTCTGCTGCAGAACATTACAGAAGCCTGGTTCGGGTCTTAAATTGAAGCTAGACCCCTTGGCATTGAGTGTAAACAAGTTTATATTATCTCTTAATGTGTCCACTCAGAGACAAACATAAACAGAAAAAAATAAAGATCAGATTTGGTCTTCAAAGATCAAATTTTCAATTTTTAGGCCTGACTGGCTCAAAATACTTGTAGGCCTCGCTCTAGGTGTCTACTAGCTTGGATAACAAACTGGGACAAATTGATCAATTTGAAAAAAATCGACATAATTATTTGTGAAGACTGGAATGAAATTTCTTGCATCCCCCCCAAATTAATAAAAGTTATTGAAAGCCAATAATAATATGTAAAACATGTTGTCATTGCTACTGTATGAAAGGCCTTTAGGCACTGCTAGAGAGCCTTTTTCTGCTGTAAGACATGGAAAAAAAACCTCTAGAGTGGCCTTCAGGTGTGAAAAAAATTACCACTGATAAGAATTGGATTGATTACCATCTGCTATGTCAATAATTGACAACTGGAATGCAGCTAGAATGCAGCCAGAGGCTCCCAGAGGAAGTCCCATCCCCAAATACAATGAATGACAGTGTTTTCCGCAATCAGACCAGCTTTTTCGAGGTGGTCAGTTTCAAAATTCAGTTCCAATAGCCAATACCTCTCAGTTCCCTCCAGGTCTAGAGATGAGTAAAGTTAGCCTTTTGCAAATATATTTCTGGTCTTACAGATGCCCTCAACAAGGAAAAACATGAGATACATCTATAACATATATACTTTTTTTTCTGGTTTTTACTTTTGCGGTCATATTTTGCTTGGTTATTGTTTGCTTATCGACGCACTTTGGATGTTTGCTGATGTGCATCATCAGATAAAAAGTGTTATTGTAATCGATTGCCTTGGTGTGTTTCGGTTCTGAAAACAGTTTTGTGAAGCCCGGGTTGTCTATTTTCGACTGATAAAATTTTTTTCTGTAAAGCTTTTTTGTTTTTTTGGTGAAATACTACGAAATGTGATGGGTGTCTTAAGTAACTATAGACTTAGTGTGGTCCCTCTGGTGGTTCCGCAGAACATCATGAGGTTCACCCACTTCATCCATTTCAGTTTCAGCTTCTGATTTCCCATCAGCATATCCTAATTTATTTGTCAAAATTTCAAATCTTCCAGTAACATTATGTCATCTTTTCTACACAACTTCTTGATCTTATACAATGAGCTACTTGTCTCCATACCTGTGCTAGTTGCTCTATAGCATACAGCTGTTATTAAGACCACTGAATTTCTTTTTTCCATTTTAAACCATATAGTTGGTGAAGTTCCCATACTCCATATTCCTCATGCTTCAGGTGTTGAGGTACAGTATACAGTATGTATTTAACAATGGATGAGTTATTTGTTTTCACTTTGTTATTAGTATCATCCAGTGTTTTTCTGATTCTGTAAGAATTGTCCTGTTTTAAGCTCTCTGCCCTCAGTAAACCTCTTACTTGCCCTCAGTAAAACCTTCTCTTTTTGTAGACTATGTAGTCAGTTTAACACAGTTTATAAAAGCAGCAACTAAGCAAACTTTTAATGTTTACATTAAGACTCAAACATGAATCTAAAGGTAGGGTCTATAATTTTACAGAAAACATACTATGATGGAATGAGTTATAACAATAAGTGATTTGGGGAAAAGAACAACATTTCTCCCTTAATAACAATATTAAAGGCTCAAAAATAATTTGCTCCTAAAGCAGTGAAGACTAAGTCCAGGACACTATGGCCTAAGAACTTAAATGGAAATATTAAAAAAACAGAAGGAGGAGAATATTAAACAGAATGTGTAAAAGGGTGCATGATTCAGAATAAGAAAAAGAGTGCTGTATATAGAGCTACAGGAGCAACTGAAAACATATCTAAAATATTTAAACTGCCGAGAGAGATAGAAAGAATATTGCGATAAAGGTTTGCCAGTACTGCAACAATAAGAGGGAATAATTAGTTTATAAGATAAGAGGAACATAATGAGAGAAGACATATTTAGATTTCCAGGAAGCATTTGATTTGATAAGGTTTCTCATTGATTATCAAATTAAAAGCCATAGGAAAGAAATGCATAGATTAAGATCTGGTTAATGAATAGGATACAGCATGTTATCTTAAAAGGCTTAACCTTTAACTGGGCTGATGTAAGTTGTGGTGTGCAGGGATGTGTTTTAGATCTGTTGCTCTTTCTCATCTTTATCAACAATTTAGGTTCTGGTATAGTGAGCAATCAAGTCAAATTTGCTGATAGTACTAAAATGGGAGGAGTGGCAAGCACAGGAACAGTGGCAAGGGAGTTACAAAATGAGAAAGGACCTAGTTCAGGCAAGTTGGGAAAGATGTTAAAAAAGTGCATGAAAAAGTATCTGTGGAAGTAAAAAAAAACATGCTATAATCCTTTTCCTTGCCTAAAAGATCAAAACAACAGGGTGGTGTATAAATATATGGGGATATAACCAGCGCTACTGCTCAGGGACAGTTAGCTTATCTGGGAGAACCAGTGGGTTGTGCCCTCTCAAAACAACATTGTATGTATCTATAAAAGCATGCAAGGATGGCCTAAAGCAACATTAGTACTACTTGAAAAACAACACTTGTGGCCAGTCATGTACTGTAGGAATGACTACACACATATTACAGAATATAGTAAGATCAGGCCTTTTCGTCCTGTACATGCTTGGATACAAAATGCAAACAGAAAAAAAAAATTGATGGTATTGAGTTTGACAAGTTGTTCTTGAAGAACTGCAGGGCTACTTGGTAATATTGGAGGAATTTATAATATTCCCAGATGTACAGTGCCCTTCAAAGGTATTGGGACAACACAATCAAAACATTTGCTTAACATTTTACTGCTTTACACTAAAGTAATTTATATTATAATCACTAATATAATTCCTTTTTTTGGGTAATTGCATGCACACGGTTAATATTCATGCACTATTATATTAGAACAAAAAATCTGTTACGTTATGTCAAGTGTCAAAGTATTGGAGCACATTTATTAATTACATTTCGGACTGTATGTACAGTATGACTGTGGTTCAATATCCATTAGAGGAAATAAATGTATCAAGTATGTAATCCACTGAGCTCATCAAACTTTTTGTATCTTCATTTATTGTAACCATTTTTCTGCCTGTTCTTGGAGATTTCTGCCTTTGATTTATTCTTTATGTAAAATACAGGCTTAACTGGTTTTAAATATGGATAATAATTTGGCCAATCTAAAACGTTCCACTTTTATCTCCTGATGGACTCCTGGGTTTCATTTCAGTTTGCACATATGTTTTGCATCATTGTTGTGCTGTCAATACTTATGGAAGCATTTCCTTCTACAACAATATTTTTTTGTAAACTCCTGCTGCTCCGCTGCTGCCTTAATTATTTACATCATCAATAAAGACGAGTAAGCCATCTTTAGTTGTTAGCCCTAATTGTTGATTTTGGATGGCCCAGGTGTTCCTTTTTGAAGTTTCCAAGTTGTTAATTGTCCTACTTTTATGACTTAAAAATAAAAAGGTTCAGTTTGTTTAATTGACCCAAAAGAGTATTAATTAATGTATTTTTTTCCCATGAAAAACAATTATTATAGTAAAGTTCATGTGTAAAGTGAAAATTCTAGTTTAGACTTCACTATCCCAAATCTTTTGGAGGTCACTCCAGCAGCAACTAAAATATAACAGTCATTACACTGTTAAAACATTCTAGAAAAATTTGAGCTTCCATGGTTGGGATGCTTCAACACCTTAATCTGACTAAGGAGTTCACTTTACCAGGCATGTGGTGGAAAGCTCATGCCAGATGGCTTTAGTGGCATCTTCTTGTTCCTTATCATCTCTAAAGCACTGGGATAGTTTCTTCTGCATCGCAGCAAAGAGACTGATAAAAAAAAAACTTTTGACAGGGGAGCCTAATACGTATATTCATGCTAGTAGAGATTTGAGAATTGCCTTGCTTAATCACATGCATGTGTGGTAGAGTGGTTTTATATCAGTGTTTGTGCAACTCTTATCTTAGCTCACAGTTCTCATCACATTTGAAAATCTACAGAGAGAACAAGTGCTCCATTATTCAAAGATATTCCCCAAACGCAGAAGACATGCAGACTTTTTTGTTAACAAAAAATGAGCACACACAACCTAATATCAGATACCATGACTTACAAGTCAATGTTAAGTGTTACTTTAATTTTTCCCCACAAAAAACGAATGTACTCTACTAACGACATCATCTGTCTTCTATCTTCATCTTCCTCATCTTGCTTAGCTTGAACCATTGGCGGGAACATGCTGTACTTTTTATGACAAAGACTTAAAAGTGCTGGTCAAAGAGCTGGGTACTGGGAATGTTGCTGGCAAGACATTAGGTTATCTAGAGAAGTGACCTACTGGTACCTCAAGTGTTCAAATACTTTGTTTCAAAATCATAAATATGCCAAACATGATGGAAATAGATCTTCCTATATTTTCTCCTTAATTCAATTAGTGAAGCAGGTAGAAGAAGTGTCTTACTTCTCCACCTGATCTGCTGGATATTGGGACAGCTTGCACAGTGAATGCAGCTCATCATTTAGGTGGGTGGTACATTTCAGTGGTGAATAAATTTGGTCCTCTCCTAAATGTAAATTGCTTTAAGATCCTTTGGGATATAAAACAATATAAACACCAAAGCAGGTATTATCGATTAATTGTCTGGAACAGATCTCTGAGTCAAATGATTAAAGCCCTGACTTGTGCCAGGACATGCAGATTTAATTAGTTATTCATCTGCCAAACAGCTTGCTTTTATTTGAAGTTTTCTTAAATTCTTATGCACCATTTATGGTCTATTTCTGGAATTACTCTTGTGTTGTGCAATGTAATTTTATTTTTTTTATCGGTATAAAACCAAGCATTGTGTCACAGGTCAAAGCTACGGACACTGCAACTGCATACAGGGTAGAATGAGAAAGCCTAGCACTCCTCTGACCCACCCACCTTAGAGCTATTCACCTTTTCATCACAGACTATACAGCATTGTACAGGAGGTGAAATATTGATTGGATGATGGGAACATCCTTCACAGACTGCACAGTAAACCTGCATTCACTCTTAACATGAATGATACAAATTTAACTAATGCCTGTGTGCATATGGAAAATGCTTTCATATTTCGAAATAAGTGTTTCCAACACTCTTAAATCATTTTGTATTAAGGCATAAAAACAATTACAAAGATTTCATTCTTTAAATCTGAGTTACATGTAGAACCTCAGAACAGATTTCTGACCAACATAAAATTGGCTATGGTTGTTAAGGGAATATTCATTATATTTTCACAAACACTGGCATGTCTCCAAATGAAGGATTATTGATATAGCACTGTAAGCCACAAAATAACTTTTAACCAAGGTTTATAGATTAATTTATGCTGCAGCACTTTCCAAGGAAAGAACATTTCGTTTGCTTACAGTAAACCAGTTATTATAGTTGTGTATATATTTATGTATATTTTGCATTGCTAAAAGGGATAATATTTCCTTATTTTAAGCACTTATTTAGCATTTGTGTCTTAAATAGTGAATAAGAAGCATTTATTAAATTAAAGTAAATTCAGTTTTATATATTATTTTCTTTGATATAAAACACATAATTCAATATTCACCCAAGTGGCTCAATGCACACAAGAGAAATTAAGACAGTGAGAAAAGCACAATTCTTTGTTAACGTTACTATACATATTCTCGTGCATGGCAAAGATTGTTCTTATGTGCCTCTCAACAGTATTACTATAGTATTTCATCTTTCTTAAGAAGTTTTAAAAGTTACCACCCTTTGAACAATTACTTGCGTTAATATAGTACTTTAGATCACGTCCAAGTCCAAGAAGTTTATAGATAGATGGGTACTTATTTTATTCACCGCTAGTACAGTAGATCATGTGAAGAACTAAGAAATTGAGAAATTATTTTAAAACAAAATCACCTGTCTCTGTGAGGCTCCCTGGACTCAATGTGATGGGAGCTTTCATAAGAAATCAGAGATAAAGTAATGAGAAGAAGGGTACAAACAAATCCCTGAATATCTCTGTGAGCACGGTCTACTCAATCAAAGATCTAATGGAAGGGTCATTAGACAATGCCTAAATCAGACTATCACTCCAACCTGAGTAATCAAACGCTGAGATTAATCACAACTTTGATAGAACTGCAGTGTTCAATGGCAGAGGTTGCAGAAAATGCCTACGAGTTACCACAAAAGTTACCCAACTTTATTTCCAACAAAGCATTTAAGCCATACTTCAAACATGCAGCAGATGATCATTATGTATCATTATGATTATCATGAGACGAGACAAAATTGTAACCTGGTGAAATTGTGAAGCCTTGCATCAGGTGCACAACTAACACAGTGCAGCACTGGTTAACACTTATCAAGCATGATGGTGTCAGCATCATACTATGGGGATGCTTATCCTCTGCAGGGACTAGAAAACCTGTTTGGAATGAAAGAAAAAAAATGAGGGCAAAGTACAGGCAAATAACCAAGGAAAACCTGTTTTAGTCTGCTAAAGACAATATTGTTGTGAAAATTCACCTTTCAGCAGGGCAATAATGATCCAAAACTGAAGGACAAAGCAATGATGCCTTAAGAAAAAGTGAATGTTCTTGAATGGCCCACTCAATGTCCTCACTTGAATGCTCTTGCATATCTGTGGAAATAATTGGAGACTTCTGTCAAGCATTTTGAGAAAGCTTCAGCAAATTTGCTATGAAAAATGGGCAAACAATGCACCAAGCCGGTGTGCAAAGCTGGTAGAGATACATAAAATATTATATATAAGAATGTGCTTGAATCCTTTTGAAATTTTACAAAATGGGACATAATAGAAAGGTACTGAATGCCTTTACATAGCACAGTATATTTATGTATTTTTTATGGTTCACTTAATGAGCATGTGCGAGAATATTTTAAAGCTTGAGGCTTAAAAAAAATCAAGTGCACTAGTTTGTTGGTAGCGATGTGAGTGTTTTTAATTTACTGTAACAATTACAAATTGAAACAGAAATTTGAGAATGCTTTGACAACTGTTAGGAATCAATCAAACATTTTTATGGTCTCACACATGGAATTAAAATATACAGTATTCAATTTATTGATATACCACCAAAACATGCATAACAAACCAACAAATAGAATATACTGTATTTGTGAAACAATGTGCTGTGATACAAAAGTCTGATCGTTCGGATCAGAGTGAGTAACTTCAGAGTTAGAATACATAGACTATAATGGTTTATAGGAACAAGTAATAGATGTATTCTATGCTGAAAAAAAGAAGAAAGAAAACACAACATTTCGGCTGTGGAGCCTTCTTTAGGTTTGAGAAAGAAAAGGCAGTAAGCAAAGGTAATGTAGCGGGAGAACAGAGGCTGAGAGAGAGGAGGAGTGAGAGACGGGAGCAGGGGACAGAAAGAGAGGCCAATCAAGAGGTGTGAAGTCAGAATAGGTGTAGAGAGGTGTGAAATGAAACCTCCAATGAATGGAGGAAATTTAGAAGAAAAGTAGTCTTTCGTTAAGAGAAGGGAAAAGGTCTTTCTGATGTATGAGTTCAAAAAACCATCTTTGAGATCACAGAGGAAGAGGTTAGAGTGGTCATGGCCATCAAGATTAGAGAATACCTTATTGTAAATTGTCTGCATACAAAACCCATGAGTAACACAGTCCATCTAGAGCCATCTTTAATGAAGGTAATTATTTACCTCTACCTCAAGCTACCTCAAAGTAACGTGACAAATTGAAAGACTAAAAAGAAATTCCAAAGGAGAGTACAGGATCTCCTTTTACATGAATAACTTGAAACTTTAAGACCTAACCTTTGAGTGCTGATTGAGAGTTAAATTGAACTGAACACTTTTCTGAACCTGTTTGTAATTGTCTCACTCACTGTTAAATATTTAGCCAATATATTAGCCATTTCACATTCATAATCTACATATTAATTATTATCACTGAGACAATAGATTGTATCCTTTACTGTTCTTTTTATGTTGTAAATCTGAAAGAAAAAAAAAATGGAAATATCATATAATCAATTAAATTTAAAAATAAGAAGAAACTTATTTTAAAATAAGATTGAGTGCAAAACATTCAATCCTTGATCCAGTAATGCTCAGTTTCACTCTTAAATGTTGTCATAAATGAAAATCTAAATGCCTAAATGATTCTGTGGATACACTTTCCAGTTTTTCTCTAATGCATGTACAATGGTGCAGTTTTCATATAGTTTGAGCTTAGAGAAAATAAAAACCTGTTGTAAATGTTTAGAAATACTTATATCACAGATGACTGAAAAAAACAGAACATTAAAAGCGGTAGACCAATGATTTGAAATGTTTCTAAAGAGATAATTTACCACTGTTAACAAAATTTGTTAACATTTGTTAACAAAATTTAACTAAACAGTTTTTTCCAGACCCTATGCGGACTATGTCACTGTCCAAAAACTTACGGATTATATTTATATATTTTAGTATGCTGCACTAAGAAGCACATCTATAAACCCTAAGAAATACTTAGGGTTTAATAACATAAGAGAGTATGCTGTTCAGTCAATCTAGCCTGTTTTGGTACATTAGTTAGTTAATTGATCAAAAGATCTCATGTTGCCATTTCTCGAAAGAAGCAAGGGTGTTTTTATTCTACACAGTACCGTGACACTTGTAACTGCAACTGTGGAATAAATAGAAAGCCATGTCATTTTCCACAGTCATTTTTTAAAAATATTTTGAATTTCCTTTTGTGAACCTCTGTTGATCTTGAAGAATGCAATTACGCTACATTCCACAATCAAGTCATTTAATCATTACTGACTTCACATTTGCTCCAGTTTGCTATTAATCTCACTTCACAGCTGCCGGATGAAAAGGTTAATCTGTTGATATAAGGAATTTATATTAACTAATTAAATTAATTATATTTGGTTTATCATATTTTCTATACTTGTGTTTTAAAATTTCAACCTTTTATTTTCACATAAGACTGTCAGAAAAAAAGGTCGGACGGAATTATTCACATAATTTTCACAGATGAATTAATTAGTTTTCAACGGAAGTGAATGTTTTTCCTTGGTAATTTGTGTTGTAACAGAAAAGTGTAATTTGCTACATTACTGCAGGGTGTTGAGGGAGTTGGGTTGACATGTTCTTGTGGTCTAAAAGCTAGAGAATTTCAGCAGTCTTAGAAAATGGCATTTGATACACAGTTAATTTACAAATACAACTACAAAACGCAAATAATAGATGTATTTTGTTGCCTTCATTATAATAAGCAGAAAACAGTGTCAAAATGGTAGAGATCAGAGTCTTAATACGCCCATATCTCCTCAAATAAAAAATATTTTATGATATACCATAATTTACTTTTATTTTAGTTTTGTCTGAGCATCACTGTGAATGTTACACAAGAAATGGTAGATGAGTGTTGTACTCGCTGGTATATCCATTATATCAATTCAGGATAGTGCATTTTGAAACTGGATTTGTATCAGTGATTCAGACATTTGGTCCATCCTACTGGTCTTCATGTTTGTATCTTTTACATTTGTATTTGATTTCTGGAAGGTTCTAGAAATCTTGTTAAATTAAATAAGGCACAGTATGTTCAAGAAAACTGGTTTTCATCACTTTTAAAAAACATCTTAAGCTTAACATCTTATGTTCCTTTTACCATCGAAGACCCTTTTAGCCAGTGTCCACCTGGAATTTCCTCCCCTTAAACATTTTGTTATATCTCTGCAGGAGACCATAGCAGGAGCCTGGTTCAGGTCTTAAATTGAGCTAACCCCCTTGGCTCAATTGAATAGCCAAATTTATTTTATTTCTTAATGTGATCACTCAGCAGACAAACATGAAAAAAAACAGCAGGCGGACATTTTGTTTTGGACTTCAGAGGTCAGAACGTTCAATTTTAGGCCTGTCAGGTAGCTGGAAATGATTTGTAGGCCTTGTCCTAGGTGTCTACTAGGCTGGATAAAAATCTGTGACAAATTAATCAATTTGAAAAAATTCGACATGTTTTATGACGACTGGACCTGGAATGAAGTTTCTCGCATACAATAAATAAATCACAAAAAATATTGAAAGCAATAACAATAAACACCATTGCAATTGCTATGAAAACCTTTAGACACTGCTAGAGAGCCTTTTTCTGCTGTTAGGCATTAAGTTGCCTTCTGGTGTGAAAAAAAGGAGCACTGATAAGAAACTGATAAAAAAAACTGATTGATTACCCCTTCTGAGTCAATGATTGACAGCTAGAAGGCAGGTGGAATGTAGCCTGAGGAAGCTTCTAGAGGAAGTCTCATCCTCTAAGGGCTCTAAATGGTGTTTTTTTACCAATCAGATCACCGTATTTCTGGCGGTCTTGCTTCAAATATCTGTTCCAAAGCCAATAACTTTCAGTTTTCTCCAGGTCTGGAAGTGGGTTAGTCTAGCCTTTTGTGGATATATATCGTGCTTCAAAATAACGTAAAAACATGGGATACATATTTTTTGGCTGGTTTTTGCTTTTGCAGTCTTATTAATTACCTAATCAATGCACTTTGGAAGTGCATCATCAGATAAAATGTGTCTTTTAAAAAAAAAAACAGTTTTTTTAAAGCTCCGGTTTCCTTTTTCGATTGATAAAAGGTTTTCTGTAAAGGTTTTGTGGTTTTGGTGATGTAAAACGATGAAGTGAGATGCTCCTTTTATGTCACATTTTCTTAGACCATAGGCAGTTGCGTCCACCTTTGCATTAAGAAGTTTTAAACACCTTATGTACTCAATCTTGTAATACTTAGTAAGGATAGTTTTTTTCAACACAAAACCAATGGTTCTATTGAAAAATCATTAGAAAGAAAAGATAAATCACAGAGATGTACTGTATGGTAAGTGGGAAAACCAAAGTGTATGGTAATATTGAAACCATGATAAAACTGAAAACATATTTGAATTTTCCACTGTAAACTACATAATGCTGAGCCTGTACAAAAGTGAACATGATAATAAAAAAATAGTGTTCTATTTTTACTTTTGGAAAGCTATGATTAGGGCCTGGAGTCTTTCTTAACCATGTAAATGTATGAACTCCTAACCTATATGCCAATTGATATGCTCCTGGTTTCACTGCATTCACTTTAATCTCTGCAATCTGTACCTGAAAAACAAAGGAATTGTGACTTACTGTATTATGAATCTATGCAATAATACCCACCTGATGCACTGTACACCGACAGATGTAAATTAGCAAAATGTGCAATATATTTTATGACTACTATCAAAAGAGAGTAATAAATAAAATGAAAGGCTGAAATAGACACTGATAAGTGGGAGTGCAAGAGAAAGAAAGCTTGGAAATGCATGCTATAATTACAAAATAAAGGCCTACATTTTTTTTTCCACTTTGGCAAATTAACAGTGTTAATTTGGGAGTGAGATGTTGTTTAGGTGTAGCTAAAGGCATAGCTTTATCTCCAACACACTCCACAATCTTCTGAGTTCAACAAAACATGAAAATAAGACTAAAACCACACCCAAACTATAATTTTTGTCACTGTAAAATATGCCTATTTTACTAATCTTAACCTAAGTATAAGATAAAGTGAAACCCTGTCACGATCATAATCTCTCCTCTTAAGGGCACTCTGGCTCTTTCGTATTTTACCTGATTATATGCACCTGCCTCTTGTTCCACCTCTCCTTAATTAAGCCTTGCGCTCTCACTATTCTGGGCTCAGCACTGGGAGATGAACGCCCAGATTTCCCCCCTAAGCTTGTCTTCTCCTCCCGGTCATCCTTCTCCACTTACTTCTGGATTATACTGACTGCACAGGGTCCTGAACTACGCTTCACGGAGCCTGGACCAGCTCTCGTTACAGTAACCCTAGCTCCATTGTGAACATTGACTGGAACTGTGACTGAGAGGGGAGCCTAAGAACAATGCATTAGTACAAATGGTTATATTTGGAAAGCCACTTCCTGAAAGAGCCCTGGACAGTGTTTCTGTCCACACAAAGCTCCCCCCACCCAAACTGGGGGAAGAGTCAAGCATACATGTTTAGAAGGCATAAAAAGCCCCAGTCAGGACAGAAAAAGCAGAGATGCTTTTAGAAGCAGCAAGGTTGAAAAACAGACTCCAGTAGTTGGATCCAGGAGGACTTGACATGGACAACAGGGACTGGGAGCAACAGAGGAAATCCCCAACATTGTCTCTCTCCTCCCTTTCCCCAAAATGGACTTGAACACAAACTGGGTAGAGGGGAAAACGCCAGGGGCACATTTGTTTAGGACACTGGGTCAGACGAAGATACCTGAAATTTCACTGTCTCTTCACTGTGGTGTAAGCAGGGACACCAGGTCACTGACCTGAACTGGGTTCAGAGAATATTGCTGGTGGAATTTTCCTTTGGGACTTTGCTTTTGGTAACTGGGGTCCATGTACGTTTTTTTACACTGTTCCATCAGTAAGTGTCAGTAACAATTGTATTGTGTAAACTGCATAGATAATTATAGAAATTGTTGTATTACGGGGACACTTTTGTGAGATGGGTAGAAATGATAGACTGCAATAAATGGGATATTACATGGTGTGGTAATTGTCTTGAATGGCAAATGGATGCATTGGTGATTCTGGGAGATGAATGGAACCTGTGGTAAGGAAGTAAGGGCCCTAGCATCCTTGAATTTTTTTTGGTGGCCTGGTTGTGTATCTGTGTAAAAATAAAAAGTTACATATGTATTTTGTAAAGTTACATATGTATTTTTTATAAATTAGTAATGAGACATCAGTGTCAAATTCCAACTAGCGATCAGCCAGTATGCCTGAGCCTGTCCTTGAAGACATATATTAAAGCTTGAAAGGTAGTTCAATGATAGTTGTGGATTGATGCTAATCCAGGCTGTTTATGATAGTTTCTGGCAGGAAAGTATGTAGTCCTGTAGCAAATAGGTCATGTAAAGTTGGCATGTATTTGAGAAGCCAAATACATAAAAATGTGTAACAGTTCATAACATGAGAAAGGCCACAACTAAAATAAAGGCTAATTTGGTTCCATTTCTTTGTACTGCAATTCCAAAGCTCTCGAAATGTGAAATTAAAATGTCCCAGGATACAAAAAACAGTATCCAAACTTAAAAAAACAGTTCATTCTACTGGCAACATTGTACCTCTGTCACGCTGCTCTGAACAGGTGAAAATGATCCGATGCAGATGCAGGAGTCGTTGGGAAGTAAGTAAGCGAACAGAGCAAAACCAGGAGCCGAGTTGTAGTCTGAAGGCGTAAGGTACAGATGCAGCCATTCAAAGTGCGCGGTACAGACACGTACCGCAGGTAATTGGCTGCGGTATCGCGTATCATGACGCAAGATGACGCGGTACGTGATTGGTTGACCGACAGGGGCACTCGTGGTCCGTTGGTCTGTCATAGAAAGACTTACTGTAAACGTCTTTACTGTGCCCGTTGTAGATATTGAATTTTACCACTGAAGGGAAATCTTAGTAGCTGAGCATAAAAAGAATAGGAGCATACTGTAACGCGTGTGAAGGCCATAACGATATTAATTTTGGAACATAAACATACAGTATATAGCTGGTCTTGGTACTTTAAAGAAAAAAATACACACCAGTATTCCATTTCTCCCTAAACATTTTAAGCTTCGAAGTCTTTAACTAACGTGATACCAGAGTCAACAAGCATACTTTTAGAATTTGATTAAAAGGGAATATAATATGGAATCGCGTATCTAAAGAATTTAATAACGGTATGATTATATTCGTGTACTGCGACAGGGCTGTGTAAGGCTGTTTTGCCTCCCTGTTCATGCGAGTTGTCTTGTAGCCTACTGGTCTAGGTGCGTGACTAACAACCCACAGGCTGTGTGTTCAAAACCAGCTGGTGCTGGACTTTTCTTTTAACAAACATTTCTTCGAAAAAATAGAATAGCGATATTATGGACAATCAATTGACTTTTATATTTCAAAATAACGCAACATGATCGATTCTAAGTCATTTTTGATAACAATAAATAGTCACCTTCTTCCTTTCTAACAGCGGTTCCTGCTTCTATGGTGTGTGTGTGCGCAACAGAGTAAATTTGTATAGAGAAATGGAGGCTGGACAGTATGCGTTACAATATAAACATTTATATTGATTTAAATTGTGTTCTGATTAAACACGTGTTTAATTATGTGTTTTTTAATCATAATCAGGCTAATGCATTTCTACATTTTCTGTATGAACCAGCTTAGAGGTTCATACAGAAAGACAGCTTGTGTTTAAATTGAGTGTAAGGTAATTTTACTTACACTCAATTCCCTTACACAAAGCAGAAGGGAAATCTTCTGCCCCTTATGCAAAACCAAACCCTCCTCCCATCCCAGTTTACCCTCTTTATCATCCTCAAAATCTACCTCGATTTTCAACTTAAAGCATTACTGCTTACTGGGTTTTTGAGGAGGAGGTGTCTTTAGCTGGAAATCTCGCCTGCCTCCACTACTCAACCCCCTCTCTCCTGGAGTGCTGGCTGTGACGAATTAAACCGGTCTCACAGGTATTCAAAGTAGGAAGTACAGTGTTAAGTGGTAGCTGGGCTACTCCCTCAATAGAATCGCTTTAACATGCTAATGCGTTGGTTTAACAGTACGCTGGGCAAACGTTCTGAGGCCAAATTCTTCCAGCACGGGGGTACCTTTAAAGCGGAGACGATGGCACCAAAATTTTTTGGCGTGCCTTCTCTTTAAAGCCCTGTCCAAATATGAAGACAGTACGTACAGTTATAATTCAAACCGAATTAAAAACTACACATCCCAGTTACCATGGTGGTGCTTGTGATCATTGCGTTTAACCAACGAAACAGGGCGAAAAATCAGTCACATGACTTTGGGGCAGAGTTTCGAGAGTCCCTTAAATACATTGAGCACAGCTTTCTCACCACTTAAGATTGCTTTTGATACCATCCTTACACAAAGCAGAAGGGAAATCTTAGTGCCTGAGCATAAAAAGAATAGGAGCATACTGCAACGTGTGTGAAGTCCATAAACGATATTAATTTTGGAACTTAAACATACAGTATATGGCTGGTCTCGGTACTTTAAAGAAAACATACACACCAGTATTCCATTTCTCCCTAAACATTTTTAGCGTCGAAGTCTTTAACTAACGTGATACCTGAGTCAACAAACATACTTTTAGAATTTGATTAAAAGGGAATATAATATGGAATCGCGTATCTCAAGAAATTAATAACGATATAATTATATTCATGTTACAAAAGAACTGCAACAGACATAAAAACTCCCTTGCTTTTAACAGAGCGTTCCATAATTTCTAACTACGAAAATGATTTAAACTGCGACACTTATCATTCAACCAGAGCTCGAAATATCACAAGGATCCTCTAGAGCACAGCAAAGACTGTATTAAAAGAATTGCGTATCTCAAGAAATTAATAAGATATAATTATATTCGTGTAATTCGTTTAATTATATAATCAGTTTCAATCAAGGTCTCTAAAACGAACAAGAAAAAGAGGATTTTTGGAGGGCAATTACGCTGTATTTATATAGAATAAGTGATTTATGAGCAATCTAATTTCTTGTTAGTTTAAAACAGTGAAATGTCAGCTGCAAAAGATCGCACCAGAAACAGCACTCTCTCTGCCTGTCATAGACGTTCAGGAAAGGCTGAATGAAGTCATGTCAAGTACAATAATTCGGTGATCAATAATAACAGTTGTAGGACAAGAAACAAAAGCTAGTGAAAACTTAAGATTTTTAAGGCTAAAACTCAAATTCATTCTACAAATTAAGGCAAATGAAAATTCAGGATGTTAAAGTGCTAGAGGTGTAAAAAATACAAAAATGCACATGAGCAAAAAGTTTTAGAAATTGAGCAAACAGAAAAAAGCCATGCCTATAGTGCAGAAGAGGGATGCAGGAACACTTGCTTAGATATACAAAAAAATCACAAAAAGGTGTATGTTACAAAAGAACATGCAAACATGTACATCAATTTCCCTTCGCGATCAATAGTCTTATCTATAAACATGAAACAGAGTGAGGAATCAGAAATTAGCATGCATACAAAACAGCAATTCTGTCAGTGAGCCCTAAATGAATTAATAACAACTATGGTTTCATGGAGGGCTTCTCAGATAGTTGGGCATTCAGGTAAACTGCCAGGTGAAAGGATTTGTAAACATATTTTGTTAAAGCAAGTCAGTTTTTTCCACAACACAAAAGACATTTTTCCAAGAAAGTTTAGCCTTTGTCACTAATGAAACCACTAAATAAAGACATAAATATAGAAATCTTAAGATTTGTTTTATTTAATGTTGGTAGCAGGATGAACTGTCAGGTTGAGCTAAGTGTATATTTTGTTGCAGAGTTGCTGCAAGATGTTAACAGTGAAAAAGGTATTTAGAAATGAGTTATTTAAAGATGAAAATTTTCAGAATAATTGCAAATCTAGCAGGATAGAGAAAGCACAAAAAACTGGCAGTTAGATTGATCAGATTAGTATGAAAAGTAATTTAGCAAAGGGAGTGAGAAGAGTGACAAACTAGTATACTTTAGATCTTTTTTTCTGAACCAGGGAAAATCTGATCATGTTTCCCTATAACAATAATAAAAAACTTTATTTGATATATCACCATTAAAGGTGGCATCTCAAAGCAATACAGTAGATGTAAAAACAGATAAAAGGACCACAGATTACAAAGTAAATGCATATAAGAAAGACAAGCAGTTAGAGGTGCTACCAAAATTAGAAAATGAAGCAGATACAGACACTTTCTTCTGAAAAGAAAATGTAGAAATGCATTAGCCTGATTATGATTAAAAAACACATAATTAAACACGCGTTTGCGATTTAAATCAGAACACGATTTAAATCAATATAAATGTTTATATTTGAACGCATACTGTCCAGCCTCCATTTCTCTATAAAAATTTACTCTGTTGGACACACACACACACAATAGAAGCAGGAACCGCTGTCAGAAGGGAAGAAGGTGACTATTCATTGTTATCAAAAATGACTTAGAATCGATCATGTTGCGATATTTTGAAATATAAAAGTCAATTGATTGTCCATAATATCGCTATTCTATTTTTTCGAAGAAATGTTTGTTAAAAGAAAAGTCCAGCACCAGCTGGTTTTGAACACACAGCCTGTGGGTTGTTAGTCACGCACCTAGACCAGTAGGCTACAAGACAACTCGCATGAACAGGGAGGCAAAACAGCCTTACACAGCCCTGTCGCAGTACACGAATATAATCATACCGTTATTAAATTCTTTAGATACGCGATTCCATATTATATTCCCTTTTAATCAAATTCTAAAAGTATGCTTGTTGACTCTGGTATCACGTTAGTTAAAGACTTCGAAGCTTAAAATGTTTAGGGAGAAATGGAATACTGGTGTGTATTTTTTTCTTTAAAGTACCAAGACCAGCTATATACTGTATGTTTATGTTCCAAAATTAATATCGTTTATGGCCTTCACACGCGTTGCAGTATGCTCCTATTCTTTTTATGCTCAGCTACGAAGTGGTAAAATTAGATATGAATATTCAATACTTAAACGGGCACAGATAAGACATTAAATATACATATACATGCTGTATACAGTACAGTTTGCATACGGTAATATGTTTATGTTCCTAAATCAATCTCTTTTATGAGCATGTGAAAGGCATGGTGAATCACTGCACAATTTGCATGATTGGAAACAAATGCGTGACTGCGAAATGCTGTGGTGTTACTTTTACAAAGACGGTCAATGAAAAAAAGAATGTTGACCAGGGCAATACTTTGAGTTTACACTTACGGCTTGACCAAGGTCATTCATTATTTATACTATTAGTAATATCTTCGTTAAAGACTGATGGCCACAGCTCAAACATGAGAGGTTGAGCTTTATTAGCTCCACCTTGCGGAAATTCCGGATTCTATTATTTTGCTTGTCGTATTATAGGAGAATTTACTGTAACTAGCGGTATTTACCGGAAACTGGCGGTATTTACCGGTAACTGGTGGTAGACTGCGTACAGCGTACCGGAAAATAATGCGGTATCGCCCACGCATTTTGAATGGCTGCATCTGTAGGTCGAGATCCGGTAAAGGCACTGGTGGCGAACAATCCAAAATGTGAGACAGAATCGTGGTCGAAATGAGAGCAGGGTCAAATCCAAAATAGACACCGATAGCAAACGATCCAAGGGGCGAGACGAGATCCGAAGTCCGAAGGCAAAAAGTGTAGACAGATTTCCAGGAAGGCAAAAGGGTAAGAAATGCTAGGCAGAGCAACAAGAAGTGAACTCAAAACCGAGCACCGGGCAGTAGGTTAGAATAGTATAAATAACCCGGCGTGCCGCACGGCAGAGCAATTGCAGGCGTGTTAACTCGTGCGGCAGCACTTGTTAATAGTAACCCACTGCTGGTGCTGATTAGCGCGCTTACGCGTTGATCTCTGCTGGCTGGTGGTCGTGACAGTACCCTCCCCCTTCACGGGCGGCTCCTGATGCCCGAGGCGGCCGATCAGGATAGTCCCTGTGAAAGTCGCCGATTAGTGTAGGGTCCAAAATATCCTTCTCTGGAACCCAAGATCTCTCTTCAGGGCCAAAACCCTCCCTGTCAACTAGATACTGAAGGGTACCTCGGTTCCATCTGGAGTCGATGAAAACGAGGGGCTGGTCTGTGGTGTCGGTTGGCGAATTTGGTGTGGCACTGGGTCAACTTAATGAGAGCTGTCCTCGCCATTCTCCAGGTCCTTCACAGCTTGGAAATATATTGCTGCACTGACGGCACTGCCGTGTCCAGAGGCGTGACAGGGATGAGAGTGGGCTGATAACCTAATGAACAGAGGAAGGGAGAGACCTGTGGAGGAGGAGGTAAGAGAATTGTGGGCATATTCTGCCCAGGGAAGCAATGATGACCAATTATCCTGTGAGCTGGAGGTGAAGGCTCTCAAAACGGTCAGGAGGATTTGGTTGGTCCTTTCCACCTGACCATTGGCCTCAGGATGATAACCAGAAGTCAAAGATACATGAGTCCCTAGAGCATGACAGAAAGCCTTCCAAAAGGCCGAGACAAAGTGAGGTCCCCTGTCCAAGACAACATCGTCGGGCAAACCATGTATCCTAAAGACCTGTTGCACAAACAAAGATGGCATTTCCTGGGCTGTGGGCAATGCTGGTAGGGGGACAAAATGGGCTGCTTTGGAAAAACGATCGGAGACCACCATGATTACCGTATGACCCTGAATGTTAGGAAGGTCCGTAATGAAGTCAACAGCTATGTGGGACCAAGGGGGTGAAGGAGGCCAGCCTTCCTAGAGCACGGAGTCTTGCTCCTGGCATAGACCAGGCAAGTCCAGACGTACTCTGCTGCATCAGATCGCATGGAAGGCCACCAAAAGTCCCTGGTGAGGAGGTCCAGAGTGCGTCTGCATCCAGGGTGACCGGCGAACTGGGAGTCATGCCCCCACTGCAAGACATCAGAACGCAAGTTGTCTGGTACAAAAAGCTTATCCGAGGGGCAGCACAGAGGAACTGTAGTTCCGTTGAGGGCACACCTGACCTGATCTTCAATGGAGCAATGAATCGCTGCCACAGTTCTGTTGGAAGAGATGATTGGTTCAGGCGTGTAGTCCAGGTCTGGGGGGTCATGGAGCCGAGAGAGTGCATCAGCCCTCCCATTCTTGGAGCCAGGAGTGTAGGTGATAACAAAATTGAAACGAGAGAAGAAAAGTGACAAACGGGCCTGACGCGAGTTGAGGTGCTTGGCAGATTGAATATAGGACAGGTTCTTATGGTTCATGATAATGGCAAAGGGGTGATGAGCCCCCTCCAGCCAGTGTCTCCATTCCTCGAGGGCCAGCTTGATAGCTAGGAGTTCACGATTTCCCACATCGTAGTAAACCTTGGCGGGAGAGAGCTTCTTGGAAAAGAAGGCACATGGATGAGGAAGGCGATCCTCTTCAAGACGCTGGGAGATGACTGCACCAACCCCATGGGCAGAGGCGTCAACTTCAACAATGAAAGGCCGGGAGGGATCCGGATGCCGTAGGAGAGGAGTGGAGCTGAAGTGTTGTTTCAAGTGCAGGAATGCCTGGTTAGCCTCCGGATTCCATTTACCCCAACTAGGACGGTTGCGGGTCAGAGCCGTGATAGAAGCCACAATGGAGCTAAAGATCCGGATGAATCGCCTGTAGAAGTTGGAAAAACCTAAAAAGTGTTGGATTTGCTTTAAATTGCGAGGCACAGGCCAATCATTGATAGCCGCAACCTTAGCTGAGTCCATCTCGACTCCCAGGGGAGAAATAATGTAGCCAAGAAAGTGAATCTTAGAAGCATGAAAAATGCATTTCTTGACCTTGGCGTAGAGCTGGTTGTCGATAAGTCTGGACAAGACCCCCTGGACGTGATGGACATGTTCCTGAGGGTCGGCGGAAAAAATTAGGATGTAGTCCAAGTATACCAAAACAAGTTTTCCAATAATGTCCCTAAAGATGTCATTCATGAAGAATTGGAAGACCACCGGGGCATTAGCAAGTCCAAAAGGCATAACCTGATATTCATAGTGGCCGTGCGTGGCCATAAAGGCCGTCTTCCACTCATCCCCTTCACGGATCGTGATTAAATTATAAGCCCCCTGTAGATCTAGTTTTGAGAAGATGGATGCTCCACGTAGGGACTCCAGAGTGGCTGGGATTAAAGGCAAGGGGTAGGGATGTTTGACTGTAATGGAGTTCAGCCCTCTGTAGTCAATACAGGGCCTCAAGGAGCCGTCCTTCTTCCCTATGAAGAAAAACCCAGCACAGGCTGGGGACGAGGAGAGACGAATAAAACCGGAATTCAGGGCCTCCTTGATATAATCTTGCAGGGCTTCATTATCTGTCTGAGCGAGAGGGTGGATCTGTCCTTTGGGTGGGAGTGTTCCTGGAAGTAAATCTATTGCACAGTCACAGGGGCGGTGAGGGGGGGGCGATAGAGCTTTCTGTTTTTCAAAGGCTTGTTTCAGATGTGCATATTGGGGGGGGGGGGGGGATAATAGAGTGCTCTCCCAAGGGGTTTACTGCAGCAGCAACCTTGAGTGGAGGACGACAACAGTAGTCACGACAGGCATGGCTCCAGGCGATGATCTCATTCTTGGCCCAGGAGATGTGGGGATCATGCTTCTTGAGCCAGGGAAGGCCCAGGATCACAGGGTAAGCATGGGAATCCAGGAAAAGGAGTGAAATGTCCTCCACATGAGTGGCACCAACAGTAAGAGATAGGGGAATGGTCTGCCAGGTAATGCGTCCAGGAGCGAACGGTGACCCATCCAAAGTTTGAATGCAGACGGGGGGTGAAAGCGGAGCAAGAGGAATATCCCACTTCTTAGCAAAAGAAGCACCCACAAAATTCCCAGCTGCCCCTGAATCCACCAAAACCGAAAGGGGAAGGTGCGTGTCCATCTAAGAAATCTCAGCTGGGAATAAAGGCCATGAAAAGGATTGTGAAAAAACAGCACTACTGACTCCAACAGTAGGCACTGGGGGAGCTTGAGGTGGATGTGGGGGTCTTGAAGGACAAGTAGCGAGCAGGTGACCCGACCCAGAGCAGTACAGACACAGCCCCTCCTGATGGCGCCCTTCCTTTTCCTCCAAGGACAGGGGTGCATGTGGCAGGGTGGGCGCCAAGAGGGGAGGACCCATGGGGCATACAGGTCTGCTTCCTGGGTGTCTCTCCGCTCTCCAAAGCCAAATGAGGGTGTCCAATTCAACCACCTGAGCGATAGCCACCTGGAGACGGTCAGCAAAAAGCTGAGTCAGAGAACAGCTGATCTCCTCTAGCAAGCAATACTGCTGCTTTGCCTGTGAGCAAGGAAAGGGCGAATCCGATCTGCTCCCGAGAAGTAGAAAAACGCTCAGGCTGCAGCTGAAAAGCCAGGGAGCACTGAGCAATAAAGCCCCTGCAGCCTGCAGGATTGCCATCATACTTCTCCAGGAGGACTAATGGTAAGGTTGAGGGAGTGGTGGGCGGGGCCGCGGGGGCTGAAGCAGGTGTTTGCACAAAAGGCGTTACGGGAATTGGTGTGGGAGCCGGCGAAACGGGGGAAGAAAAAAGCCAGGCGACCTGGAAAGTGAGCAGTTGGAGGGAAGATAGAAGCTGGGTGATAGCTGCGGGAGAAGGGAACGAAGGGTCTGTGCGTCTGCGGGATCCATAATCAGTCTCGGTATTCTGTCACGCTGCTCTGAAGAGGTGAAAAGGATCCGATGTAGATGCAGGAGTTATTGGGAGGTAAGTAAGAGAACAGAGCAAAACCAGGAGCCGAGTCGTAGTCCGAAGGCGTAAGGTAGGTCGAGATCCGGTAAAGGCACTGGTGGCGAGCAATCCAAAACGTGAGACAGAATTGTGGTCAAAATGAGAGCGGCAGGGTCAAATCCAAAATAGACACCGATAGCAAACGATCCAAGGGGCAAGACGAGATCCGAAGTCCGAAGGCAAAAAGTGTAGACAGATTTCCAGGAAGGCAAAAGGGTAAGAAACGCTAGGCAGAGCAACATGAAGCGAACTCAATACCGAGCAACGGGAAGTAGGTTAGAATAGTATAAATAACCCGGCGTGCCGCACGGCAGAGCAATTGCAGGTGTGTTAATTCGTGCGGCGGTGCTTGTTAATAGTAACCCGCTGCTGGTGCTGATTACACGCTTATTCGTTGATCTCTGCTGACTGGTGGTCGTGACAACCTCGTCACTCCTGTTCACATGCATACAAAGACTGGGCTCTTGTGATACAGTTGCAAAAACACAGTTTCCTTGTTCAGTGGTTACACCATTTAAAGCAGAATCAGAAACACATATTTCTCTTCCACTGTTTTATATCCCTGATTCAACTTTCCCGTCATGTCAATCAATGAAATAATTCACTAGGCTATCGAGGAAACCTTGGTACAGCATATGTGCATGAGTCCCTCCTCCTAGCTTCCATTTCTGCATTGAAATACCATCCATCTATGACCCTGCCTTTTACTTTGCCATATACATACAGAATAAAGCATTTCAACATACAATATTTAAAGCCATGAATATACTTAAGCATTACATTATTAATTTAATTAATCCACTAACAAAAACTTCAATAAAGATGAATGTTCTTTCAAGTTTATCCTTATTAATTTATGGATTATAATTTGTCTTCAGTGCAAGAGATTAATTAAAGTTTTGTAACCTATTTAGGATAAAAAATGTTTTTTTAAAAAAAGGAAGACTGATCATTTAAATTTAAAAAGTATTGTCTATGCTTTTCCGATAGTTCTGACCACTAAATCATATTACGTGCGTCTCTAACTTAAGCAGCTTCAAACAACTTGAATGCCATAGGCATCATGTGCACATTTTTGTAACATAAGAATATTTCATAATATTAATTAGAAATTACACCTTTGCAATTATAGTAATTGTTTTCTCTAAATTTGCAAAGGTTATAAATAATACTTTATAATAGAATAGTAAGCAGTATTAGTAAGTAATAGAAACAGAATGATCTCCAATGGTAATGTAAAACAGGGATCACAGCCAGTAGGTCGGGTTTCTTTTAAGACAAAAAAACACTGTGATTTCAATCAGTAATAAAAACCTTACCTTTGCATTCTGGACATGTTCCTTTTGTTTTTTATTCATATCATTTCACTTGAGAAATAAAATACATAAAATATTCTGTTTGAAGACAAGAATATTCATTATAAAGTAGGATGAAGCCTCACCAACAGCTGGATAATATGAAAAAGACGTATTTTCTAAACAAATCAATAAACAGCTGTCACTTCAAAATGAAACTGGAACAGCCTTGTTTGAGATTCACTGGAATATGTAGTGTGGTGTCTCCGGGGGAAAGGTTTATGTAACTGTGACAAAAGTTCTCACACCACACTTCTCTTTTATTTCTGGGGAGTTTTTCTCCGTTTCTCCAGTCCGTTCGTCTTCCAAGCCAGTCCACAATCTGTTCTCTCAATCCTTATTCAATCAGAGTTCCAAAATCCATAAAGTACCACAAATCCGCATCGTATCCAAATCACCAACCGTAAATCGTAATATTTTATCTCTTCCGTTAATTTGTTATTATGCAATCTGCACAAACACTAACCTGATTCCTCTATCTCCTCCAAAATGAATTCACCTACTGGCTTCTGCGCTGGCTCACTGTTTTATGTTATTTGTTTCCTGATGAGACTCACCTGTGTCTCATTGTTTTTCGGAATAAGCCCTTTCCATCTGCAGGTCAGCTGGTTTCTCTTGGCAGCCATCTTGCTCAGGTCTAAGTTGAGTATATTGAGCAGATCGTTCCTGAAATACCTCTCCTGGATGACCCTTTCCCTGGTCATCTAACAGTATGAGCAAATATATTGCCAAGAACAACAATTACACTAAGTATGGCTTAAATGAAATATTTAGAATATTGCATTCAATTTCAGCAATCTAAGTGCAAACATTACTTATTTACTGTTCTTTTACTTGTAATCAATAAACTGTTATCTGCACCTTCATCAGTTTGTCAATTTCTGACTCCTGGCATACTGTTCAGCAATGAAAAGGACTTCAACAGTCAGGCACTTGCCACAGTTTTTTTCTGTTGACAGAGGCTACTGGTTAACATCATTGGCAAAAACACTTAACTTGGGTCCAAAGCAGGCAAATTCTCAATAGACAAACACAGAGCTTGGACCCACACCCCACCTGCCTTCACCTCGCACCTTGACACCTACTTAAAATAAGAAAAATAAGACTGTTGTATTGTCTTGGAGAAAACGTTTTTGTTTAAATATTTATTTAACTTGTTCTTCCATCAGTCCTGTGTCAAAAACAGCCTACATTAAGAGTACTGATTCCAGCAAACACTAACTAGTTGATGATTATATTATGAAGAGAGAAGTATGGGAACTACATTGTATCAGATATCCAACTGGTGACATTGGTTACATGCCATGGTTACATGGCAACACATCTCAATGAGAGCAGCTCTGAAACCCAGATCTGATACCAAATGCCAACTGATATTTTTACAAACATGCCCCCAAATGAAATCTGAAATCTATTAGCCTATAATTAACAATGTGGCTGGAGCAAAAACCAGAAGACACAGTGTTCCTCAAAGACTGGAGTTGGTTAACATTGTTCTGGAAGATGAATGTATAGAGCCTGGCTACTGGGATTAGCAATTTTGAATGGTCACTATATATATCACAGTTCATTATATATTTGTATATTCAAATATTCCTGTTAGACACTCAATAATATGTTATGAATGTAGCTGTTAATTTTTTAAGCTGACACGGTAACATTTAAGTAGAATTGGATTAAATACAAGAATTAGAAGAGGATATTTAAACAATACATTTTAATACTCTGAATTGGCATAAATATAGATTGGCACATAAAATGAAAATGTAAGATGCACAGAAATATAATAACATAACACAATAAAATGCAACATTTTTCTCATGTACAGAGCTCTTCATACCAGTCATTTGAGCAGTTTTTACAAAATCTCTGAGATCTACTTGTCTGTTGGTCCAGATTTAAAAATGACAAATATGATTTAAAAATATAAATTAAATCAAAATTTAAGATATAAAATTGTGTTATCATTCTAAATTTGATTTGGAAAAGGGTTCAAAAACAGGGACTATAGTCACTACATCCCAATCATGTCATTCAAAAAACCCTGCGGTTCAGTGATTTTAAGTGGTGGAAGGTGTCCGTCACAGAAGAAATAAACAAATGCTTAAAGACCTGGTAACAAGTAGAATTTTAATTGGTGTATTTTATTGTGATATATGTGAATTGTTGAAAACCAAACTTTATCATCATTCATGTTGCTCAATTTCTTTATTTTAGAATGTTTTTCTGATAAGGTCTTTCACTTGAACCTAGTCTCCTTAGATTTATTTAATTAGATGTGCCAGGTTTTTTGCAGCTTATTGTGGACTTTTCCATGTCCCTCCTTCAATATCAACTTCATCCATCTTCTAACTGCTTCTTCGGGGTTTCAGTGAAACCTGAGCCTGTCCCAACAAACAAAAGGTACAAGGCAGGATACGTTCTGGATAGACTCCAGTCCATTGCCTGTGTATTGCTGGGCAGAACCTATATCATCTATCTATCACCAGAATTTGGTTATTCTGTCCATCTTCAAAATGTAAGCCAGAGAATCCTCTTGAAACAAGACAATATACCACCATTATGGACTGTATGCTTTTATCAGCTCCATGCCCTCTGTGCAGGTCACTGTTTCGATAACTAATTTAAACTACTCTTCTTTTATCTGCTGGAATTGAATCCAGCCACCTGCATTGAATATTGGCATTTCCACATGGAGAAGTTAACTTAATTGCTTCATAAACATACAAATATGGACCTAGAGAATGATCTACATCATACCTTCAATGGCTACCAAAAGTACCACCCTCCTTAGATGTTTTCATATTTTATTTTGTTACTGGAATATGGAATCATTATGTATTTAATTGATTTTTTTTTGCTAATTGATTGACACAAAACACACTACTGTATAATGTCAAAGTTCAATGAAACAAACAAAAGAACAAAATTCTACAGATTGCGCTAAATTAATTATAAGTAAAACAACAGAAAATGACTGACTGCATAAGTATTAGTTTTCCTAGAGTCAATCTTGGGTAGAAGCCCATTTGGCAGAAATAACAGCCATAAGTCTTCTTGAATAAGTGTCTACCAGCTTTTGCATATATGGACATGGCAATGTTTTGTCCATTCTTTTCTGGAAATTTGCTCAAGGTCTCTCAAGTTGGATAGGGACTGTTGGTAAACAGCAATTTTCAACTTCAGCTACAAATTCTCGATTAGATTGAGGGCTTTGACTGGGCAAATCCAGAACATTTATTTTTTAATTTATAAGCTTAGGAATATGCAAACACTATTCTGTAGTCACTAAAACATCAAAGCTGACCTTCCTCTTTTGTAAAAATGCGAATACTTATTAAATCTGAAAAAACATATTCCAATTTTGTAGCTGGTAAGTAGCTGTAACAAAGCCCATTGCGGCAAATGGCTTCTGCTGGCTCCAGAGAGTTTGTTTCTTTTGGACCACAGTCTGTTACTTGAGCATTAAAACTGCACAAGATGTTCTCAAAGGCTGTATATCATTTCTTGAGATTTGTCTCCTGCTAAATTAATTTCATGCTAAAGATGCCATAATTTTTAGATGAGCTTTAAAATCACATTTTATATCCTTTACATTGAAATGTGTTTCAAACAACAATATGAATATTAATATTTGTTATGAATTCTAAAATATTTTATGTAGGCAACTTAATAATTAAGATTATATTTAGAAACATTTTTAACAGCTACAGTATATCTATCATATCTAGAGAGGCAGTTTCATCAACAAGTAGCAACAATCTATGGGTATGTTTTGTAGACCCTTTTTCAGAATTATTTAATAAAATTCACACACCAGGTTTGTTCATTAAAATAGTATATTTTGAACTCAGTAAACTACTTAGTACAAAGAATAATCTGTGTTTATTCATTCTCAGTCATCTTCAGAAAAACATATTTTTAGAGAGCATAAAATTGTTTTTTAAAATTATACATTCGATGACAATAAAAATGAAATTATTCCAAATGAAGGCCTGTGACAGGATAACTTGTCTCTTTCTTTATGTTTACAAAGATGTGCTATCTAAGACTTTTCCTGTATATGTGTGTTTGTGGTATCAAAGTTGGTTTGCAGTAACACTTCAGAGTTTTAAAGGTTATTGAAACAGCAGCAGGAACAAAATGACTTCTTTAGGGGAAATGGTACTGGAAAGTCATAGATAAATTATAGTATAAAGTAGTTACATTATATTTAATTGAACTAATTTAACGAATATTAATTCAGTTTGTGGAAAAAGCTGATAAATTAAGTTCTTACTGTATATTTCCTATATTAATTTAGTTACATTATTCCATATTAATAGTATTAATTCAGTATTACACCTTTTTTTACAGCAATAATGGCAAGTGATCTTATTACATTTACTTAGAAAAATATAAAACATAGCTTTTTATAAAGTATATAATTTTTATATAGTTAGAACTGTTTGCCAACGTGCATTCTAGCACTGTCAATATACCATATTATATACGTGCTTTTCAAGCACCACATCTGAACCCACTTGCTCATACAAGTGCAAGCTGTAATCTTACTGATTTTGTCATTTGTTATAAACATGTGTTTTGGAGAATTCATGCCTAAGGTGAGGCAGCCAAATTCCCTCACCTCGGTGAGTTACACCAAATAAACTCTGCATGTTTAATCTCTTCTTTGCTTTTGGATCTAAGCAAACTACTGAAATGGAATTCTAATAAAGATATAATGTAAATTCAGGAGGAAGGATAAATCCAAATCTTACACACTTCTGCCAACCTGCATGTATAAGTCTCTTTTTTTCTAAGGGCATTTCATATTTTTGAGAACACTACAAGGAATGGGTAAGAGCGAGATATGTAGCCTGTATTTGGGAAAAAACAGAGAATGTGAATTATTCAGATGAAATTGGCTCTTAATTAATAAGGGCAATATGCAAGAGAATACTGTTTATCACTTACAAGAGCTCTCTGTGGTTTCAAGGAAGCCTGATTTAATGTAGTTTTTGGGCAAGGAATTCTCACTGCAATCAAAGGCACAGTAACTTGAATCTTTATTGACATTCCATAATTTGCATACATACTCTTGAAAACCAAAAGGTTCTTCAAGGTAAAAGAACTAAAAAATATTGGAAATTTAAATCCCATATACAGTCTATGCACCTTCTTCTTATTTAAACACACTTTAATGTGAGTTACACAGAAAATCCAATATACTGTAGATTCCTTTAACATTGCTGAAAACTGTAACTGTGTTATAGTCAAAGAAGGTGTTTTGCTTAAAATTTGTTTAGTCAAAAGATTTACATATGATTGTAAAACAATGCCAAGTGAAAATGTGATTAGTGAGACATGACTAGTTCTAAAATAGGTGTTCAATTTTCATATGAGCTACCATAATAATTCATTGTGTAAAAATTAGTAATTCTGGTGTATTAGAAGAATCAAAATAAAATAGATTTTCAAAATGCAATTTACATTGTAATTGTACAAACATTTTCAGGATATTTAGAAAACAAGATTCATGGAACAGCAGAAAGTCATACAGTATGTTTCCAAGACAAAACAAATATTTTAATTTCTTAGGATATATTGCAAGTAAATCAGAGTGGATTTACAGCAACTTTAATACCAGTAAGCTATCGACAAATTTGTTGTTAAAAAAGGATGACAGGATTTAAAAGACTTCAAAAAAAGTAAATACACCTATAGTGTGTTGTGGTGGAACAGTGATTAGCACTGGGGCCCTGTTTTCAATTCTGGACCTACTGTATCTGCATGAAGTTTGTGTATTCTCTATGTGTTTGTGTGGATTTCTTCCAGGAACTCCAGTTTCCTCCCCCAGTTTGAAAACATGCAAGTAGGTTAATTTGCTTAGGGAAAATTGTCCCTAATGTGTCTGAGTCTCCAAAACCAAATCTGACAGCATCACAGCCAATCATCAACTGATAATGCCGCTCCATGTAAACTGGAACACACCTTTTTCTCTGCTTAACTCACTGAATTGAAATCTCCTGCTAAACTTGTCAGCTGACTTTTATGACCAAGAGACTGCAAGCAGACCAAGTCAGGACTTATTCTCTAAGAAGTCAGGCCGGGAGAGTGAGTCAGTTAAATAGAATCCTGTCCAAGATATTTGCTTTGAAAAAGAAGAAATCTTGTGCTTGAAAACCCATTGTTATTTTCAGACAGTTGGGTTCTTTCTTTTAGTGGACTTCCAGAATATTCTGAACATAGCTATAGCATGGAACGAACTGAGTTCCTCTTTTGCCTACCTTGTAGACTTCAAGAAGAAAAATTGTACACAGACTGTTTTAAAGACCAAAGTCAACGGGGCATGACTTTGGCAGAGTTGCCTTAGGCCAACGCAAGCTGCTAAGCAAAGCAAAGCAAAAGCTCTCTTAGCTTTTACCAGTGTTCAAATTAAACTCATTAAGGAAGTCTGGACGATGGATCTTTGAGTATTAAATTTTGTTATTCACATCATGATTCTAGGGAGTTGAATAATTATTCCAAATTCAAGTTTGATGTTTCGTTCACAATAGCAAATGTATGTCTACTTGTGCCTGAGAATATAAGTGTGATTTAATTATATGAGACTGCTAAAACCCATGAGATTGACTGAACCACGTTATAGTTGACGCCTATTTTGACTCTGAAGCTATTAATTCCGTTCTTTCTAATTCCTGAGTAAACAACCAGCTATTCGTATTCACAGCAGATCATTTCACAGATATATATTCTGTTTTTGTTATTTCAATAAATTGTATGTTGTGTTTTTAGAATCCATGTGTGAGACTGTAAATTATTGTTTGATTGATTCTTAAAAGTAATCAAGTACACTCACATTTTTCTGTTCCAATTTCTAATTGTTACAGCACCCATTACTTGCCCAGATTGTGTCTTGCTCCCCCACAGCCCTGTAAATAAAGGTATAAGAAAACAGAGAGTTAGTAAATACAATGCAAAAAATGTAAAACATATGTAAGAGATGTGACTGAAAGTAAATGAATGCAATAATGATGTACCATCGGTCAAAAGCGAAATATTTAAATATCACAATACAACTCAATATAGTTTTGTAATTTTGATTATGATGAAGAATTTTTACCAATGTTGCATTTATATTTGCCTTTAACATGCTTCACATATATTAAGTACTGTATACTCTTAAAGGATGAAGGACAACATTGTGTCTGCCCATCTACAAATATGACAAATATGTCAGTAGCAGAAGTCTCTTAGTATATAAGGCAACCCTGACATTTTTCTACAATCATTGAGTGTTGTACAAAGGATGCTCTAATATGTTGAATTACAATTTTTAATGTTGAATAAGCTAATTAAATGAGAAAATTGAATGAATGTAGTTTTGTGTGATGTAGAATGAATAGCATTCAAACCACTCTTTCTTCCTCTTCTTTCTTTTCCAAAGTGCTGTAGGGACATTCTTTGCCTTTCATTTTTTCTTCTGCTTTTCATTTCTAATGAGTGATGGCAAGATATGTTATAATCTACATTGCTTTCAGTTACTGTAGTAGTAGCTAAATGCCACCTTCCTGTGTTTCTTAAGGACTCGTTATTTGCTAAGGTATCTACAAATATGACAAATATGTCAGTAGCAGAAGTCTCTTAGTATATAAGGCAACCCTGACATTTTTCTACAATCATTGAGTGTTGTACAAAGGATGCTCTAATATGTTGAATTACAATTTTTAATGTTGAATAAGTTAATTAAATGAGAAAATTGAATGAATGTAGTTTTGTGTGATGTAGAATGAATAGCATTTTATGTGCTTTATGGCATTATATAGCATCTGAAGAAGGCTCCACGGCCGAAACGTTGTGTTCTCTTTCTTCTTTTTTTCAGCATGGAATAAACCTATTACTTGTTCCTTTGCATTATATAGCATTATGTAAATACCTGTATACAGTACTGTATGTAATATTTAAAATATGAATTCACTAAAATATCAGGCATAACTTCTGAATTTGCTATGAGTGGAACAAATTTATTTAAAAGCCTTTAAGCAAAAGCTTCAGCCCATTAATCTTGTAATTTGCTGTGGATATTTTAAAATCAAGTTGTGATTAAGAAACAAAGGATTTTCAAGGTGTTTTTGGTTATAATTCTAAAATGAAGTGATTTTTTATCATATTATTAAACATTCACAGACATTATCTTGAATACTGTAACAATCATATCAAATGAAATTGAAGGCAGAACAAGAATTAAATTAGTATGAACTTCAAAATAGTCCAGAGACTTGCTACTTAAAAAAAACATCCAGAGGGGATTCCAAATTCAATTAAATTAGTTCATTAAGAATTGAGGGCTGGACATAACATACATTCTTTGTACAAGCTGAACATGTATGGCAAATCTAAGGTATTAAAGTGGTTATTATCTCTGACAAGGTATTGTACAAATCACAAACATCAGAAAACTTTATTTCTGCTTAGTTAAAAATCCAGTTGTGCAATATTTTTGCTGTAATTTTTCAAAAATAAATATCACTGCAAATACTGTATATTTTAACATGATATGTAAAACATGATATGTCTTTTAAAATTATTTGTGGCACATTATTAAGTCTGCAGTTCATATCATATGTCAGATATCTAGTGCAGGGACAAATGAAAAGTACAGTTTCTTGGGAGGTATACAAGCCAAAACATGAAAAGCTGATGAACATTATGGTCCTATTTGTTCTGACAGAAGGGTAACTGGATTGTGTAATTATTTTGATGTGATATGAAACAAGATTATTGTTCAACTTTTTACTCCTTATTAATTTCTCACTACAAATAGAATAGACAGTAAAAATAAAGTGTTCATTGTTTCTTCACCTGGGAAAACTCTTTAACTCATAGTTGAACCTCTAACTTTTACCTTTCTTAGTTTAATAGAATTTATTCTACACAAAATCTTTGATGTATTGAATCACTGCATATTGCTCTTGCATGTGTTTTATTGAAAAGCATAACTTCCTAAAGGCCAATTCTATTACCTGAGCAAGAGCTTATTAAAATTCAGAATAGTTGCTAATAATATGAATGCAATAGAGACATCAAACCACTCTTTCTTCCTCTTCTTTCTTTTCCAAAGTGCTGTAGGGACATTCTTTGCCTTTCATTTTTTCTTCTGCTTTTCATTTCTAATGAGTGATGGCAAGATATGTTATTATCTACATTGCTTTCAGTTACTGTAGTAGTAGCTAAATGCCACCTTCCTGTGTTTCTTAAGGACTCGTTTTTTGCTAAGGTATGACTGTGAAGGTCAAACATCCTGCTAAACATTTATTATTATTTCAAAATACTGGTAACTAAAAAAAAACACTGCATAAGTGTTTGCATGTAATGCTTTCCACTTGGCTGCCTAGTTGTTAATATGGCATTTTGATATAGTTTAATAATTATGTTCACCCTTTGTAATAAGAAGTCAGATAATTGCTATTGCATTTATTAGAATAAGTTGTGAAGCAAAGATTATGTGAATATGTTTCACCACAAAATATACGGTATTTCAATGTGTTGAACATCTATACAAGAGCACTAATCTTAGACCAAGCAGACCTTAAGTAACCTGAACTACCTGAGGCAGGTGTGGTTGTGAATTGCCTGATACAGGAGTATAAGATGATACAGGTCACTGTCTGATTGTCCATGGCAACTGGCTTAACAGACAGGGAGAATAGGCAGGGCCGGTTGCCACTGCTATCCTAGTTTTCTTTGAGGTACTTCAGCCATGCAGAGCATGACAAGCGGATTTAAAAACATCAAAAGTCTTCCTAACCTGTGAAGTATATTTGATAATGCAAGATATTGTTTTCTGTTTATTTTTTTGTGCTTTTGTGTTTCCTGGTTTGCTTTCTCTGGGAGTAAGGCTCAAATAACACTGTTTCCTTTAAGTCGTAGCTTTCAGCAATGACTTCTGTATCCACACTGTGAGAACAGGGAAGGGCAAACTCACTCCCATGACACATTCACCTATCAAACCATTAATTTTTGTTAAGACTGGGCATATTCTTGTTATAACCCATCCAATTTTGAATACAGAATTCAGTATTTTTGACTGTATAAACTGTATAAACATTATTATTATTATGTGGTAGCCATTTACGCTGAATCTCCTGACCAGCAAGATACTGTATAATAGACTAATGCTTTATACTCATATGAACTATTATTAAATACTTTGGCAAATTTGAACCACCTTATTAATACAAATACACTTTTTGAGCTGATATTGTTTCTTTCAAAAGGCTATTATTACAAATTCTTTATTTCTAAATATCAAATTGCTATTGGTTCAGTTACAGCAAAAAAGGATGATTACATCAAGGATTAACGATACTGATTTTCTAATTCTCCAGCAATATCGGTACTGACATTATAACAAAATATTTAAATACATTTTCTGCACTTAACAATATTATAGTTATTCTCTTCTAGTTTATTTTTCCCTAGAATTTACTGAAGGATTCCTTTTTTCCTGAAACCACATCAATGATTGCGACAAATTATCTACGTATTTATGGCGACAGCTGAAAAAAACTGTTGGGTTCCTCTTCTGTAATCACTAAAGCATTTGTGTATACAAATACTTAGACCAGTACCATTTTTAGTTACAGTAATCTGCCTGTACTGCCAGTTAAAATAAAGATGCTGCTAAAAAATATTGCTTGCAAATTGGTATACTAATGTGGATAAACATATCTGTATGCCACAGAAATCCACATTACAATTTTCGATATCTATTTAGTATTAGTATTGTCACATGTATGGTATGGTTACAGGAAGTGTCTCTAAGAATCTAAATAAAATGTGTAACATCAGGCAGTGTAAACATTTTGAGTTTCAAAGCAAAGGGGATCAAAGCAATCATAACGTTTACCTTCGTTTATCTTCCTTATTAAAGTTCTGAGTGATTTATGAAGGGGGAATTAACATTCCAGAAAGATACCACATAAGAAGATGAAGGACAGATAAGACCACAAGACAGATCTCCAAGATCCTAGTTCCAAATTGACCAGCAAGATCAGATTGAAGCTAAGCATTTGAACCTTGTTTAGAGAGCATGCTATTCTGTGATCTTTAGTGAACTTTCATTTCCTGTGTGTAGAATCCCTTGGTTAAAAACGGCCTCTTCGTGGTAGTGGGTGTAGTTAAGAATAGGGAGATAGGTTCCCACTCATGGGGTGGCATCCAAACACTGGTCGTACTCTGTTTAGTATAGAAGGCAGCTTATAACTTCTTTTGGCCTCTATAAGCATTAATTAACAGTTGAATACTTGGTAGCAGCCTGTAGTTTTTCTTGGTGGTTAGAACATTAGGCCTTATTGTAAATTTGTACATACAGTAGGATAACCTGTGTTTTGTATTTTTATGTTGTGGGTAGTATAGTGTGTGACACTATCATTGTTAATAAATATTTGTTTATCAAGTGTGCCCGAATTATTACTCTTTTCACCAACTTTCTCTTTTTCTAAGAAAATAAATCACATTCAATATCCATTGAGGGCCGACCTCCTGGCCGTTGGATGGGGAGGATAGGACCCCCATGCGACCAATGGGGTAGCTGCAAAGGTGGAGAGGGGGTGGAGGAGGGATGCAGAAAACGAACGAGGAAGAGGAGAGGGTGACGTTTGATATACAGTGCCTTGCGAAAGTATTCGGCCCCCTTGAACTTTTCAACCTTTTGCCACATTTCAGGCTTCAAACATAAAGATATAATTTTTTTTATTTTATGTGAAGAATCACCAACAAGTGGGACACAATTGTGAAGTGGAACGAAATCTATTGGATTTTTGAAACTTTTTTAAATAATAAAAAAATGAAAAGTGGGGCGTTCAAAATTATTCGGCCCCCTTGCGTTAATACTTTGTAGAGCCACCTTTTGCTGCGATTACAGCTGCAAGTCGCTTGGGGTATGTCTCTATCAGTTTTGCACATCGAGAGACTGAAATTCTTGCCCATTCTTCCTTGCAAAACAGCTCGAGCTCAGTGAGGTTGGATGGAGAGCGTTTGTGAACAGCAGTTTTCAGCTCTTTCCACAGATTCTCGATTGGATTCAGGTCTGGACTTTGACTTGGCCATTCAAACACCTGGATACGTTTATTTGTGAACCATTCCTTTGTAGATTTTGCTGTATGTTTGGGATCATTTTCTTGTTGGAAGATAAATCTCCGTCCCAGTTTCAGGTCTTTTGCAGACTCCAACAGGTTTTCATCCAGAATGGTCCTGTATTTGGCTGCATCCAACTTCCCCTCAATTTTAACCATCTTCCCTGTCCCTGCTGAAGAAAAGCAGGCCCAAACCATGATGCTGCCACCACCATGTTTGACAGTGGGGATGGTGTGTTGAGGGTGATGAGCTGTGTTGCTTTTACGCCAAACATATCGTTTTGCATTGTGGCCAAAAAGTTCGATTTTGGTTTCATCTGACCAGAGCACCTTCTTCCACATGTTTGGGGTGTCTCCCAGGTGGCTTGTGGCAAACTTTAGACGAGACTTTTTATGGATATCTTTGAGAAATGGCTTTCTTCTTGCCACTCTTCCATAAAGGCCAGATTTGTGCAGTGTAAGACTGATTGTTGTCCTATGGACAGACTCTCCCACCTCAGCTGTAGTTCTCTGCAGTTCATCCAGAGTGATCATGGGCCTCTTGGCTGCATCTCTGATCAGTCTTCTCCTTGTCTGAGCTGAAAGTTTAGAGGGACGGCCAGGTCTTGGTAGATTTGCAGTGGTCTGATACTCCTTCCATTTCAAGATGATCGCTTGCACAGTGCTCCTTGGGATGTTTGAAGCTTGGGAAATCTTTTTGTATTCAAATCCGGCTTTAAACTTCTCCACAACAGTATTACGGACCTGCCTGGTGTGTTCCTTGGTCTTCATGATGCTCTCTGCGCTTTCAACAGAACCTTGGGCTATCACAGAGCAGGTGCATTTATACAGAGACTTGATTACACACAGGTGGATTCTATTTATCACCATCAGTCATTTAGGACAACATTGGATCATTCAGAGATCCTCGCTGAACTTCTGGAGTGAGTTTGCTGCACTGAAAGTAAAGGGGCCGAACAATTTTGCACGCCCCACTTTTCATTTTTTTATTAGTTAAAAAAGTTTCAAAAATTCAATAGATTTCGTTCCACTTCACAATTGTGTCCCACTTGTTGGTGATTCTTCACATAAAATAAAAAATTTATATCTTTATGTTTGAAGCCTGAAATGTGGCAAAAGGTTGAAAAGTTCAAGGGGGCCGAATACTTTCGCAAGGCACTGTATATGGAGACCGGTTGCTTACGTCAGGATTAGTGAGTATTGCAGCAGCTGTGTCGAATGAGCACGGCTGCTTTCATTCCTCCCGAACTTTCATTAAAAACTCCATTAAAATTAAAAAGTGAGATGTTACTTTCTATACTCCATTGAAATGTGAATAGGATTTTACATTTTTTTACTAAAATTGCATGTTTGTGGTAGTTGAAAAAACTTACAGTTTTGTTACTGAAATGTATGTTCAGCAGAATCCACAATAAAATAATACCATTTTAATTGTCTCCATATAGCAATAAATCATCAGCATAATGTGATATGCAATGCTGAAAACAGTTGATATTGAAAGGGACAGAAATAGTACAATGACAGACATCTTACAATAAGGCAGTGGTTCCACAGGAAGATAAGAGTATGTGGTAAGAATAGACATATGTGATGTGTGACCTAAAGATAGCAAAGTGGGAACAACATTTAATTGATGTTAATACTATTACTGAAGGACTGATACAGTACATACAATTGTATCTACATTGGTGAAATCTGATCCCAAACCTATATATTCAGTGACCGCAGTTGGAAGAAGAATGTGATCTGATGAACTACAGTACAGCTGTGGGAGGTGTTATAAGTTAGACTGTGCATTTCCCTTTGAGCAGAGTGAGACAGGAAGTCAGTTCCATCCAGACTCTGGAGAACGAGGAAGCAATAGCGTGTCTTCTGAGCAGTAAAGTATGTAGTTTATCCAGCACAAATGTGGTGAGGAAGAAGACCTGGCCAAGCCTCAGGGAGTGGGATACTATAGCATGTGTGTGTTTATGTGTCAGCCTGACTTATGCAGCTCCATGCCAAATCTGTGAGAGAGAAGCCAATGGAGAACTGTTTTTTGTCTGCGTTGTCTGTGTATGACAACAGCTTGAGACACTGCTGGGTCTTAAAATATGACAGCTCTCAGTGTGTAAAAGATCTCCTCCAGAAGGGGAGCAAGTTAACAAGTCCTGGAGGGGATTTGCATTTATATTTATGTTTGTGTGTTATGAGTTATGAGTGAACTGGTCTGCAGAGTGTGGGACAACTGTCTGGTATGAGAGAGCAGGCTCACTATGTGTAGTAGTCACGTGTTCAGAAAATGGGTTGGGACTGCATGTGTGAGTTGTATTATTGGGGAAGCCAGCAAGTGAAGTAGGCTGAATCTTCTCCAAGAAGGGAAGTGTTTATAGTCAAGAAACCCAGAAGGGATCTGTCTACAACCTCTTCTGCAGAAGGAACAGAACTGCTGAGCTGGCTGTCATGCCTGTAATAATGAGGAAGTTAATGTAATTATTAAATTATACCTGTGGAAATTTACCTTTGGTACAAAATGACCTTAATTCAAGAACAAGAATGCTAGTGACAAAACATAATGTTTCTCCATTGTGTTTCTATGACAACAACTAGACTTGTAAAAACCTGAACTGGCTATTCACTTGCACACGGCTTATCATTGGACATCATTCTTTTAGGGAATCAACAACTCAAAAATGAGTTGCATTTGTTATTGTGTTCGGTGAACATCTGAATCCATTGAATGCTGTTATTGTTTAACTCTGGGTAATAATAATAAAATAATAAATAATAAAATAAATCTTCAATTTTCAGCACAAATTAAATTCTAACAAGAATGAAAGCCTTTATAACATAATGCAACAGTGATTTACAATGATTTGTGGCTGCTACCTGCTTTAAGCAAAAACCTTTGCCTCCCAGAAGGTGAAAAAAAACAATGAAGGAATAAACTTTGGCTAAAAAGTCTTCCTTTGCACTCTACAGGGTGACCAGAGACAAGTTTGGAGAAAAGCCAATTTATATTTACTTGAGAAAAACCAATGATGAAAAACTTCCTTTAATCAGTTATATCCTGTCTGCACTACACAATACAATATTTTTGCTACATCCACAACCAAATTGCAAATGAGTATGAATTAAATAGTGTTGGACAAATATATAACTAATAATCATATTTTCCATGCATTTGTGCCTATTCATCTACCTTCAGGGCAATTTCAGTATTTGTCATGTTTAAGGGAAAATGAATCTTGGCAAGGTTTGTGAGAAAGG
The DNA here is from genome assembly GCF_040954835.1 of Lepisosteus oculatus. NCBI lineage: Eukaryota > Metazoa > Chordata > Actinopteri > Semionotiformes > Lepisosteidae > Lepisosteus > Lepisosteus oculatus. Next base: position 23,677,455 of record NC_090696.1, read on the forward strand.
GATCAACAGATTTACTTTCTTTTTATTCATATTGTAATCTATCATTTCATATATAACAGATACTTGATTGCATCCTCTGACAGCACTTGAAATTGTATGTCGACATAATACCAACTGACTTTAGTTTTTGTGTGACTGCCATACGTTATCTCTTGGTTTTCATTAGCTCTCACAGTGGTGATGTGCCTTTTGTGTAAATGACAAATATTACCTTTTCCATCTTCTAGCAAGCTTTGAAGTTTCTGTTACATCAATTTTGGAACATCAACTAGTGATGTCTATAATTGGTCAAAGCACAGCTCTCTTCTCAGATCTCAATAATGCAGTGAAGGACTTCAGAATGACATTCTTCATTTTACAAGCCTAAAATTGAGATAAAAATGTTATGTTAGAAAATATCTCAAATGCAGTTAGGTTTATCAGGATGACCCAGAGGTTTGATACAAGAGACCTACAATACTTCAGAACTTTTACGTTCTGTTTAATATTTTTATTTGATCATTTTTTAGATACTTAACTTTTTTAGTCTTAGAAATTTTATCTAAAAACTAATAAACAATATTTTATTCTATATTTTATAGTGCAAGGACTTGTACTGCTTGGTCATGCTTTCCCTATCAGGACAAACAAGACAGCACTGCTTTTTCAAGGCAAATATTACGGTCCCTGTGAGGACAAATACCAAAAATGACAATAAAAGAGTGGCGCTATTCACTGTTAGTTACTGTATAAGCCTAATAATAGAGGTGCTTGGTATTCAACAGTTAAAGAGGTGATTAAAACCATCATGTAATGAAGAATAGCAAAGCTGTAGTTGGAGATGAAGTTCCCATTTCAATTTTCATTCAAGATGGACTTCTTATTCCAAGGTATGCATACCTTCATATATAAGATAAAGGAAGACTTTGAAGAAGAAAGTAATTCTAAATAATTTTAATAAGGATGTAATGACTGTGACAATCTTCAAGAAAGGGGACTCAAACGTTTGGGATCCATAACTACAACAAAATTACCTAAATCCTGTTTAACATTATGTCAACAAAGTACTGTAGATTGAAGTTAAAAGAGCTCCCTGAAGTATGTAAGTCATACAAAAGTCTTAGGATCTCTCATCTGCTTCATAATGATATGTGTGCAGTAATTCTCAATATTGGATCCATTACCTTATGAAAACGTGTCAAGAGTTAAAGGTGTTACATTTTCATGAACTATATTTTCAATATTTCTGAGTACCATGTTCCATTGTAATATGTAACATCAATATCAGCCCCATGGGAGATTACTGAGCCAGATAGAGAAAGAATATTATCCTGCACTGCCAAGGATAGCCATTGAATACATCCCTTTACCTGTAAACTGAAACGTAATGTTCTAAAATAGGTTATGCATGCTTGTCTTTAGTTTTAGATGCTGTGATCCCTGTGTCTTGAATATCAGACAAAAAATCATTGTCACACCATCCATGAACAACACCATAGCAACCAGTAGAGTCTCAATCTGCCAATCATCCAGTTTCTATGATGACATGATTGGGTTGAAGATCTATACCACCTGCCACTTCTACCAGCATTACATGCCAGACCAACCATGACATAATTTCTTTGCTCAGTTTTAGAGTTTTGTCTCTACCTTTGGCATTCTGTTCAACTTTTATTTGTAATCTCTAGTCTATGAAATATGCTTGTGTCTATTGACTATACTTTTGGATCTCCCTGTGCTTTGCCTGTTATTCCAGGGGTTTCTCCTCTTAACTTACTATTCGCCATGGATTTTGCTTGCTTACTTGCTTTTGAAATAAAAACATAGCTTATTGCTTTAATGCCAAGTCTTTTACAAACTGCTTTTCCAAATTTCGGTACCCCCTGAAATTCATGCTATCAGTATTCTAACTCAATTTAGTAAACATTAAGAAATACACATGTTTTTGCTACAGGATAATTCCCTTAACATGAGGATCATGTGGGAAGAACTCCTTCTTTAATCAAGGGTTAACTGCAAGGGCAGAGATGGGACATGGGAGATGGGAGATGCCAAGCTGTCTTTGCTCCTGAAATTCACAAGCTACAATAATCACTTACTAAATGTGTTTCCATTTCTAATGATTTCAGACTGTATACACATTTTGCATATTCTATCAGCAATAAACTTCACAGAAGACTTTGAAGTGAAAGACAGCCATCATCCATTTCTTTAAAAGGAGGTTGAGAAATATTAATGTAAGGATGCTTAGGGAGATCAATGTAATAATCCACAGCTCTTATTATTCCCATGGGAATGTTCTTTTTGTAATTTCCTTATAATCATATTTTAAACATTTTTACTTCAAATGACAAAGTACATTATACTAATAAGATAAAATATTTAGCCTAATCCTTCCAGCTAATAATATACAAAATATATATTTGCCTGTGAAAAATAGTTCTAAAATGAAAAAAGGAGCAAAAGACAACTTTTAATCAAATAATTCTTCATTCTAAAAAAATCTAGTAATTGCAAAGGGACAAAAAGATTATGACTCATACAATTCTATATAACTTCAAAGAAATTCAAAAATACCTATCAAAGGTAGAAGAGGGTCAACATCAAAGGCAATTTGAATGACTAAACATGCTACAAAGATGCATCACAACAGTGCTTTCTAGATACACCTCTGCACCCTCCTCCTCTCTATTAAATCTCAGTGAATTTTTTTTAGAGCAGAATTGTAAATTTCTTGAGGAAGCAAAATAATTAGCTGTTGCTGGGGAAAAAAATAAATTATCAGGCCAGGTGGCCTCTAATCATGATAGAATACAATCAGCAAGTCTAAATATGAACAAAAACCCTAAATTTATAAAAATGCAAGAAAACCCAGCAGTGTTGTATTTTCCACTGTATAGTGTACAGCATGTTTTTTTAACGTGGTTCATATTTAGAACATGTAACACTACTGCAGCCATATGTCTAATATAAAAATAAAAACAACTAACTTTTTAAGAAAATTAAGGAAAAGTTAGAAATAAATTCTTAGATTCTTAAAAACAAAAAAGGAAGAATTCAAATGTGATGATTTCTCAAATACAAACTTTCTGTTTAGATTCATGTCACCAGACATTGCAGGTGAGCACCTGATACATTTGTAGTCAGGATTACTCATACAAGACTATTATATTGCATGAACATATTTGCTATAATATGCAACAAAACAGGATGTGACAACTGATTTTTCAGTATACTGTATATAAAAATACATTTTACACACAAGGCTATGAGAAGACAAAGAAGAGGAAAAGGTCAGATCCCAGCCAACTAGGCTAAACATATTAATTCAGGTGGGTAGCTGCGTCAGCATGCGTAGGCTGCAAAGGAACAAGTAATAGGTTTATTCCATGCTGAAAAAAAGAAGAAAGAGAACACAACGTTTCGGCCGTGGAGCCTTCTTCAGGTGTCAACATATTAATGTTTAGTCTTTATTATGAAATATGAATTGTAATCTGATTTTTAGCCCTCAATTATTAAAACACAAAAAGAGAATCAATACTGGTAAAAAGGAAATATTTTGTCTCAATATGTAATACATGTCAACACCTTAGTCTTTTTTATAAGTAGCTACTTGTAGCTCAGCATTTCCTGTAATTACAGTTTATGTTTTACTACCTGCATGCTACATGCTGCACACTTTTACAAACATTATCTGCTATGTATTCTTCCTTTTTGTCTGTGTGAGTTTTCTCGATCAAATGTCATGCTGGCTAAGTTAACTGGAATCTCAAATTGTTTCTGTGTGAGCCTTGCTTTGTGCTTCCCAGATAAAATTCAGTTTGCCAACTTTTGCCATCAAGTAACAAGTACAGGGACAGATTATCAGAAATTGACAAGATTACTGACAAAATATAGAAAACTTTTTACAACCACAACAAAGACTTTCAAGAGCTGGAAAGAGTTGCACATAGATATGATTCTAAAAAGCAGCCTTATTTTATTTAAGAATTCCTGAAAATGACTATGGTTGAATTCGGTAATTTTCAGTTTATAACATCTGAGTTAACATCTGAGCTACATACTGTACACAATCAAGAGGCTCTCCATTAATTCAAGATCTCCCCCTGAAATAGAATATGCTTAGACTCATGATATAGTAATGAATGAAGACCATGATAATAAGTAATAGTAATTTGAGATTAAAAAAACTTTCTTTAAAAAAAAATGTTGTAACAGAAGTGTAAAAACAAAAATAATATATGCCTGGTCAGGGTTCACCAATGGTTTATGATACATGCTTCGGAGATTTTTCTTTGCCATTGCTGCTATGCTGGAATTGGAACTGTACAGTATACCAGAGGTTCAGGTCTACATAGCCATCATTTTTAGTATTCAATTCTGCTGCTATCACACCTGTGTTACAAACATGTTCCCAGGAGCACCAAGTATTAATAAGAATTGCTTACACTAACAGTATATAGCACTTTTCTGGACCCTCCACTTTACAGGTAGTGGGGACTCCCCTCCACCAATGTGCAGCACACATCTGGATGATGTGACAGCAGCCATAGTGCATCAGAACGCTCACCACACATCAGCTCTCAGTGGGGAGGAGAGCAGAGTAATGAACCTAATTCATAGATGGGGATTATTAGTGTCCCTGTCACTATACTGGGACACTAGGACCTTGACTGCAGGGTGAGTGCCCCCTGCTGGCCCCACAACCACCTCTTCCTTAGTTTTTCCCAGGAGGTCTCCCATCCAAGGAATGACCAGGTTCACACCTACTTAGCTCCAGTGGGTTGCCAGTTGTGAGTTGCAGGGTGATATGGCTTACTCTGTGCTCGTATCTTCTGTCATATTTTAAACCTGAAGTTAATTTAAAGATTCTGGCTAAAAATACAGATTAATTTACTGAGTTATTGAAAATCAATTTCTTGAATGACTAAATGCTTTGCCTATCTCTGTGAAGATAAAAGTAAAGTACAGGAGCACCTTTGTTTGGTTGAAGATCAAACACTGGAAAAAAAATCTCATGCATACAGTCTGTGCAATCTTATGACATTTAATAAATACTACTTTTCATTTACTCTTGAGTCAAGAGCCTCTGAGTGATCATTCCAAAACTAGCAACTTGCCTTGACCAAGGACTAAGCTGGATTGCAATTTCTTTTACCAGGCAATGGTTCTGACAAATTCAAAGAAACTTGCAAATACTGCAAAAAGCATGTTGGGTTCATCCCTTTTCATTCAGCCGAGGGTTTGTTAAATAATATTAGAGTAACTGAAATTCTACTGACTTAATATATTGTTTTCCAGTAGTGGGGTTGCAATAATAACAATAATGATACTTTGACTATTCATTATATAAATTGATAGCACTGGCTTTACAGCATGTTGTAACATGCCATTGCAATAAAAAATACCCTAGAAAATAGACTTCCTTATACAGGAAAGGAAGAAATCCATTATTTAAACACAGGAAAATACTCTTTTTAAATGTTACCAGTGTTCGGTATTTTGAACTAACAAGTATTCAAAGTATTACATTACTTATTTTATTTTATATGACTATCTTGATTGTCTTGTGATCACTAGTTATTCCCTCAAAGATGCAGGTGTGGTTCTGGTGCTGTATCAGAAAAGTGCATTAAAAAATGTATTCTTGGCAGGTACGAGCTACAGATGTCTTAACAGATTACATTGTCACCACCAGTACTCCCCTCTGTGTCAATTACATTTTCTATATATTTCCTGAGGTACTGTATCCATTGTAAAAAAAAATTTAACCATATGCTCCCGTGTCTCTCTGCCAAACACAACCGTGTTCAAAGTTATCAGTCACCCTGTTATAATGCACATTGACTCTAGGTATTTCTGTGGATCTTTGTCCATCATGAAAAATCTAATCTTTCCTGAGGATTATTGACCATTTCATCATAATCTTGAGGATGTACAATACCCTCCTGACATTTGGTGTAGCGTCAAGCAGAAGATAACAGTGAAGGAGTATAAAAAAACAGGATCGATAAAATGTATGGTATGAAAAGGGTTTGACTGAAAATAAACTGCAGTATTTGCAGATACTTTTAAACACTGAGGTCAAGGAGAAACTGAGACAGGATGGACTGGAATAAAAAATGGGTAAAATAAACACATTCTGGCTATTCTAATTAAAACATATCTTAAAATGAAGAAAGTGACATGAAGAATAAATAAGGTTAGATGAGGAAATGGAAAAAGGTGTTTATCTGAATAATTGACCAATAATACAATAGTTTCCCTGAGACTGATCATTTTTCATTTGGCTATACTGTATGTAACCAATCACACAATTAATCAATTAACTTACTCTCGATAATCATATCTGTTTTGATCATTCTAAAGATGTTCTGGCACAAAGGTTTGGAGCACTACCTTAGTTCCAGACACTGTGTGATAGGAGAGAAACTGTTACACTATTAGACATGCAGTACCTGGATACCAGTCAAGACTCATTGCTTTAGTGGTACCCCATACCCCAGTAGTTATAAACCTTCAAGTCAATAGATCACATAAGATGGAATTTTTTTCACTGTGTCTATTTTCCTCAAACTATCTTGTAGAGATCAAAATCCATAAAATGTCCCCCAAACCGAAAGTACCAGTGTCCCATGGGACCTGGTTAGGGCATGTGGTCGTTACGAAAAGGTTCAAAAAGCACAGTAGCTTTGCACTTTGTCAATAGGAAGCTCTATAACTTAATGTCTTTGAGATGTAGGGTAGGTTGATTATGTGGGGTGAAATACATGTTGGACTTTTTGGCTATCAAAATATATGTATGTTGTACTTGAGTTTTGATCTTCTCTGTTTGTTTGCCCTACATCATTATGTGTACTATATATATATAGTATGTAGTATATAGTATATAGTATATAGTACAATCTAACCATTTCAGATGACATTAAGGATGGAGAAAGTTGTGCATAAGCTATGTTCTGGGTTTTATGAAGCAAGCTGAGGTTTAATAAAAGCTTTAAATTGGACACACCTGCCTTAATTGGCTGATCGCCTCCTGTGGAATGAAAATACTAACACTATACATAATTGAACATTCCCCAGGAGCAGCAGTCAGAGTACATACACAGTCAGATGGATAGACTATCAAACAAATTAGTAGCATCCACAACTGTAAAGAGTTTAGAAAGCACAGGAGTGTTTATGCAACACCTATGCTTTAACGTCATCAGCAGCAGGTGTCATTTGATGCAAAGCTGGCTTCAGGATCCAGAATGTGGCTGGATTGGCATTTGCTACTCTGGGACTCATCGTAAGATAATGTAGTTCAGTTTGAGAACCAGAATAAAATCAAATAGAATCATGAACCTGTATATACCAGGCAGACTTTTATTGCCCGGGTGAAAATATGGCTATTCTAGAACTGTTTTAAGATGCTACTCTCCTCACTTTGGGTGAGACAGCAATGATAGTTATGCAATTCCCAGGGTCAACAGTACAATACCCAGATGGATGGGAAAGCAGATGGATTAGCAGCCTCCAATAAGGAATTAACACCCTTACTGTTTGCAAAATCCACAAACCCCAGGACCTTGCCATTTTAAAGTTACTTGCCAACTATCTGCCAATCAACCTGTCCCAGAATTCTTCCTGGTAGGAACTTTAGGGCACACTGGCTTTCAATGAGAAATTTGTATCTTTGGCCTTTAACATACAGTACCTAAGGATGATATTGGCTCCACAATTAAAATGTTATTTTACTCCTTCTTACTGTATTACTTTCTAGCACGATATGAACCTCTACTTATCCTTTTTTAGCTTGCATGTTGAGACAGCTACCAATTCTACTCCATTTATAAATAAATGCAATGAAAAGCTAGTCTGTGTTATATGTTCATATTTTTTTAATTGTAAGTCAATTTAAATGTTTTAATACTTTAGGGACAACAGCTGAATTATTTACAATCAAATCAAACTTTTATTTTAGGATGCAGAAGCATCAAAAATACATATGAGGGTAAACCACACTTACCATGGTATTTGACGCATTTTCTTGTTTCACATAATATTTATTCCCTAGGCTAACTACTGAAGTTGTTGAAAGGAACATCTATATTATGCTCTTCATTTGAATTTTCATAATTGAAAAATCTCATATATAATTGGGAAAATCTAGAGCTGAATTCCACACTAAAAAAAAAAAGTAGAAAAGCATACTATTTTGGTTGTGGAGCTTGATTCAGGTGTTTGAAGTGGTCCTAATCATTTTCACATAATATGTTTTCTTAAATAGTTTTCAAATGCCTTCTTGTATTTTGTGTGTTTAAAATGTCATCCATTTGTAACTGTTACAGCTATATTTATCCCATATCTCTGGGCCTACTAACCTAATCATTCATTGGAATGTGCTTTCATTGTTTTTCACAAATAAAATGCACCAGAAATAACATTTTCTCCACTCTACATGCATCCCCATCACTTATCTCTCTCCATGACACCCCTTTCTAGATTCCTTCTAAAGGGCCACTAAAATAGTCAACCAAATGCAGCTAAGTCACACTCCCATGCAAGAAGGCTTTTGCAATTCACTATTTTTGCCTATATCCAATTGCTAATCAATTGGACCCAATATCCAATTGCTAATCAATTTGGCCACCACCCTGGTATAGGTTGAATTGTACACACCTTGCTCTGAAATGCATGCTGTCACTGAAGCTGATTTTTATTTTCTTGCTCTCAATCCCACAGCATCCACAGCAGAGAGAGTTTTGAATGGAGAAGCGATGTAACTCTCACTGATAATACTGTCAATCTCAGAGTAACTGAAGTCATAATACTCACTTATAAGGAAAGTGGAAGAGATTCATTTCACTTTGATTTTCACTGTGCATTCTGGTCAATTTTAATTTTCTATGAGATTGACTTTGTTATTCATATTAGATAGATAGATAATACTTTATTAGTCCCGTAGGGAAATTGATGTGAATGCTTTGGGATGTGCGGAGATTTGAACCCAGACTCTCACCTCCTGCAGCCCAGCGCCCTACAAGATGAGCCACAGCACCGGGAGAAAGTTAATATACTGTATTAGTATACAGTCATCTTGGGCTTTTATAAAGGGAAGTTCTTTTCTAACTAACTAGCTAGAATTTTGTGAATAAGCAACAAGGACAATAGAAAACACTAAAACATATGACATGATACATTTGGATTTCCAAAAAACATTTCATAAGGTCACTAGTAAAAAAGTTGACTTTCAAATTAAAAGCAATGCAAAGTTACGTACGTACTGCACATGGATCAAGAACTGAGTAACAAACAGTAACTTATAACTGAGAGTAACTAACTTGGCAAAGATGAACAGTGTTTTAGTCCCCTTGCGCTTCCTTGTCTATTTTTCGATGATCTGGATTCTGGTAAACAGTAGTGTGCAGATTAGTTGAATATCCTGATTATACTAAAATAGAAGGAATGGCAAGCAGTAAAAGTGGCAAATGAGATGCAAAATGATTTAGAGAAAACATGGACTGGCTGGGACGCGGTAAATGAAATTCACATTGATAAGTGCAAATTAATACACACTGGTGATAGGAACATACACTATACCAATCACATTGGTGCTTCTGAGATGCAGGAAGTAACACACAGAAGGGACGTGAGTGTTTATGTAGATCATTCTGCATTCTCATAAAGACAATGTGGGAAAGCAATAAACAAAGCAAACAGATTACTTGTGTATATACAGTACTGTACCAAAAAGTGAGAAATCCAGAAAGTATGCTTAAGATTTACCATGCGCTTATGAGACCTCATCTATAATACTGTGTTCTAGGTTTTGATCAGTGTTATGACCCACTTTCCAAAATAACTAATGTCTAGGGGAAAATGGCAACAAGATACTGAGTTGTAGCATAACTAACCCACACGTGCCAGATAATACCATTTATTTCAAGCTCCACAAAAACATACAGATGAGAGGGGTGAAGAAACATGAGAAAGAAAACAAAAAAATATAAAAGAAAATATCTTCCGCTTTAACTACAGTATCTTGCAAAAGAAGCCAACATAAAAATAGAAGAAAAAAAACATATTTCTATTCCTGTCTACTCTATGTACAATATCCTGGAGAAAGGTTAACAACAAAAAATGTGTCTCTCTCCATTGGAGCTGGCGCTTTGCCATTTAGAACAGTCAGTTAAAAACAACACACCACAGCATTTCAGCTTCTGCCAAATAAATAACATTTCAGAAACAAACTAAACTATAGCAGTCAGCAATATGTGGGTCAGGTTAGCTCGGGTCTCCTCTCAACACGGTTTACTGTCTTTTTAAACTGGGCCCCTCCAATCAGCGAAAGGGCACAAACCTTTGGACAATCTGTCCAAACCCGGCAGAATTCTCAGCAACTTGCATGTCTATACCATAGAGATAGAAAGAAAAATCAACAACACACCCTACCCACACAAAAAACACAATGCCAATAGGTGTAACAATCACCACATCGCAGAAAATAGATATTACCCTTAGAAAGAATTAAATAGGAGCAACAAACACTATACTTAGTGTAAGGGGACTGTTACGTACTGTATGGACAGGTTAAGGGAAGCAAATCCCTTAAATTTGTTCTAGACTCAAGAGATTTGATCCAGTTATACAAAAACCATCCAGGTGGGGCTGCATATTGGTGGTGGTGGAGGGGAGTCCCCATTACCTGTAAAGTGCTTTGAGTGGAGTGTCCAGAAAAGCGCTATATAAGTATAAGCAATTATTATTATTATTATTATTATTATTATTATTATTATTATTATTAAAATTGTAAGTGGTACAGATATGTTCAACCCAGTGGACTGTTTTACACTCAATAGTGATACAGGGACATGGAGTCACAATTGGAAACTTCGAGTAAATTAATTTTACTATAGAATAGAAAACACTTAGAATAGAAAACACTTCTTTACACAAACAGTAATGGGTTGGAATGGAACAGACTTCCCAGCCAGGTTGTTTAGGCCCAAGGTTGGAGTGTTAACCATGGTGCTGCTCTGCTGAGCAAGGCAGAATAGATATTCTTTTTAACCCAGTAACGTTTGCTCTGAGCAAGATCTCCAGTATCTATGCAGAGGAGAAGTCAATTTCCTGTGCAAAGATACTGTATTTCTAGTTATTTATTGCTAATAAATGTATTAAATTAGCAGCAGAAGTGAGTACTTCTTGTGAATACTGTGTTACCTGCCAAGCATTGTGGTCTCACTGTAAATTACTTGGATTACATTCATACGGGTTTAAATAAAAAAAAGGATCAAGTACTGTAGTTTCAAAATAAATGTCTAGAACTACATTTTTGCATAATAGGTTTATTCCATGCTGATAAGAAAAGAAAGAAAACACATTTCAGCTGTGGATCCTTCTTCGGGTGTGACACCAGAAGAAGGCTCCACAGCTGAAACGTGATGTTTTCTTTCTTCTCCTTGCAGCGCGGAAAAAAAAACTATTACTTGTTCTATTCCAGACTATGCATGCTGGCATAGCTACCCACCTGAACTTTATTTATGTGTGTCTTTTTCCAGCTTTTTCTATTTTCTGTGCTGGATCAAAGCTCATAGTTCAAAGCTTTGTTTCTGACATATCCAACTGAAAGTTGAAGGATGCCAAAGATTTTCTGGAACTCATGGATCATGCACCTGGTTCATGTAGGGTCTCCAGAATAAAAAAAAGTACATTCGTGAGAGAGTAGTTTGGACAGCTAGAAAAACAAAATATTAAAAGTTGTCAGAAATGAAATACTAGACTCTGAACAGATTCTTTGTTTAAGTGTTCAAACATCACCACCTATTGCTGATAAATGCCTACCCCAAAAGTGTGTGTGAATTCTGTAAAGTATTTTTAATATTCAGCAAGAAAAAGCTTAGGAGAAAGATCATGCGACTGTCGCCATAATGGTAGTAAGGGAGTTAAAGGTGTTATACTGTACCAGCCACCCCTTTGTTCTTGCTCCCGTGTCTCACTCATCTATTTTATTATTTGTATTTGTGCCATCTGCCAACTGAAATGGCAGAGATGTAAAAAATCAGACTATTCTTCCACTTCATCCAAAACTAAGAAGAAACTTAAACGTTCAATTTTCCCAAATAGGCTAAGCTAACGGCAAGTGGATCAATAGCTTGTAAAAACTCGGGTGGTTACAGGAAGATTGCTCTAGAAGTTAGAACTTAAAGGCTCAGACGTCAACTGTTCAGGAATTGATCTCAAAACTTGTTTGGGGTGAATAAATGAAAAACAATATTGAAACTATTTGATTATAAATATCACAAGCTCACTCTCAGTAAAATGATGTCCATAGAATGGACGCACCAGATGGAAAATGAATGTGAGTATTTTTGAGAAAAGCATCCCCAGATTGGTAGGATCCCAATTTGCCACAGTGAGACCTGAGTGCAAAAAGAACACACGGGATAGAGATTGTTGATATCAGGAGGCTGAAACCCTGAGTGCATATTTTTAGACTTCTCCTGTACTCTGAAAAAAGCTTTTTTTCAAAGCAATTCACTATTCACTAAGCTAAGGGAAATGAAAACAAAGAAAGAAAAAGATAAAACAGTTATAGCCTCAAAACAGAGAAAATAAGTTGTTTTTATGTTCATCTCATATACAAACCCTGTTAATATTACCTATGATAAAAATAAACCTGCAAGAAAACATACTGGTGTAATTTTAATATGTACAGTAATTAGAAGTTCTTCTAGAATGTGAATTCTTCATTCTATATTCTCTTTAGGCTCTGAGGATTTGTGTTCATGCTGGTGCAGTGTGTAACTTTAGAGTGCTAAAGTATGTGATGTCAGAGAGACTTGGAATAAGCCTGATACCGTGACATAACCCTCTTAAGCCTAAAAAGGTGTTGAAAACCTGAAGCATAAATGACAGGTTTTTTGCACTATGTTGAGCCAGGGGACTTACTGTATAGCTTCCTGAAGGATGGCAGATCTAATCCATGAATATGACATAAGCACCCTACACTATATGCAGTATAATTTTCTGTCACAAGTAACTTGAGCACATTGATTGTTATTTAAGCTAGAAATTGAAAATGTTCTATTTGGAAATATTAAAGAGATGATTTGTACATATGATTATATGGATGTTTTATAGCTTGAGATTAACATTAAACATACAGATTGGATAAAGTAAGACAAAACTAAACTTCTATTTATTAAAAAGTTGTTAATAATTATAAATAAAATTGTACATTCATCTGGAACATTTGTATCACATGTTGATGTGTTATTAGAGAGATTAACCAAGACCACATGTGCATTCAATGACTCCCCATGATTCAGATGACATGATACTGACACAAATGACATCAGATGACATGATACATTTGGATTTCAAAAAAACATTTCATAACGTCCCTTGTAAAAAGGGAATTACCAAGATTATCTCAATGGCAAATCAGACAAGTGACTTATCAGTTACTTATCAGCAGAAAATGATAAATACTCCAGTGACAACCACCCTCAACATGTCCAAGAGCGTGTTTTCCCAGATTTGTCAGGATGTATAACTTTCAGGCAAATGATTACAAGCATTATTTATTCTATACTACTACTCTGTTGAGAAACAAATACCAGTCTACCACTGCTCAACACAGATTTCTAGTTGGAAGCAATCTGGCCCTACTGCTGCAGCTGCCTCAGATTTCTACTTCTTGACATATACTGTACGAACACATCTTAATGTTGCTGAACATGGGAGAACCAGCAGAGCACATTTTTAACAATGTAACTGAGCCTACTGGTGTGTACCTTTTACTATAACACCTGAACTTCTTCAAAAGTCACTGAACAGAGTTCTGAGTTTTTGGAAAACATTCTCAATGTCTAACTTCAGTTAAAATTAAATGTTTTGAACAAATTGTTTTGTACCATCTTCAAACACCTTTTACACTAATGACTGTGTAAGCCACCATGACAACTGTATGATTACTAAGTGTGTGGATGATTTTGCCTTGATTGGATTTTTGAATGATGCTGAAAACAATTACAGACAGAAAATCTTATTTTCTAATTGGTGCCAGGACAAATCACTGTTTTTAAGCACAAACAAAACAAAGGAAATGATAACTGATTTCAGAAAGAAATGTTCTGTTCCTAGGAGCCCTGTAATTGTGAACGGAATCGATATTGTAACATTAAATGAATAATAGCTAATTAATTAATTATCCCAAATGGACCTGGACCGCGAATATGTAGGCAAGGTATTTGTTTTAATGTAGAAAGCAAAATGCTGACTTTATAAAACAAATATTCAGAGAATTCTAAAAACTTTATGTATTCAGATCTGGGGAAGTGCCTTGTCCTTGGAAAAAACTAAGTGGTCAGGACTGGTGGCAAGATTGTTGGTGGATTCTTGGATTAAATAGCATGTCTAATAGAGTAACATTATCAATCTGTATGAAGACATAAATAGCATCTACTTTATTTTTACCTAAAAGCATTAAATTGTTGAATAATGAAAAAAGTGTTTGCAGGTAGGGTTACTATTATTGTTTTAAGATGTTTTATAAGCTAACAGTCTGTTTTCAACCTTTATGGTACTGGAAGAGTTCTGATTGAGTGATGTTGTCAAATAATGTTTTGTATTATTGTTGTATATGTTATATGTTTATGAGCTTTCGATGTGCAAGACAAACTCTCTTGGGGGAAATAAAGGTTAATTCAATTCCATAAGATTGACTCATCCTTTCTAAAGGCATGGGAATTGTCCATATATTACCTCTGGTGCGATGTTGAAGAGCTAGCAAATGTGTCACTTCAAAAATCCTTAAGAGTTTATAAAGAGTGGCTGGAAGATTAACAATATTAAAGCAATAGGAAACAGAACTCAGGCAATAACAAATTATTGAATCAAAGGGACAGAAGAACCTTGTGAGATGAATACTTGTACTAACCATAGGTAAGTACAATAGGTACATTTGTGAGCATCTAATGAAATCAGTGACAAGATGTGCTGTAGCCAGAATTTCAACAGGAGTAACCAAAATTATTTTTTAATTCTTTAGTTTTTTGGTAAGATAATGTGTATATATATATATTATCACCAACCTACTATACATATTTGGGCTGTAATGAGACTGATAATGACTTTATTAACTCAGGGATTCAGTTTTATAATAAAACTTGATACATGAAAGAATGAATGATTTCAAAATCTGACAACAGCATATAAGCAAACACCATTTCAAGTCTGCAAATTATGTGTGTGTGCCTGTACTAGACTCTGAACTAGAAATTGCCCTGTCTATAAAGGGATAATTCACAACTGACCACAATCTACTCAGTAATAATATGTTAGATGCAGGTTTTATATTTAACATTACACTTTCAGAAAAGGCTGGTTGTATAGTTTCAGCAATAGATAGAGTACTTCCTAAGAAAGTACACCAAATAATAATGCGGACTGGCATGTTCCTTATGCTACTTAATATCCATTATACTGATAAGTGAAACCCATATGAAGTCTGTTTCACTAGTTTATGATAGTGTTGGGCAGTCCTGTTCATGGTAATCCACAGTTTTAGCATGTTCTATACTGTAAGTCATCCTCCATTAATAATTTTCTAAATATGGAAAATGAAAAGCAAACATTACCTTTCTGTGACTCTTGAGGATCTCTGTTTCTTTTTTCAGAAACTCCCTAATATTTTGAGAAATGCGAATCAGTGAGTGACTTTCTCCATCTGGGATCCATTGGCCTATTGCACATGAATCCTAGAAAAATTATATAGTAAAATTCAGGGATTTAACTCACATGTTATTTTTCTGGAAATACTGTGTCCACAATTGTCAAATTAAATTAAATTATATCAAGATCAATTTATATCAAAGTATATAAGACCCAAATATTTTCAATAGCTTCATATTAATAATAAATTTTATATATATATAATAATTCTTAAGTCCAAGGTCTGCTTGTAGCTCAGCCAAAAATTCTGAAATCCAGTATATGTAAAAACATGTTTTTACAATACTTGTGACCTAGTTATATAGAACTATATATTTATTTGCAAATGCATTATAAGTGTTTTCATGTACCTCCAGCGTAGAGAAGATAACACTTACTTCAATTGAAGACAACGCTGACCTTATCCATTGTATTTGCTGGTTATTACTGTGCTTTTATATGTCTTTTGAAATGTTAAAAAAAGATGTATTTTCTGTGTCATATGGTATTGGGTCCTCACTTTTCTTTCCAGAAGGGAATTAGTAAGATTTGTTCAGCATCACTAGGCTTTTAAAATCTAACAAAGCAACTTTAGGCTGGTACTCTATTCTCATCAATTGACCTTTAAAACTTGCAACTTCAAAGGCAGTTTTTATACTTGTGCTACACTAATTTTACACTGTATTATATGATCTTGGTGTTGACTAAGTCTTGATTAGTTTAGTCATGGTTGTCATCCATTCCTTACACCTTTCACTGTTCTGGAGAATATAATTCCAGGTGTAGTCAGAAAGGCAGTTCCAGCAATGTCATTAAAAGAGACACCCATCTGTGTTTTTATGATAAATTAATAAAAACTGTTACTTTTCAGATTTCAATTTTCTGCAGGATTTTGATTTGTTTGGACAAAACCATGAGTTGAAATAACATTTAAAAAAAAGGATAGATAATTAGGCATAACAAGTATTTAAGTTGTTTGTTCTTTCAAACATCCCTTGAATGACAAAGCTGTGAGGAGTCCTTTTGGAAAAATATAGTTTGACATATTTTGTATAGAGTGAGTAGAACATCTACCAGAAAAACAAATGTGGCTTCATAATTTTATGATAATGTATAGAAATACTAAACATATTTCCCTCACACAATAATTGGAAATCAATTATTCACTGTAACATGTAACTCAGTAGTTAAAACTAAACATTTCATTTAAATTTGCATTTTCAATGAGAGTAAACACACTAAGGGTAAACAATACACATGTAGTCCAGCAAACATAAGGATATTTGGGACTAATTAAGGAGAGTGGTTGCACCTGCTGCTGTAAAAGAAAATGACCTCACTTTGACCAGTTGCATAATATTATAGGAGTATTTGAGTATAGAAATATTGCTGACTCAATCCACGGTGAAATGTTCAAAGACATATCAACAAAAGCAGATATGTTCATATAATCTCCAAAGATGTTGCTTAAAAGACCAATGTATCAATTGTTTAAATAAAAAACTGTTTACTAATACTTGATAAAGGCAGTCATTTATTAAAAGCATTTCAGGAAAACCTGCCCACTTTCATCCTTTTGTGCTAATTTGATGTACTGTAGTCAATCGATATAAAATACACAAAAGCATATATAAATATTTAACACTAGTTGATAAAATTAAAATCATATCAATATTCAAATGATGTTCCCTTCTCCCTACCTTTACTGAATTTCACATCTTTAACATCATCATCTTCTTTCTCATGTTATTACAGTATACTGTACACTCATACCCCGGTATAAAAACGTTCAAATTATAGCTAATCTGAACATGAAGAATTTGTACCTTGTAATTCTTTATAAGATTGAAATTGCACTAAACCGAACTTTGAAGTTCAAAGTGACCAACTTTGGCTGAGGACCTTCTGCGAACATTTTGAATTCAGCGCCACCGAACAGTTGTTAGTTTCTGTGTGGGGGCATTATGGTTAAGTACACTGTGTGGCAGCACTCCTTTGTTTGCAATCAAAGCGAAAGCTTGTGCTCTCATTTTCAAAGTGTTTTTTTGTGTTTGTTTTGTATTTGTTGTTTATTATGGGCTCTAAGGAAGAGTAGCAAAAAATTCTACAAGACATTTCCTGTAACTGTTCATCCATTTGCATCGGTTTTTATGAATATTGGCCCAATCACCCTTTCAAATCTAGTTGGTGACAATTGAAGGTTTCCTTGTATGAACATTTTGCTTCAGGTCTAATATGTGAATGATGTTTATTGTCAAATTTCTTCCCCAGCTATTCTGTGTGTAGGTTTAAGATCCATTTCTTGCTGCACGACCTACTTTCAGCTCCAATCAATTCAGGACATTCTCCTCCAGAATGTATTGATACAACACAACATTCACGACCAATGATGTAAAATAAAGTGTTTCTGCTAACTTGTATGTATGTAGAACACCAAGGTAAAAAAGGTTTTTGGTCATTATACAGGACTGCCCCAAATCAGTCCTTGTTTGTTTACTTGTTACACAATTATTTAACCACCTGATTCGAATTATCACCTTAATTGTGAAATATGGCTTCACTTATTATTTTACACACACTTATTCTTAATTATTCATTTTTTATACTGAATACATCATTGTGTCAAAACACAGATTTCGTAAATATATTGCAAACCATTTTGGGTCAATTGCAACGAACTTTTTTAGATTTAGCATTCAGCTGCTTACTAAGTTGCGGTCTAGTTAATACGGGACTATCTGGAGATCATCTCCAGCTTTGAGCTCAATTGCAATGAAAAAAATGTAGGAAACAAAGATGGAAATCAGCAAAACTTGTGCTTAGTATGGTGCTGAGGGCTCAGCATTGTTGTTATTCTAATTAGAATGAACTGCAGGGGGGCTCTGAATCAGAACATTTCAATTAATCTTATCAGTAAATTAATATGTAATTACTTTTTCTGTCTAGTGTTAGTTTATAACTGAATGTCTGTGGCATTTTAATGTTATTTTTAATTTGAGAGTGGCATTTATGATAAAATATACAGTACCAGATAAGGGTATGTAACTACTAATGTGTTATTCAATTGCAGTTACTCACGAAACAAACAAGAAGAGCAGCTATGGGTTTGAGGCTGCACAAGTACTGTATCATACTACAGTATAGCTGCTTTTATTTCCACTGATAAATGATATAGAGTCATAAGAAGATCCTTCATAGGAAAAAGCGAACACATAGCTATTTTGGTTTTATGTACTGTATAAGCTACATTTGTGTCTGCAATAGTATAACTAAGTGTCATGCCATTTCATTTGATTTACATTTACATTTGATGCACTTCATCTACACTAAGAGTTTTTTTTAAATGTATGTTTGTGGACAAAGGCCCGTACTTACCACAGAGTTAGCATATTGGCTATAATTCTTAAACAGAATTAACATTAATACAAGGTGCTAGTACATGGGATAGGAATACATACATTTGCAGCTCTAAACTCAGGAGACTTCAGTAACAGTCCTATTCAGGTAATTTCAGCTAATTTCTGTTCCTCTGACTTTGTGTCTGCATACCAGTCTAGTAAGAGCCAGCATAGTCAATGTGGCATGTGCAGTCCTACACAACCTTGCTGTCGACTGCGATGAGCCTCCTGTTCCAGCTCCAAGACGTTCCGCACATTACTGCTGTTTCACCACCATTGTTACTGGACCACAGCCACAGATATGAGAAAGGACAGTGTTCTGAAGAACTGTCTTAAATAATCACTTTTAAAAAGATGATGATTAGGGTTGTTTTTCCTTTAACATAGCTTTACATTTGTCTTCACAACTTATTCTCTATAACCTCAAATCTACAGTACAATATCCATGCTTTCCCCTGAGGAACACAAGTGTAGAGTCTCATCATAATAAAAAATACAGCACTTCTATCCAGGTAACACCCACATGTGACACAACAAATAACACTCCATTTAAATATGTATTTACTTAATTTCAGTTCTCTTTGCTCCCCAGGATATCTTAAAAATTCAGCATTGGCTTACTAAAGGGTCCATGTGCATTAGCTGTACAGTAATACAGCTACTAATTAAGATATTATTTTACATACATTAAACTAAATGATTAATACATTATGCTTTTATTAATAAATATGTGCATTAATTAACGTCATTATGAAAAAACATTGGTGTGTCTGAAAGTGATATATTAATAAAGAGATTTTAGCTGCTGCATAACTCCAGAACTGATTTTTTTTTAAATAGCAATTTTCCTTGTTAAACACGATGATTAGTTTGGTTAAAGCAAAGGAAGAAAGAGGCAAGCCACCATCTCATACTCCCATCTCCCAAGTCTGTTCTCTGGCAGGCTTCAAAATGTTTTGTAAATTTATGATTTTGAAACATAATTTGTGAAAAGAGGAATAACCTTAAGGCTATAAATCCACTTTTTTCATATTCAAACATGCCATTTTGGGATTTTCAACTTGAAATAAGAATAAAAAAGCCCTCTCATAAAAGATGGTTAAATAATGAGCTCTGGGTCTGAAATAGAATGATCTCATCTAACATTTACAGCCAGGATGGAAAATTGTCTTTCAATGTATAATTAATGTTATATAATGTTGAATAATTTTATCTGTCTTGTTTTATATATCTGCTTTTGATTCAATTAATGTTAAGAATCTCAATTAATACAATCTCCCAAGTTAATGAGCATTGAACAATGTATTTCATTTTGACTACGCTCATGCTAACAATTCAATGCTTGTTCATAGGCTAATATATTCATTAACTTTATTCATGTGATCACAATATGGTCATTTTGAGGTCTTCCAACTATCCTAAATACTACTACTGAATGCTAAGGTAAGGTAAAGGCAGGTTTTCATGATGATAAAACAAGGCTTCAAAGCATGAACTGGGCACAGCTATTATCAAATACAAAAGCTGTAAACAAGAACTGATTTAAAACAAAATTTAGAACACAAGTAAATACTGTATCCAAACCCAGAAAGATAAAGGAATAAATCAATAATAATAAATTAAATAATGAAAAGACAGATGAATAAAAGAACAGTTCTTCTGCGAAAAAGTAAACATCCACAAAACTACCGATAGAATGTTCTCTAAAATAAAAAAATCAACTTAAGTCCACACTGTGAAACGTTTTTTGTTGTGAAAACCAAAATTCCTTCCAACTGAAGAACCCCATCCGAACCATTAAGCAAGGCGGTGGGAGAATCATTATTTGGCTTGGCATTGTTGCTTCAGGACTCAGATATCTCGTTACCATCGCTAACGAGATCGCTGAAACCATGAATTTGATTGTTTCAGCTAATTGTGGAAAATAATGTCAAGCCATCCATTCAAAAGCTGAAGTTAAGCCAAAAGTGGAACATGCAGCCAGAGACTAAGCCTAAATACTGTATGTAAACCAACTTATGGCAGAATGGCTCAAGAAGAAGAAATTTCCAATTTTGAATTGGCAGAGTCAAAGTCCAGATCAAAACAATATTGAAATATTATGGCAAGACCTAAGCAAGCTGTTCATGCAAGGAGACTTTCAAATGTCACCAATTTGATGCAGTTCTGTAAAGAAGGGTGGGTCTAAATTCATATACAGTAAGTAATTGCAAGAGATGTATGAACAGGTGCAGTTAAAGTCATTGTTCCTAAAGGAGGTGTTCAAACATTTAATCACATGATGATAACAAATCAAATAACTTTGATGCATATACTGTATATAAACGGCGTACTGTGATCAGTAATGCTTGCAAGATACTGTGACTTAGATTAAATTTGAGAAGAGCTCTGCTGCCAGAAAAACCATACATGGCACAACTACAGGGGCAGCTATATCTAAGATGTTTATTAATCATTTTCAGGAAAGAGGAACTGACATCAAAGGAAATAGTTTCCATGATGACTGATGATGCCTCTGCTATGATCGGAAAACGGGGGATTCAGAAAGATCAATGCAGATCACACTGGACATCTCATGTTAGATTTTCATTGTATTATTGAAGAAAATTTTTGTGCCAAGATTTAGAATTATGAGCATAATAATGTGATAACAACAGTGGTGAAATCCATGAATTTCTTGTTGCCAAGAAGGCTAGGATTGTAGGTTGCATTTCACACCTCTCTTCACCTATCCTGACTTCACACTACCTGATTGGCCACTCTGTCTGTCCCCTTCTCCCACCTCCTGCCCCTCTTCTCTCCCAGCTTTTGTTCTCCTATGCTACATTACTTTTGCTTACTGCCCTCACACTTGGCTGAAGAAGGCTCCACGGCCGAAACTTTGTGTTTTCTTTCTTCTCTTTTCAGCATGGAATAAATCTATTACTTGATCCTTTGCAGCCTACGCATGCTGACACAGCTACCCCTGAACTACTTCAAAATGTATGTAGGGCTGTTATTGGCATTAAAAATGTATCAGTGGCACACAAATCCATAAAAACAAGTCCCCAAGCCAATTCTTAGCACTCTCCTTCTGAAAGGCTGCTAGCCCCTGATTTAGTCTGTTACATTTCAGGTTGTTACTACTCTGATAAAATTTTGTTACCTGGGTCCCCACAGCTTTCACAAGGCACTTGCTTAAATCTGGTTGAAGCTAGCTGAGCACCCAATAAGTAAGACTATGCTTAATAAAGCTTATTAGAAGCACAAAAGGCAAAATAGTTTGTGAAGTTTTTTTCATTTATTAAAAAATCATGTTTTGCTTCATTAGTGTTTTATCCAATGTAACACATTTATCAAAGACATACTTTCAAGTATTTCATTAAAAAGATTGGCATTGACTCCTAAATGATAAGAAAAGCAACATATTACTTCCCTAAAAACATCTATCATTTTACTTCTATACTGTTGCATTGCTCGCAACAGAATCTGTTCCAAACAGATAAGCAAAGATTTAGGCAGACACCTCTGAGCAATATCCCTTGCAAAGGAAAGAAATAGTAAACTGTTAATATTTAACTCACAGAAAAAAATCCAAGTTATTTTGCAGGATGGTTGTTCATTAAAATTAGTGCATTTGAATAATAATGAATTACGATTCGTTACACTGTATCAGAATATTTAAGATTCATTATTTATAATAGCAATGTAATAGTAACATACAATACTTCTATAAATGTCTTTCCTTAATACAGTTTTGTATTCATTGTTTTGTACGGATAAGACTTTTGCTTGCTTAGCTTGACTAGAAAAATATCTACACGTAGCATTGTTTTATGGTAAAAAAGTTAAATGTATCTGAATATACGAAAATGAAATAATACAATGCTATATTTTGATCATGTTAAGAAGGTATGAAGGTTGTCTTTTTTAAAACATAATGTTCTGTTGAAAGAATCTGGGATCTTCCTGAATGTTTTGTACTGTTTTCCTTAATACTTGTAACTTTTTTGTGACACAGCTGTGACTCACTAAGGCCCCTTGATTGCTAACCTTTTATATTCATCTAGAGCATTACTTTTTTATCTACAAAGCCATATCTGATAAAAGCATTCACTGTGTTTAGCCTTGCTTCATCTTCTTTTTTCCCTGGGCAAGATAACCTTTGAAGCTCTCAACAATTACTTTGGAGAATTCTATATAATCTTCTCGGTGTAATTCTTTTTCTTATATTTGTTGGAATGCAATAATTTTAAATATAGACACTTCTACCAACACTACACGTCCTGCATAAATAATGCAGATGGAATCAAAAATCAGTTTTTCTCTTTGAAAAATAAATACCCCAGAATGGCTGGTCATGTTAGCCTTCTTTAAAAAGAGGAGAATTCTGATATAGTCAGTAAACTAAAACTTTTACCAAAATTTAGTAAACTAAGTTTACTAAAAATATTACAAGTGTAATTTTGAGCTGTACTCATAGAAGGCAGCTGAATATTTATGTACATTTTTATGTCTTGCTCAAGACATGAACCCTTTATGTGTACTGATTGTCGATTATTCTGGATACATTTTGTTTTATTGTTTAGAATTCTTCTGCAGTTGTAGTATTGGGAAAAAAAAACTTGTATTATTTTTACTTGTAGTATTCCTGTAACGAACAGTTCTTTCTGGACCCTATGCGGACGACACAATCCGAAGAAGTGGGGAAACACTGGGGAAACGTCATGCAGAAAAACGGGGCTGAAGACAGGGGGGCGTGTCCAAGGTGCGCTGGTGCACGGGGGAGGTGTGGCCGAGGCAAACAATCCAAAAGAGTAGTCCTTAGAGAGAATCCAAAACACAAGGGTAAGTCCAAAACCAGGAGATCCATCAGAACGCGGAATTAAAACACGAAGGCCGGGTCAGAACCGGCGGACAGGGAACAGAAACGGGAACCGAGATTAAAACCTTACCGGGACCAGGCGCTTCCAGGTCCCGGACTCGCACGATACGGAAATCAGATGCAGAGCCCGGATGAGCGTCAGCACCTGGCTTTTAAGGTGGGCTGGGAATAGGAAACAGGTGCACAGAATAAAGTCTCACGTGAAAGGGCTGGAGCACCCTTAAGGAGGGGGGACTATAATCGTGACAATTCCTTTCTCCCTCTCTCTTGGTCCTTGGTCCTTGGTCCTCTTGGTCCTCTCTCTGGTCCTGTCTAATTTCCTCTTTTATGTGATCTTGTAATTCTTTCTCCAGTTTGATTTAACTGGATTCTTTTGTTTTTAGATCATTTTATGAAATGCTTTCTTTTCCCTTCTGTTGTTCCTAATTGATGCATTAAAGCATTTAGAATATTGTTTTTCAGGCTTTTATTTACTACAGTATGTCTTGGGATATATCTGTTCTGTGCCTCAGACCCTTTTTTAAACTTTACTATCCATTCTCTGATAATTCCATATTTAACCTATCCTCAACTTCAGCAACACCAGAAACAGTGATCTGAACTAACATGCCTCAACAGTGAGAAAAGTATGGCCACAAAGGTTGGAGAATATACAAATCAGAAGAGAATGAAGTGTTTTCAACCTTTTACACTCTGAGTGTCTATCCTAATTGACTGACGACGGCCTATGTATTCATAGTATTACATGCCCATTAACCAGTTAATTAGGCAAAAATGTAGAAGTGCTCATTAGTGTGGATAAGGGTTTCTTATTCCATCACAGTTTACCAAACTTGGCATTGTTGTCACAGTAGATTATGATTCTGGGCATGGAATGACAAATGTTAAATAAGGAATAAATAAAGCGGGCTATGTCATTGTATTGTACAATGCCTTTTGTCTGGAACTAATTCTTTGCTTCCATCTAAACTGGTAACCTCATAGTACAGCTTTGAGGCATTATAATAGGTCCAGTTCTTTGACACATTCTGTGTTAATTGCTGGCAGACCATCCAAACATCCTCTGTTTTTCACTATTTGGCAATAAAGAAAGCGAGTACAATTTAAATAAACTCACAATTCAAGCACAATAGATATTTCACATAATTGTGATAATTTAATCGGGCAGCTTTATTCAAAGGCATCCTTTGTTTTAAAACAGCTTTAACGTAAACTCATTATTTCATCTTCTGCTAACTTCCTTCTGTTTGTACTTTACTTTTCTGTCATTAATTTTCCTAACAAGCATCTTTATTTTGTATAAGCTATAGTTGACGGTACGGGGAAATAAAAAATGTATTTAATTATAATTTTGTGATTTTTATTTGTCCCTATGAGAATTTCTTGAGTTTAAGTACCATCCTAGGCTAATGATCTGAATAAATGTTGGTGAATTATCTCTATTGTCAATTTACTTATTTTTATTTTAATGTATATTTCGCTTATTTTCCCTATACTGAAAACTTATTTCATAAAATTAACAGGACCTTTAAATCTTGTGTAACTGAAAAAAATAATTCTGTCCATTATTCGAAAGGGGTTGGCTCCTAGTCGGGTTCAGGTCAAACTGGGGTCTCTCCTAGAAACATAGAGTGCAAGGAGGAACTACACTTTGGATAAGAGGCCAGTTTGTTGCTGGGCAGACACATACAGTATAAACAATTCAGAGAAACATATTATATTAGCCAGCCTGTCTTTGAAAGGTGAGAAAAAAAACTGAGCTGCTGATAAAAATGCACACAAACAAGGGGAGTAAAAGCAAACTCCATATTACAAGTATCTAGAGACTGTAGATAATCACTGTAGATAACCAAGATCACCAACACAGGCTGTTTTTCTAAGAAGTCTTAGCTTCTTTAAGTTGAAGAGATCTATTTCCATACTTTTTTTTACAAATCATTTAACACACTCTTTTATCTGTTGGTTTGCAATATAAGTACTGCAAAATATAATAATTCAAAACAGAAAATCATTGCACATCCCAAGCATAGGGCTTTAAAGAAGGCTAACAGCATTACAGAGTACATGGCATATCCCTCCCAGTGTTAATTTACACTTCTCACATCTGGGAGATGCCCCTGTTCCCCAACATGGCCCATTCAACTGAACTTTCCAAATCTGATATTACAGAGCAGGGAATCATGTTGAAAAAAATCAAATTTAACTTAATAGTTCCTTAATAGTTCTTTTTTTAAAAAGATTTTTTTATTTCTTTGTCCTCAAGGATGGTGGAAAATAATATAAAGTTATTAATCTTCATATAGTATGTTCATGTTCAATATGTAATAGTTAAATAATAGAAAATCAATTCTGTATATCCAAATCTAGTTAACAAATTGTGATATAAATGTTTAAATAAGCCTTAAAATCTAAAAAATATATAATTGTACATGTAAATACATTTATGGTGAATTGTACAAAGCATATGAATTTATTTATTTGATTTATTAAATTCAGAAATAATATTTAGTTAAGTCTAACGCAGCACAATACTTTTTGGTGTAAATCTGCGTAGATATTTTACTTTAGAACAACCTTCATAAACAACTTTTAAATCAATATAGGCATTTCATCAAGTAGATTTGGTAAGCAGCCACTTTTGAGATTTGGTCTAAGATATAACTGATGAAGTCAAATGAACAGTGAAGCCAAGGTAGATAACTTCGAAATCAGAATGAATAAAAATTAATACCAAGGCAGACAAAATAACAGTGTTTTTATGTATGATAGAGATTGTCTGTGAAAAAATCAAAAGTGCACTGCACCTATTAGCTAAAACTATACATACTTATTAAAATACATTATACGGTATATTATTTAGGTACCTGCTAAAATTGTAATTTGTTCACTGTGATATGAGTCGGGTCACAGAAAATTATGTTAATTAATTCTGTGATTGACCGCTTACACATGTAGGGTTTTAAATACAGTATAGCAATACCCACTCATTCATTTTGTAACCCTTTCAACCAATTCAGGTTCCCAGGAGGGCCAAAGCTGTAACAGGTATAAAGTGGTCTACACCCTAGACAGGACCTCACTCCATCCTAGGGCACACACAGACAAACAAATAATAATAATAATTGCACTTATATAGGGCTTTTCTGGACACTCCACTCAAAGCGCTTTACAGGTAATGATGTGACAGCCATAGTGTGCCAGAGCGCTCACCACACATCAGCTATCAGTGGGGAGGAGAACAGAGTAATGAAGCCAATTCATGGATGGAGATTATTAGGAGGCCATAATTGGTAAGGACCAATGGGAAATTTGGCAGGACACCAGGGTTACACCCGTACTCTTTTCAAGAAACAATCTGGAATTTTTAATGACCACAGAGAGTCAGGACCTCGGTTTTACTTCTCATCAAAGTAAGGCACCTGCTTACAGTATAGTGTCCCTGAGCACCCTCAGCTGGCCCCACTAACACAACTTCCAACAGCAACCTTAATTTTTCCCAGGAGGTCTCGTATCCAGGTACTGACCAGGCTCACACCTGCTTAGCTTCAGTAGGTTGCCAGTTTTGAGTGATATGGCTGCTGACATAATACATCAGCAAATACATCAAGGAGCACGGAGTGTCACCTTCAGCTATCAGAAGTCACCGGTATGTCTTCGAGTGGAAACCAGATCACGCAGAGGAAACATGAACAAAAAGCCTATACAAGCTCCATTCAGATGGCGCTCCAAGGACGGAATTGAAGTATATTATGAATATGATTGTAAAACAGCTTTTGATTACGTTTAAATCACAACCACACTTGAGCACTCCCAATCAGGAGCCCTTCTTCTCTGTCCAATGCGACTGCTACAGCCTTGAGTGGTAGGCAGCTAACCTCAGCAGCAACTGCTACAGACACTCTGCTCTGCTATAAGCTGACCCCCCATCTCTGCTGTGATTTCTATAGCCTCTACCAGTTGGCAGCCAGCTTCTGCTATGACTTCTACAGTCTACTACAAGTCAGCAGCCAACCTCCACAGCAGCTTCTACTGCCAGTCCGGTCCACCACAAGCCGACAGCCAATCATTGCATCAGCATTTTGCGACATCTATAGCCTCATCAGTCTGCTAATTCAGCACCAAGCCTCTGCTGAGACTGCTACTGATTGGCAGCCAGCCTCTGCTGCAACTTCTACAACCATTCACTGCACCAGCCCACTATGACTGATACAGCTACGCCACTCTTCATCAAGTCGGCAGCCCACCTCTGCTGTGACTTCTACAGCTACATCGGTCTACGTAAAGCCTCTGCTACAACTGCTACACTTACTACCAGTCTGCAGCCACCACCTGGAATGGCTTCTACAAGCACTTCATCCTGCACCCAGTTTGCTTCACATCTCCTCACGGTGCCCTGGGCTGTCTCTGGCGAGCTCCGACCCCTCCACCATTGGGCACCTTTAAAGGCTTCGAAACTCCCCATGCCCAAGCACTTGGACTTCCATCTGACCACCATCATGCTGCATCCTGTGCACAGCCATGCTGTAAAAATGTGAAGGTGTTTTTTTTTAATACAATCAGCAGCTGGTTCTTTTAAGTGAGGAATCTGAGAGACAATTGATTTTAAATGAGACAAGCGCCTCATTCAACAGCTCCAGTAAAGGAGATTAAAAATAATGTCCATGTACTGTAACCTTACATGCTCTTCACAGGGAAGAGAGAGATTATACTTTTTTGCATAATGTAATGGAGAGCACAATCTGTAGATCTCAAAAAAATATTTTTACAGAATCTTAAATGTCATGAACCATAAATTGATAAAATATCAAAATAATAATTAAATAAACTTCAAATACAACAAATTATTGCTTTGAGTATCTTTTTAAATTCTGCCTTAGAAAAACACTTTTCAGAACAGATTTCTCTATTCACCACCTTATCTGAAATTAATCATCCTGAAGTCATCTTTTTTTATCTTCTATTCACTGGCCTAATAAAGGCATTCAACCCTGCTGAATACATATTATTAGTTTGAAAAAAAATTAAAATAACAAGATATTCATGTTCAGTAGGTCTTGTGCCATGCTTCTCTGATGCAATATATATTGTAACGCATACAGCCTCCATTGCTTGCGAGAGCTGGCTTACCAGAGTGGTGACGTCACCGCCCTTCCCTGTGGATAGCAGGGACCAGAGCTGCTGGGCTGATGGGAGATTTCCCTTTGGCTCAAGAGGCTGGGTCCCTGTTGAGTGATGGTGGAAGCCTGGGTTTGAGTCCCCGACGGTGGGGGGCCAACCTGATGCGGTAGCGGCGAGGGCCCTGTGCGAACCCTGAAGTGTTACAATATACGCTTTGGCATGGCCTTCTGGTTTTCCACATTTTTAAGTGTTACAGAACATTATAGCTGTTTTATTTGTTTTTGATGTTACTGACCTAGCAATTTCAGTATTCTTCCTGAAAAATATGTCATTATAAAAAACTAAAAAGACACATTAAAATGAATTTTCTTTTTTAGAAAGTTATGAGCTCTTTCTCAATTAAGTATTGTATATTTCCCTATTGTATATTGTCTGTAAACAGAGTGTGTCCACTTTTATGACCACTAAGAGGCCCCAAATAGCCGTGCCATGCAGTGGCACTGTGTAATATAAAACCTTGCTACACATTTGAGTATATTCACATTAAATAAAATATATTTTATATATAGTTATTTCTGGGTGCTAATACACTTGCACATCCTTAATTATATTTTACGTAGTTCTAAACATACAAAAATGTTCTGAGAATCCAGAAATGATGACTGACAATTATTGTTTGAATTCCATTCTAATAGCTGTGTCGTTTACATGGCCATTTTACAATAACTAGATTCACTCTCTACTCTTTTGCTAGTTTTAGTAATGGTAATATCAACCTCTGTGAGTTTGCTAATCAAAGTGAATTTGACCACAGTATACACATTATGATTAGGAATTAACTGTTTTAATTTTTAAAATTAAGCTGTGCTGTAAAAGGATGGCTAAACCTCAAATTTGTTGTGACTTTATTTATTAGAAGCCTGTTGGGACATAAGAAACAGAAAGCACTTTGGTTTAAATGCTTTGATAGAGATGATGGGCTAAAAGCTAAAGTTATGCTTGTAAAATGCAATATTTAATCCTTTGAGAGCAAAAATTAATACATTTTAGAAGTTTTTCATGTATTTAAGCACGCATATGAAAATATCAGATATTGGCTGTGTAAGCCTGTATTTTCACTATTGAAAGAACTGGAAATATTTCTGGAAACAGGAGAAAAAAGACAGCTGACCTGCTTTTTTCAAACCTTGAAGGATTTATGTACAAGGAAGAAAAAAATCTTCGAATGACAGATGGTTCTGCTGTTAGGCTATGCAAGTTATGAAAGACAAGTTGGGCGTTTTAGTCCTTGGTGTAGAAGGAGCAAAAATCCATGGGCACTATTTCCAAGCTATCTTCACCAGACCAAAGTGAAAGTAGCTGGCATTTATTGAAACAGGTCATAGGAAGAGTGGCCAAAAAAAGATTAGAAGGCTACATCTCTGTAATTTCTCAGCCATCTTAGTATTTTATGATATTCACAATACTTTATATAATCATACTGAAGAAAAACCATGAAGACTCTGCAAGACAATGTTTTCAGAATTTCAGACAGCCCTACAGATTGGCATTTAAATAGAAAGGTGGTTCGAATTAGAATCAGAATTGGAATTCTTTATTACCACACAGCAACAGTTGCTTCTGGTACAGCAAAAGAACACTTATGGAGCACACATACAACACATTCAATATAAAAAAAAACAATACAAATTGAAGTGAAAAGCAAATCATAATCACATGTATACATGAACATTAACCTCACATTTGGTAAACAGAATTGTAAGAGATGCTTGTATGTTCGAATGGCAGTGGGAAAGAAACTAAGCTTGAAGCTGGCTGTTCTTGAAAGGATCAATTTAAAGCATTTACCCAAAGGGAGGAGTTAAAAAAGATTATGATCTGGATGAGAGGAGTCTTAATAATCTTGTAAGCATAATTGGAGGTACAACTTATATAAACGGATGAAATGGAAGGGAATTCACAGCCTATTATTTTTGAGGCTTTGGACATAATTCTTTCCAGGTTTCCTTTTGTATAGCTGGCAAAATTCTCATACCAAACTGTGAGGAAACTGTATATGATCTGTGTTGTTACTTCATTTAAGATTGTCACTTATGAATGTTCGTAAGAATTTGAGGTAACTTAAGGATGGTCACTAATGATGATGGAGAGTTCTGGACATGTCTAAAATCAATACTGGTTTCACAAATGGTTTTGAATGCATTTAAATGCGTGTAATGCTTTCAAAACAAATACATGTTGTATAATTACATTACACAACTGTATTGTTTCTTTCCTACTAAATGTTGTGGGAATATTGCAATGCTGCAATTCTTCTTTTGTGACAATAAAACAATAATGCAGCATGCTGTATATAGATTTGTATATCTGTGAATCTATAAATAATAAGAAAATACACCAAATGTTTGATTTAAATGAAAAAAATCAAACTCACTATATAATCTTGTTAAAATTGGCATCCTTTATAATGACACAGATGAACACTGGCTGCTTGCCTTCTGCAGCACTGCAAAAGATGCAAAACCCTGTCACAAACAATTTTGTAGAGATAAACAGTCATTATCAAACTGTACTGGACAGCATCTATAACACAAGATGTGCTTTATTTAAAACCGCTTTGTCCGCAGGTTTCAGCAGTGTATGGTTGACATGGTTGGTAATGGAAAACTCACCTGCTGTTAATAATTCTGGAAAAGTGGCTCATTGTGGAATGGAGTCTGTAGTTAGTTACTCACATGAATGCAAATGAAAGAGTACCTTTGTATGGTTTTTATACTATCTGTATGGTATTTCATTCTTTTGTATTTTCAGTTAATATCACTAACTGAAGCATGGAAGCTTGACTATCTATTACTCTCTAATAGTCCAATAAATCAGAAGATTGAGATTAACAAGAGCTGAATCAATGTTAGAAAATGGACTAAAACTCATTGTGAACAGGACAGATTAGTTGTAATGGAGAAGCAAGCACACAACCCACAACACTGTTTGTTAGAAAAGGTAAGCCTAACATTATTATAATTAGAAAGGATATTGTGTCTGTTTTTTATCCAAGATATGAGTGATAATCACAATTATGAGATAATCAGAGACACATCCAGTTGGGGACATTTGTAAAGACAGAAACTGAACAAGGACATAAAATACAAAGATACTTTTCATATTTAAAAATATATATAAACACCAATCAAACATTTGTGAGAACATTTTAACATCATTTAACACTGATTAGAAACATTATTTCTGTTAGTATTAGAAAAGGACCACTGTCCATAGTTTAACAGAGAGGTTGAGTAATTATGATAAAAGAAAATCACAGAAATAGAAATTAACAGAAAAGTTTATATTGGGGCTACGAGAGAATTCCTGATATTCAAGAATAATTGAGTTGTATAATAGTGGAATCAACAAAAAGCTTCTGTTACCAGGAAGAAACTTATTTTCATATTTATTTTCCTTTTTATCAATTTGCAGGAGAGACACTTCTACCCCAAACAAAAACTGATATGAGAATTACTGTATGTCAAAACCAGCAATACATTAAACAAAAAATAATCTAAAATCAGTTACAAGCAATTTCCTTCATATATAATAATATAGCCTTAATAGGATCCAAATAATATCAGAGGTTTTACTTATCCATTTGCAAATTGTACATTCTCTTGCAGTTGGATTTCTGAGAAAGATATGATGACATTGTAAACTACTATAAATTTACTTACTGGGGAAACGGGTGATATTAATGTTTGTATCATTTTACCCTATACTATTGCAAGATAAATTATTAGGTTGAAATTAACTCATTTATACACTTTGTCCCCGTTATAAGATAAAAAAGTCAATTTCTCTTCTCTACGTTCAAAAGAGAGGACAGGAGCCCATAGCTAGAGTCAAATTTTCTTTTAATTACTGAAGACTATTGATAATTAATGCTATAAAGGACATGCTAAAGTATTAGCATTTAAGGGCAATCTACTAATCTTATGAACATAGCTAATTGTATCTTTATGTCTTAAGTTAGTGTGTTTATCCAAAGAGAATTACACAAAATAAATAAAAATAAGAATGGAACAGGTACTGCATATACAGTTGCAAGAAAAAGTTTGTGAACCCTTTGGAATTACCTGGATTTCAGCATTACTCATGCAAATGTGGTCTGATCTTCAACCAAGTCACAATAATAAACAAACACAATCCACTTAAACTAATAACACACAAACTATTGTACTTCTTCTTGCTAATATTGAACACATCATTTAAACATTCACAGTCCAGGCTAGAAAAAGTATGTGAACCCTTGTATTTAGTAACTGGTAGAACCTCCTTTAGCAGCAATAACCTCTACCAAACATTTCCTGTAGCTGCTCGTGAGACTTGCACAACGGCTAGGAGCAGTGGTTTCCTCCTTCCATTAACACCATTCTTGTTCAGTGTTTTTCTTATAGTGGACACATGAACAGAGACTTTGGCAAGTTCAAGAGATTTCTGCAGGTCCTTTGCTGTTACCCTAAGGTTCTTTGTCACCTCCTTTAGCATTGCACGCTGCACTCTTGCCATGATCTTTGCAGGAAGCCCACTCATAGGGAGAGGAGCAACAGTACTGAATTTCCTCCATTTGTAGACAATTTGTCTTACTGTGGATTGATGAACACCCAAGCCTTTAAAAATATTTTTTCAGCCTTTTCCAGCTTTATGCATCTCTACAATTCTTCATCTAAGGTCCTCTGACATTTCTTTTGAGCAGGGAATGGTTCATATGAACAGCTCTTTCTTGAGAAGAGCAGACTCTGTCAGTAACCAACCTTTGTGTGCCTTTTTATAGGGCAGGGCATCTCCAAGCTCATCTCATTGATTGGAACACCTGACTCCAATTACCTTTTGGAGAAGTCATTAGACTAGAGGTTCACAAAGTTTTTCTAACCTAGACTGTGAATGTTTAAACAATGTGTTCAGTACTGACAAGAGGAAGTAAAATTGTATGTTATTAGTTTAAGCAGATTGTGTATATCTATTATTGTGATTTAGTTGAAGATCAGACCACATTTATATGAGTAATTAATGCATAAATCCAGGTAATTCCAAAGGGTTCAAAAACTTTTTCTTGCAACTGTATATAAGAAGGGCTAGTAATAAATATATGAAATATGGAGTATGGACTGAAAGAGATGCACAGGACAGAGCAGAAATCACAAGTATTTTCCTAGATTGAAACAAAACTGCTCGGGGAAACAATTATATTCTTGATTAAGTGACGCTTGGTGGCTGCGCTTTGCCAAATGAACTGTCTGGAGCAGAAACACTTCAGACTAATGGATCTTATGAGGAGTTTGTAAACTAATCAACTCTGCAGAATACAATGTATAATAATGCCAGTGAAAAAAGCATGTAGTATGGGCAAAATACAGCGTTGATGTTATAGCTGTAGTGCCTTTTTAATCTACTGTATGCATTATTCATTCCTGGTCATTTTGAGTAAAACATGTGAAAGAAAATAGGTCAGCAGTTATAGTATTTAAGCTTAGTGGATTTTAGCTACATGGCATAGGCTGGCAGCAGAAGGGAGAGGTACTGCAGAGAAGATGGATCCTGAAAAGGCATACATTTACATTCAGAGGGTGTACTGAACAGAGTAAGCACTTGTTTGCCCAAGTGTGTATATAGTAATTATTTTTGAAAGTACCACCTTGTTCAGTGATAAATTAAAGAACAAATGATACATTTCAAATTCCAAGAAAAATTGAAATGAAGGACTGACCTCAAATTGTATTCCCATGTACAGAGACCAAAACTGTTCTACAAATCTACAATTTGTTAAATAAAAGAAAACACTGATACTCTACATTATGTATTACACTACTGTATAGCAGTTAAGAAATTATTAATTACAATTTGTCAAAACATAAAGTAAAGTATTATATAAGTGCAAAGTTAATCTCATAATCTTTTCTATTACAAAATAAAACTATACTGAAGTACATTCTGTGCCTGATGCACCTTTTTGAAAAATAAAGCATACACTAGTAGCTGGACATTGTATATACTGTAAACATAAAAACGATCTACTAGGCTTTCTATCATTTTCTTTTTCCAAAGTATCAGTAAATGGGATTAAGAGGATCAGATTATTGGTATGCTGATAACTCTGTGAGCCTTTCATTTGTATTTGTTACCCCCCCCTTCAGAAATTATATTTCTATCAGCAATTTATCTTCACTGTCATGGAAGTCAAAACGGCTGATTTTACAGACTGCTTCCATTATTAAGAAGCTGGAGAGTATAAATCTTTCCAACTACTGGAGCAGGGAAAGTAACAGCAGGTGCAATTTGTAAAATCCAACATGGCAGTGAAAATGCATATTTTTTTTTAAGGTAAGTAGGAACTGAAAAGTTCAGATATCAACATTCAGCAATGGATCCCAAAATGAACAACACAAATAGAAAAATGTACTGAATGCTCACAGTGAAGCTGTTTGTAATGCAAGGTTGCAAAGTTGGTGTACAGTATCTTTCTCTTCCAACAGTTGCTCAAGGCAGTGGTAGAACCCAAGGACTGGAAAATTCCCAATATAGAATGGTGGCAAAACTGACACGTAATTACAACAGAGATTAATACACACAGTGCATACGATATGGTGTGTTTCAAAAATAAATTCTCAAATGAGAGGTAACAGGCATAGGGGAAAATGCTTGCATTTAGATTTAAAAAAAAGTGGTTAATACATAGACAAGCTCAATTAATGATGTAATTAATGGAGGACGACATGGACCTGTTCTGTCACTGCTGCTCTTCTTGAATTATATCAATAGTGTAGACTGGATTCTTGCAGATGTATTTCTCCCTTCTCTTGTACATTTTCAAAAAATAAAAGCATAAACAAAACTGGTCTTTGCTTATTCCAGGACTTTCAATTACTTCCCGTCTTTTCCATTATATAGTGTGTGCCTAAGATGTCTCCTGGAAAACAATGTTTATAGGACCCTTGGTGAAACAGTCATATTGTATTGTAGCTTTCTTTAAGTACCTTGTGCATATTTGTCCATGGGGCAGTATAGGCATCTTGTTAGACACATTTTGGAAGTGTCTAGATCAAGTTATAGCTTGTAAACAGGTTGCTTCTGTTATACTGTGGATATTCCATGCTATAGTACTCTTGCTAAATGATAACTGTGATCTTCACCTCTTGCTGGAGCATGAAAAGATCTGGATGGCTAGTCTGACAGCACTTAAAAAAAGGTTTCAGCTGCATTGGAAGACTCTACATGACCTCTCCTGGGATCAGTTGACTTTCTTCATATTAATTATATGGAGCATTCAACTGCTTAGATTCATTGTGCCAGTGACGGAGCAACAGGAGCTTGGGATGCTGTTACACTTTACTGCTATCAAGGCTGATTGATTTTAGGGGTCCTTGATAGGGAAGAAGGAATGGGGTCTTGGATGGGAGGGAAACTTAAAATTAAGGAAAAATTACACAATTTAAAAATCATGCAATGTTTAAGAATAAACATTCTTACATATATTTACACATAATTATATATATATAATTTAATTAAAGAAAATATCAGTTGTTAATGAAAGTGAAGAACATTTTGTACCAAACAGCTGAATTTTCTAAATAGACAATTTTCTTTCATAACGTGCAATTTACATTTCCGTCAAGAAGGGGTATTTACATAATCCTCTCCACATTTTTACATACAAAAGTGCTATAACAGTCATGAAAATTAATCACAAATGGCTTACAAAGTGTTTAAAAAGTTATTCAAAAAGTGACAGAGAAACATTCTTCAATTAAGAGTGTAAAGGGTTTTGCATAATATACTTAATGGTTTCTACTACTGAAGTTCCAGGTCCCTGTGCCTCAAATCCTGAAGTGCTCAGTTATTCAGCACCATCTTGTGGTTAAGTTTAATTTCTATGATTAAACTTTTGAAATCGCAGCTAAGACTGACCCAGCTAGAACAGTGCAGAAAGCCAAAACCAGTATCATGTAGTTGTGTAATCCCTGTGGAGTAAAACAAGAAAAAATACATCTGAAATATAAATGTGACATAAAAGATCTATATAGTATAAATATAGGCATATATTTATACCAAAGACACATTAACAAGGCAATTTCACAGACTTGTGCTGACAGGTCAAATACTTCTTTTTCATTCTAAATCCTTTACAGTTACAGTAAACTGAGCAAAAAGACAACTGAATGAGCTTAATGGGCCAAATGGACTCAACATTCTAAAACTTTTTGTGTGCTCCTTCTGATGCTCTTCAGTCAGTGTCAAGCATCCAGAATAAAGATTTACAAGCTGAATCCCTTTCCACACTTTCAGACTTGTTCTGTGTTGCAGGTATGATTCACTGTAGAACACTTAAGGATGTTACATTTGTTACTTTAATTAAATTAAATACATGACCATCAACGTAAAATTTAAGAGCTACAAAATCAAGTAAAAACAGCTACAGCTCAAATGAAAGCATATTTTATATCAAATTAGAGAGCTGCAGGCAGAGAGAAAGAATTAAACAGATCCCTTACATACTGTACCGTATGCATACAAACATTGGCAATCTACAAAACTATATAATTATTTAATATATTAAACTATATAATACTTTAAACTGTATATAGTTCTGTGCTTACGCTTAATTTTGAATCTAAGAAAAAAGGCTGCTCTGTCAGAGCCTCTTATCTAATATAACTCAACTTTCAGACCACCCTTAATTTCTTAAGAATCTTCTGTAAAGGAGTAACAACATGCATTAACAGGTCTTAAACTGCTTGAGACTCGTATTTTTCAAGGCTGAAAAATGCTAAAGCAATTTAAGTCACAAAATAACTTTTTTCAGGAAGAAAAATGATTTATCTTATTTAATTGTAAGAAAAGTGTCCTTAAAACAAATTAAATGACCATTTATATCTACTGTATCTTTAGAAATATATCAGCCTTCTTTCTGAGCATAGAAGTTTTGCAAGTACATGCAGTTTAATGAGAGTGCACTTTACAGTTGTGTAACACAATTATGATTTAGTGTCTCTATGCAGGAGCAGGAGTGAATAATTCAGAAATTTGAAGACCCTGCATATTTAATGTGATAATCATTGACTTCAATTAGGCTTCACTGAAATCACCTTCTCCAGCTAGCAGCAATCTTGCCAGCTCCGTAAAGAAGGCGGGAATTGAATTGTCTGATTCATAATATTAGTATGGACAAAAAGTAGCAAGAATCAAGCATCAGTCTGTAGTAAAAAATATTGAACTATAAAACGTCAAAAGAAGCTAAACCAGTGATAACATGAAATATGATTAACAAGGATACAGTTTTCTATTTACAGGTAAGGATTATTAGAAATGTCATACACATTTCATTACTGGTTTAATTTGGTTTATCATTTTATGGTTGAACTGTAATTCAAAGTACTTACTTTAACTTCTCTAAAAACAAACACTCCCCAAATAGCAGCAATTAATCCAGGACCCTGGAAAATAATACAAACAGATTGCATACAAAAAGCTTTTAGCTATGTGCATCCTTACATTGCTGAACTATTTTATTTTTAAGACATTGTGTATTTTTAAAGCTCAGTGACAACATTAACCTGTAATTTCAATAACATTAAAAGCAACATTTTGAATAGGCAGTTACATGAAAGTATATTCTAATTAGAATAATCTTTGTAGTTTTAAAACAGGGTTATTTCTTTTCATATTCAGACATGATAAATCCTAATGAATTATTAATACTGTATCATATTTAATGATTACAAATGATAGAACATGAACATCCAAACATCTTGTATTATTATATGCATTAATAATATTATGCTGTACAATTTAAGAAAATATGTAAACTGCAAAACCGATACACTGACAAATTCAACTCTTAAGATAATTAATCTGAGTAATAAAAACTTAGGACTTATTGTACGTTTCATACAATAACTGTTTGCAGTTGGAGTATACAACCAAAGTACAATAAGAAAACACTAATTATCAATAATCTATACCACATTACATGAATCTGAACTTGCTTCCAGATAAATGAGAATACATACCGTATTGCATGAAGACTAAGCATTTTTACTTCTTTACATTATTAATTACATTTACTAAAGTAAAAATACCTGATGATCTTCATTATAAACACCATAATAAAAAAACACAAACTGAGTACACCAGTTTAACTTACTGCAGTGATTATGGGAAAGCTGACAACTGCACTGAGGTAGTTATTTGCCAGGAACCAGCAGCAGTTTGCAATTGCCCACATGACACCTGATGCAAAACCTAATGAAGAAAGATATAGACAATTAGCCAAGTTCCTTCTGTCGGTTCCCATCTGAAGCTCTGAGGTTTTTGGGCTCAATCCTACAAATCCTGAGATGGCAGTAACAAATCCTTCTGCTAGCCTGTCCGCATTGGTATGTAAATTCACCATTCTTAAAGCACTGACGTCAATAATCATGTCATCAGGCTTCAAAGGCCTAACATCCACACTTTCATCTAAGCAGTACATTTTTCAGTATTACATTTAGGACTTCAGAATACTAAATATGCCACAAATACAAATGCTTTGTACTTTATTGCTCAGTGACCCAGAATGTCACTCAGAAATTTGCTCTGGTGTTGTAAGCAACCATCCAAGTACTACACTATTGTTACTGTATGTGCAATGAACTATCAAGAGATTAACTTTACCTACATACAGTACAATAATACATGTATCTAATACATTGGCCCCACAATAAAGAATTCATAAAACTTCACACCTTGATAATATTTTTGTGCCTTAATATTCTATTTATATAACTATAAGAAAAGTTATCAATTACTATACCTAATGCTCAAATTTACTATTACAAAAACAAAAAGATGTAGAGACTGGGTTTCAATAACACTTTTTGTAAGTGATACTTTGTGTCCAAAAAGCACTAAAAAAAAGTTTTATGTTTTAAGTACTGAAAACACTAAATGCATCCATCTTCTAACTGCTTCATCCAATTCAGGGTTGTGGGGGAGTCAGAGACTATCCTGGTAAGCAACAGGCACCAAGCAGAATGCACCCTGGACAGGCCAACAGTGCATCATAGGGCAAACAAAGGCACAGGCAGACACACTCCAGGGCTAATTTTACAGTCCAGAATTAACCCAGGGCCCCAGCAGCGCAAGGCAGTAATGTCAACCACTGTGCCACTCTGAAAATACTAAATGAAATACAAATTGTATTTTTGGAAATGTAAAAATGAGGTTCACAAACATCCTAAAGTCAACATGCATTTTTAACCATAGTTTATGATCTCACTATATTTGGACAGAGATATTGATGCATCATCAGGGGCAGAAGTGACAATGATAAATCTGAAACCCTGTCCACCTATAAATATATGTTCCAAATAACACTTAGGGAGAGAGATTTTGGGACATGTAAACCAATAGGACCCAGGGAACAAAAAATGTATTTGGCAAGACAACTAGAAATAGGCAGCAGTAAAGAGGCTTTGTAGTCTCTGTAGAGTTTTCCAAGTTAATTGGAAACATTCTCACCTGGCAGTATTACTTTAGAATAAACCTTAGGTTTGTTCTTCATTGCTGCACAGTAAATCAAAAAATATACTGTACTAGTGAGAAAGATTCCACTGAACTGTGCAAAAACATAATCAAGATCTGCAAAAATGGGGAAAAGACAAAAACATAAATTAGCACAGAATGCTAATCACTGAAATAAATGTAAAATATAATAAGATAATACATGTTATACATCAAAATATTTGTATGTTGGTAAATTATTTTCTGCTTCATTACTTTATTTGAAACTAACCAAAATTGGGTGAAAACATTAGGTCTGCTGTTTAAAAATTATTCTTCTTATCACACACTTAAAAAACAACAACATTCAGAATACATAACTAACTCTGGCTCATATTACTTTA
The DNA here is from genome assembly GCF_040954835.1 of Lepisosteus oculatus. NCBI lineage: Eukaryota > Metazoa > Chordata > Actinopteri > Semionotiformes > Lepisosteidae > Lepisosteus > Lepisosteus oculatus. Next base: position 23,718,446 of record NC_090696.1, read on the forward strand.
TTTTGGATCTATGCATCTATACAGTATATATTGAATGTGGAAATGAGAAGTGGGGTTATTCAAAAGAAATAATGTTATTCTGAAAAAAACAAAACATACATACTGTAGGCTTACCAAATTGACTTGCTCCAGCATATCTACTCTCGTGCCTTGCAGCATGATTCTTAATATAAAGTACTGGCACAAAAGAAGCTCCATACAGAACTCCAGCTATAATCGCCAAAACACAGCCTCTAAAGAAAAAATAAAATTGGTTAGTTGTAATAACAAGGGTGTGGAAGATTATAAATGTCCTCATTTCAAATCATTAAAAAATCCTACTCAATATTAAACAAAAGAAAAAAGAACACAATAGCTCAATATTAAAGATTCTTGTAACAATATTTGCTGCTATCCATTGTGACCCTCCTGTGTCATACCAAGCAATCTTTGAATAGGCAGATCTCAATAAAATAAAACACATACACAGCTGTAAGGTACAAAACCAGTTTTATTTGCAGAGCACAGAAACCACAAAAGTCACCATGAAACAAAACAAAAGGCTAACTCCTCAAGACTAACTCCTAACTAGACTTCTTCAGTCCTTCTGTATTTCACATACTGTCCATATATTGCTACCTCTCTTCTTGTTCTTTCTTTTCAATTATCACCTGACAAATAGTTTTCATCCAATTGGTCAAGTGACTGAGGGCAGCAGAGAATTCCCATACCTTCCAGGGAATATCATCCAGACATGAACTGGCAACTTGTCTCATCCTGTTGACCCATAACGCATGCCCTCATGAGGGAGGCACTCCACAGGCCGAAGACTGTATATTCAATGGCCACCTCTCCTCCCAGTTGGTAGAGGATGTTAGGTAGGACAAGATGGCAGATCTATTCCCAACTGTGTTACCCACCAATTGTATTTCCTATCCACCAGCTGTATTTTCCTAGAGCAGTCAGACAGCCTCTTGCATTTGTAACTTGGAATCAACAAGCAGCCTCTCCACCTCTTCTTCCATCACAATCAGAGAATAGACTTGAGGTCTTCTTTCTCTATTCCCGATTTGAAACGATCTGACTTTTCTTCCTCAATTACCAGCCCAATTTCAGGCTCTTGGCAAGGCAGTGGCAGCTATTTATCTCTTTCTAATTTTAACAGGGTGGCAATACACTTTCCTCTAGTGGCTCCATCACCAAGCTCTCTAGCTGCTCCCCTCCATTATTCTCTGAGTATTCCTCTACTGTTCTGAGGTCTTCCTCCTCAAACCCAGGCCAAAGTGGCAAAGGTATCTAATATTTTTTTCTCCCATTCTGGTGAGGCACATAGTCATCTGGCTCTGGTGTTAGGAACTATTCTCTTCCCACTTCCAGGGTCTCTTGGAGTATAGTTCATCAGTCCTTACTTCCCTTTGGGATATACAATTTAGCTGTACCACTCTTTCAGACAAATATATTTTGGATCTCCAATCCATCTCCATACTCATACTCTGCATGTAAAGTGCTCCAAGACTCCTTTGCCTCTTTTAGCCAGTCCGAGGATCTCTTCTTTTCCCTGCTTAAATTCCTGCAACCAGGTTTTTTGCCAGATTAGAATTCTGGGATCATGCATCCCCTTCTAGACCAAACATTTAATTTTTTCTTCTCCAAAAAAGTCCCATCACTTTCACCAAATGGTCAGATCCCCAGACTACAACCCCCACCATATGTAATATACTGTACTTAGGGGCTGAGGTACCTTAGCAAACAATCTTTAAAAAACTGCGAGTCAGAAAACGCAGCCATCAGGTACAATACCAGTGTTTTATACAGTACTTACAGTGCAGAGGAACTACACCAAAATCCTCCTCTACACTCTATCTGGAAGCCTCAGCTTTCTGGTTTTTAAATCATCACCTGATCAACAATTATTTTTCCAACTAGTCAAGTGACTGAGGGTGGCAGAACATTCCCCACAACTTCCTGGGGAATGTAGTCAAACAAGAACAGTAATCTTGTCTAAACCTGCCAAACACAGAAGCTTATGTCTCTCCAATAACAGAGCACGTGAGTCTGCTTAAAAATGTCAATTTAACTCTGCCTTTTTATATAAATGAATCATCAGCTATAAGGCTGATTAATTTACAGTAATATCAAATCAGTTAAACAATGAGAGTATTGACAAGGGCAGGTTGAGTTGCATATATTCAATTAGCTGGAAGAAAATAACTAATTTAAAAATATCATTCACAACTGTACTGTGAGCAGTAGGAAATATAATTAATCCTTCAGTTCACATAAAATTAAAAACTTTAAGTGATGAATGAAAAGTTATTAAATTAAGAAATCTGTAAGAATTCACTTTAATGTGAAATTTCTCAGGTCAAATGCAGTTAACAACGAGGTCTATATAACACTATTTTTTTAGTACCACAAGGCAAGAACTGAAGACTTCTGTTCTAAACTATGCAATATGCATAGTCACAAGCAAAAAATTACTAGATTTCAAAATCCAAAATTAAATAAACACATACATGAACCGTTTCTTCTTTGGACTAAGTCTGTCTACCCATGATTCATCAATAGAACTCAGTCCTTCACTATTAATTCTCTGTTGAAAAACAAATCATATCAATTAATTAAAAACAACAGAAGAACCATAATAAGGACGATATATACAGTTAATAGCATCAAGTTAAAAAACAAAGGTTGGGCAAAACATTTTCCAGAAACCGTTTAATGTCACATGTAACACTAGCTCTAACATGTCAGGTTTTATCCTCATCCTGTACTTATTTTTTGCACCATCCATAAATTTGTTTTCTGTTGACATGAAGAAGACTAATCCGTCAGACACATGTGAAAAATACTGCAAGGCCTAGGATGCAGGTAACTATGAAGATAGCTGGTATTTCTAATAAAAAAAGAATATTGTTGGAGTAATGCACCCCTTTCTAGATCCATTTACATTTTATATTACACTTTAAAAACATGTCATCTTCCATTCACTTTGTCTCCATCACATAAAAATGAATGCACACATACAAATTCCCCTATATTGAAAATATTCTCTTTTGATTTGGCATGATTGCCAGTGCTCATCTGTTGGGTGACGTTCTTACAGTACATACACATTCCAGATTATTTCATGTGCACGGGTTAAAAGATTTTTGATCATCAGTTTTGGTGAATAATTGAAATCCTTCCATTCGTGAAGGGTAATAACAAGCTACAGCACATCTAAAATTCCAGTGTTACAACAAGTATCAACAAAATTGTATACTTTAATTGTATAAGTTATCTGAAAGTCCTCTCATGAACCCTGGACAGTACAGGAACTATACAGTAAACAAATAAATTAGACATAACATACTGTATTATCATATACATCATTTATACTTACACTTTCTACTAGCAGTGGTGTTTCTTCTGAGGTCATGGATCTTTGAACATCACTTTTAACAAAGAAAAATGTTATGGCACTAAAAAAAAAATTCACATAATTAGACATTGATTTTATGAAAATATCTTACTTTATGCTTATATAGAAACATTAGCATCTTTGACTTAAACACACCAATGACTGGTCAGCCAGTGTGCATCACTTACTACAATACAGTATATTCTGGTAATTTGTCCATTTCTTAAATTGTGCTTTTTTAAAAAGTGAACTCCTTAAACTATTTGTCCTCATGGGAATCAGTTCATACTCTCAAAGGCCTAAGTAATTTAGTACCTAGTTTTTAAACTTACAATGCAGTTGAGAAATATTCTTCTTTAAAGACTCTTTAACCTGAGATCCTTGATGATGTGCTGAAGATTTCATAAAACAATTAAAATCTATTTAAAAACTTAACCATTCAAACACAACATACATATACAGTATCTTCTTCCAGGCCTAACATGAGTTGGATTTAAAAAACATTATACAGGGTATAAGGTTGTATATAAATTCTGAAAAAAAAACAAATAACTTTACCTTAAGAAACATAAACCTGCACCACAGTAATTCAAAACAGGGCTGTTAACCTCTTCAGGGTCTATTCCAAACCAACCGAACCTCAAAGAAACAACAAATCCTCCATATACCGTAAGTACAACAACACAAAGTATAAAGTTTTTTGACTATGCAAGCTGTTACCTATTCATTAAAACACAATTTTTGGTTTTAATTTTTACTGTCCAAAATTCTTATATTTTCCTTTGTAGTCTAAGATAAATTAATAATAGGCAAAATAGTTATAATAAAAGACTCCAAAGGGGGCTTCGAGCAATTTTGTGATGTTTGTAATATAGTATATACTTTAACTCCTGGTTGTGCCTAAGATGTTTAAGTCACAGCAAGCATTTATTTCAAACTAAAAATGTGTTGCGTTTTAAAATAGACTGTTGATATTAAACTTACCGGGAACTTGCCCATCCCATTAGTAAATTGAAGGAACCCCAAATTAAAATCCCAAGCCCTAGGCCAATCGTTTTAAGTATAGGTACAACCGTAATGTTACCTGGAAAAAGAAGATACATTTTGCACAAACCACATTATACAGTTATATGAAAACATTTTTAAACGTATAACATTTTTACCCTTGTCAATATTTTTCCTGTTTTGTTCAGAAACAATTCTATGGTGATTTTCTGCTGAAAATATAGCCATAATTTTATATTAAGAGCTAATCTAATCTTTTCTCTAGTATTATACATAAAGTAGATTTTTACTCTAGGTTTTTGTATGTGAAGAAAGGAACAAATTATGCTACTGATGAGGGACTTATGACAATGAGCGAATTCAATTTAATAGGTAAATGTGATGGATTTCTTATATCACTTGGTGTTGCCTGCTCATGTATATTTTACATTGAGCTGTTGTGATCAAATCTGTGGTTAATATTAAAGAATTCTAAATGTGTCAAGCTTGGTCTCTTTGAGACTGTTTTAATAAAGTAGTTAGAATATTAAAAAACACTAGTGCAAGCTATAAGTAAAATAATGATAATCATAACATTCAATATTAAACTGATTGTCTAACATATCTAAAAAAACAGCACAGCATGTCATTTAGTTGTTGTTGTTGTTGTTGTTGCAAATTGTACTATAAATTGCAAGTGAAATGAAATGCAAATAATTGGCATTTGTGTTATTGTCTAGCAATGTACATTACATTACAGCTACCAGCATTATATATATATATAATACAATTTCTTATAGAATCTGGCACTGGGTAAACCTAAATAAGCCAATCTTGAACACTACATATTATGATTAAACAATTATCATATTTCTAAGAGAAAAGGAATAGAAGTCATACCCGTTGCCCATATGAAACCACCTAACATTGCAAGTGGCCAGAATTTGGGGGATTGGAGGATTATGTTCACTACTAAAGAAACACTCCATATAGCAGCACAGAGAATCCATTGAAAAAACATCCCTGCAACAAATAAATAATAATACCATTAAAATAATTCTTATGATTTGACTATTGCTGTAAGAGTAACTAAAACATCACTAAAATACACTTGTATTCTGAACATGTTGTACTCTTTCACAAAACTTTGAACTAAATCATGTCATTTAAACAATCAGCTTTGTACCATCTTAATGATATTAATTTTTAGTTGTTTTTTACTTATTTCCCCTTATTATGAAATACTAAGGGACCATAAACTCTTCTAAAAAAGTGTGTACAATGCATATTAAGCCTTAATATCCTTACCATCACCAGTGTCAAATTTTTTCACAGGGACAAAATTGCTTCCAAAAAAGAGAACAGACACTGCACATGAGATAAACCCATATGCTAGCTGGGTACTATCTGTTGCGTTGTTTTTGCCCAGCAGCCGGGTATTGAGTGACTCATTCTCCAGCACAGGTTGGTTTTTCACAATAACATCTGCATAAACGAAAGTAACAAGAAATCTGCTAGCAAATAAAAAAAAAACACTTTCCAGCCTTGCAAAGCATGAAATGCATTAGTTGTTGTCAAGCACCTGTATCAGCCCTCTTCACAAAGTTACAGTGAAATACTTAAGATTACTCTGTTAATTGAAAATTAATCCCAAAATAGAGCATAGAAACCGAAAACACATTGTTTCCCATTTCAACAGTACCTTCTTATTTTTTTCAAGCGATTTAACTTTACATAATTAAGGAATATATACAGTATAATATATACAGTATGCTGTCTGCATTTGACCATAACTTTACAAAACCTCACCTTGCTTCTCCGGTTCTGTATCACCATGACACCACGACAAAAGCAATAACATAACTACTAAAGTTATACTTTGAATCTTCATCAGATACATTTTTTTCTTTTACCACTCTAACAAATAAGCTACGGAAGAGTCACTTTAATGAATAATAAATGTTCCCTTAGTTTTTATCTTACTAATCCAGAGCTGCATATTGAGCTGCGCTTTTTTTCAAATCAGGATTTCCTTATATATCATCTGACCGAACTCGAATCATGTGACTAATGTCAAACGAGGAAGTCGCAGAAGCGGTTGAGTTCAGTGCTGAAAAAGTAATACTTGTAATAAGTTATAAAGTAAAAAAGTTTCAGTATACATGAGAAGGTAAAATGCTGACCAAGGACTATTTAAGACAAATAATCATTTAAGACAAATGGAAGTAAAGTGAAATTATGCGAAACTGTCAACATAATATAAAATACAATAATAATAATAATAATGTTTCGTAATTAATTGAGAAGGCACTTTTAAATTCGCTATATAAAAAAATATTTTAAAAAAAATAATAATGAAATATAAAAAAGTCCTGACTCCCATAACATGCAAAAGGGTTTGGGGGACAAACAAGACCAGAATCAGACAAACTATTATTTTTATTCCGAACATACAACATTAAAAGAGTTTGTGGTACTGTAACCAAAACAGTAAAATGGTGGTTGAAACATACAGTGCAAATGTACAGTATATACCTCATTGCAAGTTTCCACATTTTGTCACTGATCTTAAAATCACGACACTTTCAAATCTGACTTTGTACTGTATTTATATATCTATACAATCTCAAATTTGGAAAAAAAAGTATGTAAAAACATTTTTTTTTAAATAACAGTATTTCTTGCATGCATTAAACATTCAAACCCTTTAGTATGGCACTATTCAGCTGCCAAAAAGAAAATATTTAAATCAGTTTAGGTGCAAAACCAAAATAAAGGTGCGAATGAATATTAGCATAATGTTTTCCATCTGTGTGTAATCAAAGTGATATAACTTAACTTCAGAGTATATGTGATTGTTTTACCAGGCTGATACATAGCCCTGATACATAGAATGCGGCTCTGAATCCAACCAAGACTATAAAAGATTTACAAAGTTTAATGACTGAGATGGAAGTCAATGTTCAAAAGTGAATGATATCCTCATAATCTGCCAATAACTCATAACCTGTATGAGTTAGTGGCAAGATGGGAGCCTTGATGGAAAAAGACCCATCTTAAAAATGTTATGAGATATACTTTATGCAGCAGAAGGTCAAACAAGATAAAAATTAAATTTTTTGGTTGACATGCAAAGTGTTACATCCGAGACAAGCCCAACACAACATATCACTCAGTCAGGACCATCTCAAATGTTAAACCTGGTGGTGGTAATATCATGCTTTTGGGAAGCTTCTGTTTAGAAGGGATTGGGAGTTTTATCAGGATTGTGGGAAAATGGATGGTAAAAAGAATTAACAAATCAAAAAACCTGGTTAAATTAAACCAAGGATATAAAACTGGGTTAAAAATTCATATCTCTGTCAGCGCTCTCATGTTAATTACACTCCAGCCCTGAGCACTTCTTCCAACCGATACCATTCCTGTTGAAGGAACAAAATATGTACAAGACGTGTGGTCTAACGTTGGCTTTGTGCCCAGAACATAAAGCGGAACCTGTTTCTGTCAATAATCCAAGAGACATGATCTAAGATATAAGATGCTTATTCTCCATGTTTATTATAAACTTATCGCTCAGACATTTATACAGGGAAATTATGCTTATTTGTACATTAGAGCAGTTTGTCATGTATCACTAGGTAAACTCATTGAGACACAGTTACAGTACATGGGGGGTGCGCCAAACAGTTTGCTTCACTAATTTTTGCATGAACTTTATGTGATGTATATCCATATAAAGACATACTGTACTTCTGCATTACTATTAGGAGGAGTGTCACTTAAGCTTGTTTGTTTCATGGTATAAAAGACCATCTTTAGTTACTTATTTTCGAGTCTGGCTTGCAAGAGAGCTAGGCTCCCATATGCATACGTAATAAAGAGCTTCTTGTACACAGACACCTGGACTCTCTCATTTGTACAGTATGACACAACATTGTCAATCAACCAACCACGACACTCCACCTGTCAGCGCACCTTCCTCCTCTCATATTATTTAAGCCCTCTAAACCCTCTGATCTTTGCCCGGTATTGGTCACCCCTTCGGAGCTCCTACCTCGCCATCATTTCAAAGTCTTCTAAGCCCTTCTGGATAAGAATTACAGAACAGCCCCCTCTTGGATCGGAAGCTAGTGGGTCTTTTACAGAACTAGCCTAGCGCTCTCTTGGATTGGAAGCTACAGGATTTTTTCCCTTCATTCCTTAACCACTGAGGAACTGCATAGGGTTCATCCATTTGTGACAATCTCAGCAGGACAGTGACCTTAAGTACAAATCTAAAATTACTCTGAAGTGGTTTAAAAAGAAGAAAATCCTGATTTGAAGCTAATTGCAAATTTATGAGGAACTGCTACTTTCAAATTATATAACATAATAACTCTAGTATCTAAAATTGCAAGATTTAAATGTAAAATGAAAAGCTGAATATCCAGTACAATTGATGGAGAACTTTATGTTAACTAAACTGATTTCTGTTTGTGATATAGTGCTTATGTTAATGATTTTTTCTGCATGCCTTATGTGGATAGATGTTTTCACAGCAGAAAAAATAGAAAGTATAAAAGTATTCTTCTAAGTGCATTTGTTTTCCACAAGTAATATTATAATAAAAAGCTTTGTTTTCACACCTGAATTAAACCTTCCATATACTGTAAGCTGATGCCTTGTGAAACTGCAGTACTACAGAACTCAAAGGAACAAGTAATAGGTTTATTCCATGCTGAAAAGAGAAGAAAGAAAACTTGTTTCGGCCGTGGAGCCTTCTCACACCTGAAGATGGCCCCACGGGCGAAACGTTGTGTTTTCTTTCTTCTCTTTGTAGCATGGAATAAACCTATTACTTGTTCCTTTGCAACCTATGCATTCTGACGCAGCTACCCACCTGAAGTACTACAGAACTCTACAAAAAATAATTTAAATTATTATAATAATTTAATTATGATTATAATTAAGTATAATAACTTGCATCTTATTTGGCCACAAATGTGGCCAATTGGATAGTGCTAGCCTCAAATTGTTTAAAAGCCTTCATTGGAGTGGGTGGGGTGACTGTTATGCTGTTGGATGAGAAGCTGGTTTCTGAATCAGTTATTTGACAGAGAATTTACAGTAGTATCTTTGTTTGCTTGATGTAACTGTCATACCCTCCACATCTAGAGGGTGCTCCTGGTCTGTCCTGTTCCTAGTTTACCTGTGCTTTACTTGTTCTTCCGGTGTGTCTTGTTGTCTGGGGCTTTATATTTCCGGGTCTCCTTATCCTCCTTGTTTGGCATTGGGATCGGTTGTCGAGAGGCTCGCCTCACCAAGTCACCCGACTCCACCCGATACCTGCCGCTACGCATAGAGTCCTTCCATCTCGCTGGTCTCTCTCCACGGCTAGCCCGTCTTCTGTGACAGAATGCTGAGCCTGCACGAGCGGTCTCCTGGCCACCCTGGCTGCTGTTCCTTGTCTCCCTTTTCTTCTTTCCTGGCTTTTGTTTTTCTGGCCACCCTGTCTTCTGGTCCTAGTCTCTCTTGTCCTTTTTCCTGGCTTCTGGTTTCCCGGCCACCCTGGCTTTTGGTTTCTGGTCTCTCTGGTTTCTGGTTCCCTGGCCTACCTGGCTTCTGGTTTCTTGTCTCCCTGGCTTTGTTCTTGTTGTTAACTTTTGTCTGTTATTTTTTTTATTTTACGTGATTTGTGCGCCCGGGCTCCCCCGCCACTGTCTCCCTGTCCTGGGCTCCCACTCCCGCTGTCTCCATGTCCCGGGCTTCCACAACCACTGGTCTCTCTTGTCTGGGCTTCCATGCCCCCTGGTCTCCCTATGTTTTGTGAGTCATTTTTTATGTGTTGTTTGTTCCCCTGTTCCGTCAGGGCTTATTATTTGTTGTGTGTGCTTTGTAACATGTTTCATCTGTTTTTTTTCCGTCTCGCACCCCTGGAGCCCTACCCAGCCCCCCCTTCCTCTACTCAATAAAGATTTTAACCCCGGAGGAGGGGGTAGCTCTCAGTCGTTGACTCCCGGAGGTTTCCTTTCAGTTAAATGAGGTTTTTCCTCCCCCCAGTGCTGTGCAGCTCATTCTATTGGGGGTCATCGGGAACCGCCCTCGAAGGGGGGGTACTGTCATGCCTTCCACATCTAGAGGGCGCTCCTGCTCTGTCCTGTTCCTAGTTTCCCTGTGCTTTACTTGTTCTTCCAGTGTGTCTTGTTGTCTGGGGTTTTATATTTCTGGGTCTCCCTATCCTCCTTGCTTGGCATTGGGATCGGTTGTCAAGAGGCTTGCCTCACCAGGTCGCCCCACGTCTGCTACCTGAGGGCGGCCTATGTCTCGCTCCAATTGGACCCGATACCTTGAGCCCGGACCGAACCTCCGTGCTTGCTCCATTCCTGCTGCTATGCATAGGGTCCATCTGTCTCGCCGGTCTCTCCCCACAGCTAGCCCTCGGCTTTTGTGACAGTAACAAACTTGGTGGTCTTGTAATTTAACTTGGGAAGCTTACACAACAGGAGATCAGAACAATAAGGATTCCAAAAAGGCAACAAATCATCATTAGTGCCTTTTCCTTTCAGATTCCTTGCTACTTTGCTTTAATTTTTTTGTTTGCTTTAAATTAATGGCAAATAAATGGCACATACAGCACTGTTCATGCCCTGTCTGTCTGAACCCTAGAGAGCTGCAGTATACTGACAGTCTAATTTTTTCCTTCCTTTCCGTCTCTACCATCTCTTGTTTTCAGTCTTATACAAGAAAAGGCTTGAATTCTATATCAGGTCATTTCCTGTGTCTGTCCTGGATCGTTTCACAAGCTAAACAATCCGGCAGGATAATATACTGATGGATTTTCCAACTAGGCAAGGAAATCCTGTATGGATATGGAAGTTACAGTATTTAATCACTACTCAATCTATTCTGAAGAACCATTGGATCTGGATTCCTGTTTCTTCTTTTTTTCTTGTTGTTTGTGTTTTCTAGACTAGGGTTTCTAGCTCATTTGAAAATTAAAATGTTTCCTAGAATTATTTTTATTTTAATTTAAGCTTTTGGTTTAAATTAACCTTACCTCATAATATAGTTAATACTCAAAGTAAATGGGTCTCTGTTGGAGATATCTCTTGCAGAGACCCGAACAAACTGTTTTTTTCTGGCTGTGTAAACTGTGCAAAAACATGCCATAAATACCAATAAGAATTCTATCTATAAACAGCTGTGGTGGGAATATAGATTTTATTAAGCATAATAATCTATCACAGATAAAAGATATATTAAGAATGTGTGTATTGCAGACTATCTAGTGTTGGAAATGATAAACTTGCATACCATACCGTAGGCCTGGAATGTCTTTCGGTGCTCTGGACTGTTTGCTGAGCAGTAATATCTTTTTTTGTATTGTAGTGACCAACATTTTCTGCAATATGGTGTCAGGATAACAGCATAATAGCCTTATCTCATTAGACCCATGAAGCTCAGTATGGGTGGGCCTGGTTAGAAATGGGCTGTGGAGGAATATGAGTTGCTAGTACTATTGACATGGACCAGAAGATTTCACACTTCCCTGTTGACTGCAATTCCCAAATCAATCACAACTAGCCCTTGGTTATTTAAATTACCACGGCATTTTCAAGATTATTTAGATCTTTGTATTTTTTTACCGCAAAAGTAGCAGTTTTCAATTTAAATATGAGTATTTGCTGGTAATTACATGTATAATTATGAAATAACTATTTTACTTGGACAAACTACTACTTAGAGAAACTCAAAGTTCATACATGCTTAGTTAAAACTGAGTTTTGGTTAAATATTATTATTATTATTATTATTATTATTATTATTATTAACCTATACTCAATCGGAGCAAAAACAGGTACTGTTTTTACGAGGACCCGGACTGTGACGTATTTATTTTTCATTGCTTATTTGAATTGAGCACCTTAGACAAGGAGCTCATAAAACAAAAAATAGACAAGGAGCTCACGCCATTGTTAAATGTTAACACTAGAGGTCGCAGAAATGAGAAATGTAAATTAAGCCAGAGAAAGTTATATTTAAAGGTAAAATAATAATGTAAAAATTACTTCATGTTTAACATAAGATAGCATTAATATATTCATATATTATTTGTCTTCTTCTGTTGCTTATTCTACCATTCTACACGTTTAGGAATACTTAAACAAGGGTGTATTGACTCTTAATATTAAGATATTTGAGACTACCTAAAACGCACCCTAAACTTAACTTTTCTTATTTAAAACTTAAGATTCCTTTTCGCATTAACAAGACTTTACCAGTGCTACATTCCATTGAAAAAAAAATGAAAACATTTACGTAGCACGTTTTATTGTAATTTAAGCTTTTAAATCTCTAAGAATCTCTAACTCCAATAAGTTAACACGTTCCATACATCGAAGGAAAACTATCTTCTAAAGTAAAAACATTTTACTGCGTAGACATCCTATTTACACAAATAGTGATGTTTATCGTTGTCTTTAACTTTAATGCATATTACAGTTAATATCTGGTAATAACGTTTTTTTTATTTTATTCCGCATATTTTCAAATCGTTATCTTGGCGGTGATAAAAGTTTTCACAGCTGTCTCAATTCATTCCAGGTCACCAGCAAAACTGGGTTCCATGTATAGCAGGCATTTAAAAACTCACGACTGGATACTTCGGTGCCAGGAGTGGCCATACTATAAGCTCATACGCTGATCTTTTAACAAATCACACCCATGATGCACGCTAGAAATGAGATTCTTAGGTTTTGCACCACCCTCAGCAGAGTATAAAGAAATTGTGCTCAGTCCATCATGTTGGATGATAATGGGGACTTTCCTCATTTGTTTAGGCGAAGTAAAAAACTTCATTGTTCAGTGGTCCAGTTGCTGTTTTCGGAAAGTATTGAAGATTATCAGTAGATATTCAAAATCCAAAAGGAATTTTCTTATTGCTAGTACATGTTTCATGTACGTGTTTTTTCTTGTTTCTCGAGTAGGACGAAACTTGCCTGAGCTATCTGATAAGCAGCACAGAAGAAGCAGAGGAAACTATATACAAAAATCTGGTATGTCCCGGGCCGCCTCCACCCGTGTGCGCATTGAAGACATATCAGAAGATAATACAGCTTCTCGGAAACCTAATGTGGTTTACATAACACTTAAATCGAAGCGTGGAAAACCAGCAGTTATTAGAAGTACTATAAGACCAAAAACCAGGAGAAAGTACTCAATTACAAATAGCCATGCACTCATTGATGGATTAAATTATATTAGAAGTATTATCCAAAGTGAAGGAACTCGCCTGTCAAATAACACGAGAACTGGACATGAAAAACAAAGACAATCTTATCCCCACGTATTCAAGGATACAATTCCACATGAAGGCCAAAGACAACCGATAGATGCTCGTTATGGTTCTTTAAGGATATACAGCGAAAGTGCCCCACCATGGTTTAGTAAAGAAGACATTGACGCTCTCCGCTTCTTAGCAGATAGCTATGTATCGAAAATTAAAGACATATCGTCAGGCAGCCAACAGCGCTTACTGTTGTTTGAAACGTCGACAGATACTCCCGGTAAATTCTCAGGTGAAGATAAGAATAATACTTCAAAATGCCAAGGACGCTGCGGCTTGATCAAGAGACCAGTGGACATGAGTGAAGTGTTTGCTTTTCATTTGGATAGGATTCTGGGGTTCAATAGAAGTTTGCCGGCTGTATGCAGGAGGTTTAGGTTGTTTCAAGGTAAGATGCTGAAGCCAAATACTGTATGTTGCATGAGCTTCTGGCTATTGAATGCTTTTCTAAATTGAATTGCAACGATTTGGGGCAGAACGCATATTGTGAAAACCTTTATCTTACCGGTTCCTATCAGTAAGAAAAGAAATGAACAATGTAGGCTTTTATTCTTGTCAGTACCACATGCCAATAACTGAATTAACGACTGTTAACAAGTCATTACTCATTATTCTTTTCAACTTTGTGGTGTGTGTTGTTAACGTTTATGACCCCTCCCGTAGTTGATGATAATAATAATACAATTTGATTTCTGAATGCTTTTCAACAAATACAAAGTTTGAGGTTTTGTTTCAATAAAATATGTTTTATACTGTTATAAACTGATATTTTATATCGTTTTATGATATTTTAAAATATGAAGTAGCATTTAATTCTTTCACATTATAAATGTATATATTAATATATAAAGTAAGAACAGATCTAAAACATTTCAACGATTGGTAATTGACTTGAATTTTACCTGTCATCTCCAGTACTGCAGAATAGTTAAAACCTTGTACAAACATGTACTGTATGTTATGAAGAATTACCTACTGCACAAAAGCGGTATGTCAGTTGGAAATATTTTTTTTAATAATGTTTTCTAGATTTCACTTATTCTCAGGAATCCAGTCTAGCTTAGCATAGATGGTGTTCTAGCACATGAAAAGTAATAAAACATTTTTTTTTTGCAATAAATACATTGATTTTTGTATGAGACATACTGTATACTGTACTAAGGACCATAAGAAACATATTACTTCAAATATGTCACAAACCTATCTGGAAAATGTCTATATCTTTTTTTGCAACAGGTGACTGACATTTTATTCAACATGATGTAGGTAAATTCATTCTGGGATTCATTAGTTCTGATTAAAAGAGGTTGTGCCTTGAAAATAATAGGCTACTGTAGAACTGGGTATGGCCACCTTTGGAGAGAATTAAAGCTGTACAGTACATTTGTGATGCTTGCTTTATACTAGTTTGCTGATACTGTACTGCCTTGTAGGACCTTTTTTCTATTCCTCTTGTAGGGGCTGGAAAAGCATGTGTTTGTTGGTTTTTGAGTCCTTCATGCCACATCCATGGCATAACAGTCACATTCTCATCTCACAAGAATGCTGTTGTTACATTAATAGCATGAGGACATGCTTTGTCCAGTTGGAATGCTATCATGTCAGGATCATGATGTCACAGGAAAGGCAGCAAGCTGAGAACCAGGACTTAATCAATGTAGCACTCTGCAGTCAGGATGCCATCAATCACTACGATTGAATTTTTTAGAAACCAGCTATTCCTCTCCAGGCTATTGCACTTTGATATCCAGATTAACTGGTCTGTTGTTCAGAAAAGAAATACTTATATTTAATTATACCAATTGTATTTAATTTACTTTTAAAACAATATCATTTTGCATGTCTGGGCCACTCTCAGTGACTTCTGTCTGGCTGTTTTCCAGCAGGTGCTTTTCTCTCACAAATGATTAATCTCCACAAATGACATCGATTTTTTTATGCTAGGTACAGTATATTTTGTGTGTCAGGTTGGAGTGCTTTTATAGAGAGATATACTGATACATCAAGATTTCTATTTCTTATTACTCGTCTTTGTGTTCAAATAATTCTGCAGTTTGTTAACATGGAAAAAGGAATGCTTAACAACCAATGCTGTTATATTATAGACAGTCAACCCTACCCAGTGGTACTGTGGGACTCCACACTCTCTCCTGCAGACAATGAGATTCAGTCCACGGTGAGACTAACCTGGGGATCTTACCAACACTCACTTAAACAGAAATGTTGGCAACGTGGGATCGTACCCAAGGCAGAGTGGAGGTGCTCCAGTATCCATCATTATGAATGGAGCAAGCTGGCTCTCTTTGATTTCTTGCTGCAGGTGCATTAACATTAAATGTGTACTGTGTAGAGATTTTATGCTCACATTATATCTCTGTGTATTCTGTAATTGATTTATTATTCAACTCACATGTCATAAAACGTATGAAACAAAGTGGTCATTCACAGTTGGTTTTGGAGAAGTCAGAGTAATGTGACCTTTTCACTTGTGTTAATATGAGAATTAAAATGCATGTCAGATGATTCTGAGATAATGCCTTATTTAACAATTTTATATAAAAGGCTATGTATTTCTAGAATACTTTCTTCAGCTGCTGTTAAACAATGACAGCTTTTCAATGGATTTTTAGTTCTATTAATGATCCCTTTCTTTATGAACATATTGATATTTGGGCATATTTTTGTCTCTCTATAGCTAAGAGTACAAGCTTCATTTTTTATCTTATTTGCTGTATCATATTTTGAGAAGGGCTAAGAGTGAATGAGAGCAATTTTATTGAAGTTTAATTATAATGGAATGAGGATAACATAGGAAAATCATTCTGCCATTTTAGCAAACTAACAAATTAGAAGGAAAAAGGAAAACTAACAAAAAAAGGAACTACAATGCAAAGTAATTTTGAAAACACAAAAAAATGTATTTTAAAGTGGTTGCAAAAATTGAATTGGTTCAACCGAACTGTAGCATCTTTAGGTAAAGGCAATTTTGTGCTGCTCCAAAAATGTTAACTCTTTCAAAAGTTTGAGCTTTTGGATATCTTTTTTATATAACTTCTACTGTAGGTATACAATCGACTTGACAGGAATTGTTGTGGATTCAAACCCCGCAAGGAAGATACTTGTTTTCAAAATGGACTGTACCTGGAGTGTGCTGATCAAGATAACATCGATCTGATGCATATCATTCACAGAAGAAATGACCCAAGGCATTTGGTTTTTGTTGATAACAAAGGATATTTTGACAGAGATGAAGGCAATCTGAATTTTAAACTCCTAGAAGGAATAAAGGAGTGAGTATGGATTTAAATGTTCAAATACTTTAAATGTACAGTATGGGCAATCTCCACAAATAAACAACATCTAAACAGTGGTAGGTGCTTGTGAGAAACACACAGAACCAATTATTATTATTGTTATATTTTAATAGGACTCACTATGCGTTAGTAGTTGCAGTAGTTATTATTTTTTATAGAACATATTACAACACTGATTGAAGCTGCTGTGTGCTGGTTGAATTATTGTACTTCATATAAAACTGAAGGATTACTTCCCAAGGATATCAGAGAGTCACCTTCTCTAAACTCCTTCAAATCCAGACTCAAAACCTTCTTCTTCAGAAAAGCCTTTACTTAACTGGTTCCATTCTTCACCCCTCTGCTCTTCTTAGTACCACCTTCCACGGTCTCCTCTATTGTTACTGTTGTATTGTTGTAATTGTAAATGTGTCTTATCTTGTGAATTCTTCTTATTTATTGTTGTAGTCTTCCTATTTATTGTTATTGTCATCCTGTAAAGCGCTTTGAGAAGCCACCTTTAATGGCACTATATAAAATAAAGTTTATTATTATTATTATTATTATTATTATTAAAACTGGTCAAGTAAGAAATTGTTCTTTGAATAAGGCATACATTTTATTCAGTCACAATCCTATGAAATTCCACAAAATCTTCTCTTTACTTAATATATTTTTAAATACTATTGGTGAGGTTTGCTCTTGATGTATGCTGTAAATGCCTCCTGTTACCATGTAAACCTCTTGATTCAACAGTAGCCCTGTTGTGCATGCCTGGGAATAAATAATCTTATGTCAGATCAATTACATTATCATCATACCAGGTGCATGAACCTGCATGCATTGTATGCCTTTATATAAAGTAAGTGAGAAGGCCCATATCTGACACCGTCTAAGGAGAAGAAATGATACAGGATAGCCTGTTTCACTGAAATCAAGATTCTTTTGCACACATCATGTAATGTTAGGAGATCATTAAATATCAATATTTTTCAGACCAACACCATTAAGATTCATTAATTCATCAGTTGTGACTCAACATTCTATTTTAATGTGATCAAAAAAATAAAATTCTAGAAGAAAAAAAACAATTTCACTGCAATTAAAATTGGGCCAATTTACAATTGTAGCACTTACATATGAAATAATGGTTTAATATACAGTACATGGGCATTTGAAAGAAACACTTGAAAATTTCAGATTTCTCATGTAAAGAAAAGTCAGTGAGAAATTTAAGGTAATGCTTTTATACTTGAAAATGACAGACTCATTTACGCATAGAAACATTCATATTACTAGACAAAGTTAATGAGTTTGTTATGAGAGAGCACTGGAAGTTGATAGCACTGCATGTAGGCGAAAGCACACTTGAATCAATAAGAGAAAAAATGTTTTGAATTGCAAATTGCAGACTTTGCAATTGCAGTTTAATTCTTAAAAAAATGTATAAATATGCTTAAAAATTATTATATATGGTTATAAAAAATAAATTATATAAAATGCATCATAATTGTCAAAAACATTAAACAAGTTTGGATATTTTTATATGTTTATTCCAATACAGATTGCTATACAATCTTCTTTAATGCTGGTAACATACAGTACCAGTCAGAAGTTGGTACCTGCTTGAAACCGGGTTTTTCATGCTTATCTGTGCTTTCAACTGTATAACCTTGTCTATAAACACTTAATATTTAATTACATTATGTACTTATAATCTTAAGTGAACTGCATTGAAAATGTTAATTTTTCATTTTCAGTAAAATGAACACCCAAAGCAAGCACATTTCAGTCTGATACCCAGGTTAGTTAAAAGTCAGAAATGTGTATAAAATGGTGTTAGAACACTAAAAAAAGTTTAAAATTGTCTTTGTTAGATGTTCTCACAGTTAACTAGCATGTTACCTCATTGACCTTTTGTCACTAATTATTGGTAAACAGGTGAAGGTCGACGATTACTATAAATATAGGGAGCATGGGAAACATTTTGTAATTCCTGAATGAACATGGCAAAATTTGCTCAGAAGGCAAGGAAAAAAGACAGTCTATAATTACTTTAAGAAATGAAGGTCAATCTTTAAGACAAATTGCAAGAACTTTGCAAGTGTCAGCTACTGCTGTGGCCAAGACTATCAAAAGATATGAAGAAACTGGCACTCATGAAGACGGAAAAGGGTCATGCAGGACAAGGGTGACCTCAGAATCAGAGAATACGTTCATTAGAGTCACAAGACTGCGAAACTAGTGACTAACTGCCCCTGAAATACATGCTGAGCTCAGTGCAACAGAAATACAGATGTTTCAACATCAACTGTTCAGAGGAGGTTGCGTGGAGCTGGCCTCAAAGTTCCAGTTTCTGTGTTTTTTGGCCCAGGCCAGTCTCTTCCTCTTATTCTGCACTCTTAACAATGGTTTCTTTGCAGCAGTTCTTCCTGGTAGTCCAGCTTCACTTAACGTAGCTGATTTGCTCATGAAAGTTTAATTTGCCTTTTCACTCAAGGCAGATACAGTACTAATAATCATGTTTTCATATATTTCTCTATTAGCTCATTTGTGTTGAAAAGGTTTGAAGTACTACAGAAGTAGATATCAGTGTATTTTACATTGTAAAGTGATTTTATTTAGATTAAATCTATTTGGAATCAGTATAAAAGGCAGGAATACACCTCTACTGTATATACTGTTATAATATGAAAATAAAGTATATGCAGAGATATATAATGTTTTTTTATTTCCATAAACAAATTATATTGTCATATTTTGTCAACCCTTAAAGGCTTCCTGAATCTGCAATCACTGTCCTAAAAAGCCAGCGCCTGAGGGAGAAACTCCTGCAGTCCTTGTTCCTTGACAAAGTTTACTGGGAGAGTCATGGAGGACGCCGAGGGATTGAAAAGCTGATTGACGTGATTGAGAGAAGGGTCAAGATCCTGCTAACATATGCCAATGCACATGGAATCAAAGTCACACCTATGAATGAGTGAGAACATCTGAAGTGGACACATGGAATGAATTGCTGTCCATAATTATTCTGACAATTATTAAGTTTGTACAGAGTATTGCATTTGGGTGTCGACATCTACACGGTATGTAAAGAATGTAAATTACAAGGCCAATTAACATTAAATGTATCCAAAGTGAATGCATTCCATGCTGTAAAATATGAGCATTTTTCAAAAGAGAAAAGAAATGTTATGTGCCAGAATAATCCAGTGTGAATGTAGCTTTCTTTCACAAAATATTATTCCCTGCATTTGGTAGCATACAGTATGTTTGTGGTTTAGAATGACTCATTCCTTTCATTAAGAGAATCTTCCACTTAGTCTTGCAACTATTGATTAAGATTTTTAAATGTTATATTTATTATAATACTACTGCCTTTTGTACTTTGACTAAAACTTAATATTTTTCATTGATGTTGCCTTTTTTATTTGTCATTTTGCAGAGTAAAAGTTTGGAAAACAGAACTATGTTTAGAGTATGAAAAATTAGATCCAAACATAGCTCTTGAAATATGCATAGAATGTTATTTTCTTTACAAATGAATCCAACTAAGCAAAGTTTACTTGGAGAGAATACTGTCTCCTAAAATAAGATTTTTCTGTATTATCTAATATATGTTTTCTAAGTTTCCAATAAGATTTTTTTATGATCACAATTTGTTGTTTTGTTTAATAAAATGCATGTTTTATGAAATGGTAATTTAGAAAATATTCCACTTGATTAAGTATTTTGGCAACAAAAGTATTTTATTAAACAACTTGTGTAACTATTTGTAATATGCAAACTTACAAGCTTAGAAAATAAGTCTGTTGGTTGCTGATTTTTTTAGCCTTCCATGTGTCATTAGAGTGAGCAAGACCATTTGTTGTTTTAACCCCTTTAGATGTGTATTTACATAGAGTTGTCTATTGATCTTCCCTGCATGTTTTTTTAAGGAAGGCCTCTTTTCAGAAAAGCTGTGCTGAGACCATATTTTTCTCATAGTCACACATTTTTGGGGTCATTTCAGTAGACACAGGGATCTGCCAGGGCTGTATTATTGACTTTATTTAAGTAGAAACCTGCCAAGAGCTTACTGTATACAGTATATCTAACTTATTTTTTATGCAAATTAATTTATAAGCACCAAAAACATGTATTTTTAACACGTGAATCAGCTTTGATTTAAACACAGCATCTATTACACCTGTTGCATTCATTAACCTATTGCAATTATTATGAATCAATGCACTCTTTAATCATAAACTCTTTAAGCACAAGAGAATTAACAAAAAGACTACTTTACTAGAATTATCTTTTCAATTTAAATATATTCTTTACTCTTTAAAGTGACTTAGATTATTCAAAATGTCTTCTCAAGTCAGAAGCACTGTGCAGCTAATGAACTAGTGCAACCAGTCAAGATACTGTTTTTATTAGAACTGATGTTTATAGATGTTAAGGCTGTGGAAAACAGGGTCAGGCAAGGGGACCAGACACAACAAAGGTGTGAAGGGACGAACTTTTTTTCATTATGTCTAATGTCGCGCTGTTTATGTTTTGATATACAGTATACTGCCTAATAAACTTTTTATAGCATCTGCAAATAAAATTTAATAATTTTATCATTATAGTGTATCTTTTATTTCATTTTAGTGTATACTTTATTATACTATATTATACTTTATTATATACTGCAATAATATATTATATACATATCTATTAAATTATTATTGTAAGAGACAATGACTAGACTAGAAAGTGAAATGATGTAAAGGCGTGTTTGAACAGCCAAACATGCAAGGAAGTAGACCTTGTGCAGAAACCAACAGACTAGGAGTGCGAATAGAAACCAGATGACGAAATCCAAAGACAGTACAAGAAAAGGCAGAATTCGGGAGCCGTGAAGGCAAAAGAAATAACACAAAGCAGGGGAAAGGAAACTAAGAATAACTAGGAGAAAACAAGGAGAAACCAAGAACAAAAAAATAAACAGGCCTGAGATAAGAAACAGGACATTAGGTTCAGGAAAAAAACAGCAAGTGAGGTCCAGCACTCCAGATGTATAGAAAACTAGGCACTGAAGGGAATGAGAGCTCGGGGTTTATAGAGCTGAAGGTGGAAGGCTTGGAGCCCTGGGTGCACTGGTCAATTTGTAATTGGTTACAGCCGTCTACGTGGTATGCGCGTCAGCTGCGCAGCTCGGCTAGCAGCCAGGGCTTGAGTTGCCCTCCGGTAGCAAGAAGATGGAATTGTGACAATTATACAAATGGTTGTATAATACTAGGTTAATTATAAAAGATTTGGACACTGGGATAAACTAATAAAGTAAAAAGGGATCATATGTCAATGAAAGTCTATTATTTTCTATTTTCATTTTAATTTAATTCAGTGAAATAATTATTTCCACAAAATATAGTAATGTATGTTTATTAACTAAATCAACTTAATTATTACTAACAAGGATTATTGAAATACATTTTGAGGCAGTATCCTTGATGAATAAGTATAGTTAATCAAAACAAAATTTAATGAATAATGAATGGTCATGTTTCAGATGTAGTTTCCTAAGACAAATATACTGTAAGTGAAATATGTTAGGTATGAAATCAATTCAATTTAGAGGAAATTCACTTATAAATAATCTTAAATAGAAAAGATTCAACCAAATATATGACACTACTGTATTTAGTCTGTGTTTGGGCTTCAAATTAAATTCTGTAGCGCTTCATTGAAGCAAATAATAACACAATGCATACCATGTTCCATGTGATTAATTTACTAATATGGAATGTTTAAAACACACCTACTGTAATACCCAAAGGCGAAACAGCAAATAAATAACACCTAAAATTCACTTTTCCTATATACAGTACACACCTGCTGCAGAGATTGTTATTAAACACATAATGTTTCTTATGTACAACTTTTTGTAATAGAACTCTGAATTGTGTTAACTAAATTTAGCCACATTTGATTTTATCTTGCATAAAGAATTAAACTGGGCAAAGACAACAAATATTTGTATCACTCGAACTTTCAGGGGTTCTTTAAGAACTTATTTTGAATACAGTAGAAGAAAAGTGCAGTAGAAATAGTGCATATTTGTTAATGTCATCAATATTTCAAATAAAATGTAAAAATGTGTAAATATTTCAGTGATATATGCAGGGAAACAGGATAACATCATATCTGTCTTATATCAAGGGACTGGAAATCCTCAGCCCACCCCACTTAGGAAATTCCAAATGTGTCACTTCATGGCAACATTCTGTTTGCTAGAGGCTTCCTACAGTATATCCACCCAGTGGAGAGTTGCCATTAGGTATTATTAGGTTTTTAATTTGCAATTGGCAGGTGCTTCAAAGTTTGGATTTTATCCACACCATGATGAATGTCAGGTCTTACACAATATCATGCAGCAGATAAACAAGATATGGCACACCATTTGATCCAAACCAGTTCCCAGAAATGCAAATTCTGCCAAATCAACAATTATACAATTCCATTGTAAAAGATGAATGAGCTCTAACATTATAAGTAGAGGTCTATAAAATGCTCTATAAAATTAAACTCTATAAAAATATTCCAATATAAAGTACTGGAAAAAAATGCCTAACTAAAAAAGGACAAGAAGAGCACTTTCCCAACACTCAGCAATATTTTTCAGTACATCGAAAAATGTTCCAAATGTACAAAATAATAGATATCTTTTATGCACTAATATATACATGCATGACATGATAATCTACTGTATATGGAAAACCATGTAATACATGTCCCGACAATATAGTAAATGTACTGTAAGTCAATTAAACACGATACACAATAAAAAACATGATGCAATACTTTATTCCTTTATTCAATTGATCAATACATCTTGAGAATAAAATACAATTATTATATAAATTATTATCTCATTTTTTAATTTTATTGGATTTCATACTTCTTTTATATATCTTTTTACTTCATGATTCTACTTTTACAGACCCACCTACACTGTACTGTGAATAAGGAGGGAAACAGATCTGAACACATTAAAAACTCACAACCCAAATACTGAGCAGTGCAGGAGGTCTTATTTCACCATAAGTTTCCTTTAAAATACTTCAAAGAAGCTCCTCTACCCCTAGACCATTACAAAAATCTAACCATACCTACCACAGGGCCTTTATAGATCCAAAATCCTCACATATTTAGCCCCATGCGACAATATGTACTGTAAACAGTACTGTATACTGCAACTAATCTAATTAATTAACTAATTACCATCCAGTTTGTGTATTTAGAAATGATAGAGGACTTTGATGGCCTCTGTTGGCAACTTGGCAGCCATTAGAGCCCCTTCCAAGACCAGCCTACCACAATTGTTTTCTGTGATCAACTATTCACAGTCCTTCACTATTCAGTAAAAATATATTACTGAGTTTACTCATTGATTACTTTTATCTTGGGGCAACTCAAAAATTTTAGTCTGATTCTGCTTGTCTAGTTTCCCTGGAGCAAGATGACAATCCTAACAAGAAACGTGAACATGAAGGTTGCTAATTATGAATTAATTAGAAATTATATAATGTGGTTTACAATAATAGCATTAGTTTATATTTTTGTAAAAATATTGGTGACTTCATATTTCTAATAATTTTTTTAAAATTACCCTTAATTATTAGAACTATTTTGAGATCTGCGACTGGAGCTTAAGTACTCCTGAATGCTCTTAGTTGATGTCAGACACACACTCTCTCTCACATAGCAGCATGTAGGCAGTGACTGAAAGACGATTTGTCCACATACTGTACACATTTTTCTCCTTGTCCAAAGGTCAATTGCAGTTCTACTGGGTAGTGTAGTTTTCAGATGATAACATATTTGGCAAGTCAGTGAATTACAGTATACTGTAAGTATTAGATTGGGCAAATTAGGTTGGCCCATATATTAGTGCCAGCTGGGGAGATAAGATAGGCCTGTGCATTATTAACTCACTTATTTTTTCCGGTTTTGAAAGATATGCCTTTCTTCCAGGATTTCATATGAAAACAGCAGTCTTGGAAACTACATTTAAGAGCAGGTAACTGCAGAAACAAAGATGAAAGGGGAGGTAGCTGGGTTTTTGCTTTGTGCTTCTTTCCAGTGTAGACAGACATAACAAACATGCTAGTCTGCATGAAAATAGGAAAAGGAAGTTTACATTTTTTTTTGATAAGGGGGCAAGCTTTCATGAAAGACCTTATTTATAGGAAGACATAAAAATAAAGTATTGTAAGGCAGCATTCCACTGCACAAGATAAGATACTCTTCTTATCACTGTAGAGAATGTCAATGCTATTATACACTTGTATCCCTGTTATTTTCTATTAAAGTGAACAATTTAAGTAAATAACAAAGCATCAAGTTCATTTGACAAACATCACTTTTATAACATCTGTAATTCTTGGACACTGTGCCAAGATTAATTTTCACCAGTATCAAATAGCATATCTCCGAAGGAATGAAAATGCAGATTTCCTGTCTGATATACTGTAACATTAACTAAAACTTAACCATTTAACGACTGGTAAGATGAATTCCTGCATAGTATTAAGGCAAAATAAGAAAGTTTACAAACAAGAGAGGGTCATTTGTCCAATCTAAACAAGTGTCTTTTTCTGATCTACACTTTTAATTACAGTGCTTTACAAGAGAATTCATCTTGTTCCCACTTTGTTGAATTACATTTTTAAATGACCATTTTTAATCCAAACTTTAATGTCTTCATTTAAATTGATGTCTTCAATGTCATTTAATTTTGGATTTTTAATCCAAATTTAAATATCAATTTAAACGGCAAAGCAAAAAAAGAAAGAAGAAAGGTGATCTTCTTTCACCCATAATAATCATCAGTTTCTTCAATTATGTTTTATGTTAATTATGTTAAAGTGATTAAACATGTTCACTTTAAGAAATGTGAATATTAAATAGAAAAACGCTTTCTGTTTTCTATTGATTAACCACTTCTCAATCCAAAGATTAACTTGAATCCCTACCACCTTTAAGAATTAATGTGTAGTTGTTACAGAAACATTGTTATAATCTCCTTGTTATACAGTGTAAGTCATACCCATCAGAGTTTCTGAAAATCTTTCTTCATCTACAGTAGGCACCTGAATGTTCTTTTTCATGTAAAATACTATATCTCCATTTCCTCTGTCTAGACCCCACCTCTTCACTGATTTTGTAAGGTTTGTGGGAGTCTTGAACAATCTACACTGCCATGTTATCAAAGCTGACTCCTTGTATTCTTACAAGAAGTGGCTGGATGACAATTAGCTAATTAGATATTAACAGCTGATTGGTTTAGAAGGCCTAAGTGGCCTCATCTCACTTAACACTTATGTTCTTATGAATATGCTGTTAGTTTCCCAAACAAGCAGTTTATTTCATGGAAAACGGCCTACAGGTGACGCCATGATAGGAATGCAAGATACAGTACTGGCAAAAGTGGAGAACCTGACTTTAAACTTGGAGAGCCATCTGGTAGGTTTTATGGGTTGTTTGTAAATCATCAATTTCTACAGACTTGGAACAATTTTAACAATTTAAGCAAGTGAGTTTTTCAGTCAAGCTGTGCAAAGATCATTTCAAATGAATATTCCAATGCCCTGAATCTCTCAAAAAACACTGTTGTCAATTTCTGACTTATTTGAACCAATTAATTTCTACAATTTAATCAGTTCCACGTGTTAGAAGTTTTTGTAAATGAACAATTTAACACTTATCTACTGTATACGACCTGATGGACTGTGGCTCTTCAGTACCATAGGTAGACTAAGAGTTATATCAGTAGGTTAGGCATTTCACACACATGCTTTTACAGATAACTGATTCATGTTACCTACTGTAGA
Source organism: Lepisosteus oculatus (assembly GCF_040954835.1). Taxonomy (NCBI): domain Eukaryota; kingdom Metazoa; phylum Chordata; class Actinopteri; order Semionotiformes; family Lepisosteidae; genus Lepisosteus; species Lepisosteus oculatus. The sequence continues at coordinate 23,745,293 of NC_090696.1, forward strand.
ACTCACAGCAAAGCTTGGAAGCTTTCCATTTCATCATTGTTATTGCTGTATTTGAGTCTTATTTTAAGGATTTAGATTGAAACATCTTTAGGAGAAAGGTTGTGTAGCCCACTGCACAGAACTGACTGCATTTTTTAGATTTAATTATTCCTGAAACGGGCATGGACCCTATTGCTTTCCAAGCTGGAAAGCAAGCAGACCATAATAAGTCTGATCTCTGTTCATTGGAATTATCAGCACTTAAATAAAGTCAGAAACCAGAGCATTTTTTAGGGGAGAGTCCACATGCAAAACTGAGTTTAAGGGAAAAATATTGTACTACTCAGCTGACATACAGTACCATAAATAAGGGGCATCTGAGTGTCTGTTCTATGGAAAGGCATCTGAAAAATCTGAACAGAGGTATATAGAGTGAACAGTCAGTTGTGAAGCCATTAAGTCATAGTCCAAATATACTCCCTTGTAGGACAGGAAAAAGCTGAAAATCAGCAAGTTCCATTTATTCCCTAGAGGCTTAAGCTATACAAAAACACATCACTGATCCAAGAGCATGGCTAAATATATGTAATCTATTTAACTGTAGCCTTAGTTTCCTAATCAGTTCCTAATCCTATTTTTATTAATCTAGATACTGTATAGGCTTACAATACAAAATGTACAATTTTGTGTTCAGCAAAAGAGTTTTTGTGTGTGACACTGGGAAAAAGATTCAGTAATAGGAGAAATATACAGAGGAGGGAAAGAGGTAGTTTGGTTTATTAGTCTCCTGTGTGGCAGTGAAAAACAAGATGATTGTACTTATACTGTATTTCACAGCCACTCACGTGAAACAAAAAAATGAGGTTATTGGAACATTATCCGTTTCTGAAGACTCTTTCATCACCTGGTGTTCAAACCAGCTAACCCCCAGAGCAAACAACTCTGAGGGTTACATAGCCAATTACAGGTTGCAATATAACATATAGTATACGTAGTGGTGGCACTGTGGCTAAGGATCTGTGCCTATAGCTGGAAGGGTGGTGGTTCAAATCCTGCAGCTGGCAAAAGAATCCTACTCTGTTGGGCCCCTGAGTAAGGCCCTTAACCCCAGCTGCTCCAGGGGTGCTGTACAAAGGCAGCCTGACCCTGTGCTCTGACCCCAAGCTTCTCTCTGTGTCTGTGTCTCATGGAGAGCAAGCTGGAGTTTGTGAAAAAAGATTAATTCATAATGCAAGAAATTCTATATGGCTAATAAAGTGATCTTATCTTCTGCAGTATGTAATCCATCTTGCTTTTAGAGTAATTGGAACTGCTGTGTACAAATAATTTACTGAAAATTAAATAATGTTTTTTATGCTGTACAAAAGCATTTAAGGACCAGAAATTATTATTTTCAGTATACTTTGGACAAAGGTTTTCTATAGGTGTAACATACAGGATACAGTAATATCATAGTTACATGTCGAGGTAACCAACTAAAGAATGTATTTGCCTGAAATTAACCAAAACTGATTTTTTAAATTATTTAAACCTTCCTTTTTCATCTTTCTATAAGAAAGAGACAAGAAAGAAAGAAGGCCAGCAGCCATATCACCCTGCAACTCACAACTGACAACCCACTGAAGCTAAGCGGGTGTGAGCCTGGTCAGTACCTGGATGGGAGACCCCCTGGGAAAAACTAAGGTTGCTGCTGGAAGAGGTGTTAGTGGGGCCTGCAGCGGGCTCTCACCCTGTGGTCCATGTGGGTCCTAATGCCCCAGTATAGTGACGGGGACACTATACTGTAAACAGGTGCCGTCCTTCGGATGAGATGTAAAACCAAGGTCCTGACTCTCTGTCGTCATTAAAAATCCCAGGGCGTGTCTTGAAAAGAGTCGGGGTGTAACCCCGGTGTCCTGGCCAAATTTCCAATTGGCCCTTACCAATCATGGCCTCCTAATAATCCCCATCTATGAATTGGTTTCATTACTCTGCTCTCCTCCCCACTGATAGCTGATGTGTGGTGAGCGTTCTGGCACACTATGGCTGCTGTCGCATCATCCAGGTGGATGCTGCACATTGGTGGTGGAAAGGAGTCCCCATTACCTGTTAAGCCCTTTGAGTGGAGTGTCCAGAAAAGTGCTATATAAGTGTATGCAATTATTATTATTATTATTAAGACCCCTAGTGTAGTTCCATTGGAAGAGTTTGAACCACAGGATTTCACATATCTTGTAGTCTTGTAGAAAAACTGATGGTCTGTCACATGCCTAATAATGTGAAGGGCAAAGTCAGCTACTGCAGGAAAAGTGTTTTGAAGGAGATTGAAATTGGGTAGGCAGCCAATACAGACAGGTCAGGAATGATATGAATGATATGGCACCAGCTGTAATTCTGGCTGCTCTGTCATCTATCTGCTGGAGCCTGTTAAAAGAACAAGAATGGGATGCAGTAAATAGAGCATTACAACAGACTAAGTGGCATAAAATTAAGGTGTGACATAAAATCTTGGCATCTGCATGAGACTGACAAGGGCAAAACCTTGCAATGTTTCAGAGGTAATGAAATGAATACTTTACACTACATAAAGAGTGAGTTTCAAAGGCAGATCCACTCTCCAAGTGAGCTCCTACAGTAAATTTAAGAACATAGCAAAACATGTAATTTTTGTGTGCCATTTTTAGAATAGAGATCTACTGTATATTATTAGAAGTTTTATACAGAAATTCATACTAGCGTCCAACCATAATTATTGGATGTAGCAGCTGAGCTCCCTGTTTTTTTTCCCCAAGTAATACTATCTCCCTATAATTTGAGGGAAGGAAGAAGATGTAAGAATTAGTCACATACAGTACTGTATATAATGGTAAATCAGCCATCTGGAAGATAATGTTTTAGGCTTAAGGCACAAATCTCTAAATCTAATACCATATCCTTTATGAAATATTTTTAACAAGTGGACTTATTATAAAACCCTGCTACAGTATGTACATATACTGTAATGAATTCCCCAGTCAATGGGATTTAAATGGGATGAAAAAAAAAGTATAGATAGCTTAAAACAGAAAAGGTACAGGAAGTTAAGTACAGTATTTCTAAGGAACAAGTAATAGGTTAATTCCATGCTGAAAAGAGAAGAAAGAAAACAGAACATTTCGGGTGTGGAGCCTTCTTTGGGTGTGAGAAAGACAGGACAGACAGCAAAGATAATATAGCATGGGAAAACAAAAACCAGGAGAGAGGAGGAGGCGTGAGCTGGGGAGAGGCAGAGAGGCCGATCAAGTGGTGCGAGGTCGAGGGAGGTGAGGAGAGGTGTGAGACGAAATCTACAAATAAATAGAGAGAATTAGAACAAAACAAGTCTGTTGCTGAGAGAAGGGGGAAGGTGTGAACCAAGTTTCAGGATAGTTTCTGATTTCTTTCTGCTATAGGAGTTAAGAAACCCACTTTGAGAACGCAGTCAAAGAGATCAGTGTGATCATGGTCGCCAGAGGTGAAAAGAGAAACTATGGGCTTGGAGAAATCTTTAATCTTCACAGCCCTAAAATGTTCATAATTTAGAGTGTACTGCACAACCTCAAAAACATCTCCCTTAACAGAGATCTGGTACTAGTGAAAAGCAACCTGCTGCCTCAACAACTTTAAATCATTGTTTGTTCTGCTTTGCTGCGAAAATAGTTTTTCATTTAGTAATAAAGCGACTTAGAGAAAAACTTTTTTCAACTCCATTATGCTTCAGTACCCAGTGAAAATTCTATTTCAAGGTTGAAGTGCAATGTCCAGTTTACAGTACATATCTAGCAAGTGCATAAAACATTATGACATTTATATTACAAAGAAAAATGAGACGTAATCCATGGGAGACCCGGGCTATTTATTACTGGTTCACTGTCTGGTCAGCTTATAGACTATTTGTGGGAATGCAACTGACGTGACTTCATGTGAACCTTACTAATCATAAAAACAACTGGAAACCAAAGTGATTCTTTCGTCATACATCACTTTCTATTGACAGCTGTGTTATTTTAGTGTGCTGCATACTCACATAAAGGATAAGCATGTTGTTTCTATATCACTGGGAAGCAGCACCCTAATTCCGATTCTATTTAGGAAGCAAATGTGGCAGTAAATTACCCCCTAAAGGCAGATGTCGTGTGAACCTCACTATAAAATGGCATTGTTGGTCATATTTGTAGAATGCTTGTTCTGAAAGTAAATCTATTTATCCTAGAATAAGGGATATGCAGTTTAATGAAGGTCAAAGCCATAGCATTATTAAAAATAAATTAGATAAAATAGAGCAATCTACTAATAAAGGCTATTTTAAACACTATTATCTTGCAATAATTGATATTATAGGGGCTAACGTAAATACAGTAGTTATGGTAATGATGATAGTGATAGAAGTACTATTAACAGCAATGATAATATTAGTAATATTAAAGAGAAGGGAATTGGTAGTAATTATTATACCACTAACATGTTGCCTTAGTGATAGAGTAAGACATACTGTAAATTAGATCCTTTTAGAAGTGAAGTAAAAAGGAAAACAGAAAAGAAGCTTCAGATACAGTATTTGTTGCTTAAAACCCTGCAGTAAAATCCATCTCCAGTTTTATTCTCTCTCTTTTATGCTCACTGCTCCCCTAACATGGCAAGGATTCAGAGATCTGACAACTGTCCACCTCCTTCAAACTCAAACGGGGCAAATATCCTCTTCAGCTTAATCAAGCAACTCTTCAGCCTCAGCCTCACTACAGAAAACAATCAGCTCCCTTCATGTGCCTTGCTGTCTTCTCTTTCTATAAGCTCTCCCGACACCACCTCTCTGAAATCTCTGCTCTTGCCATCTGAATTCTCTACCTCCCTTCTTTCTTCTGGTTGAGTGTTCAACATGCTATGCTAATGGCTCTAGTCTAGATTCATTATTGCGACTCTTCCCCTTTTCCCCAGGCCTTCTCTGTTCCCAAGGAGCCTCCCACTCTGCCTTGCAAATGGGAGCACATGGTAGCCTGAAGTGGGCCTGGCCTCCTTGTTTTAACAGCTCTGCCATCCTTGGTGCCTTACAGCCCTGGAAAATATGGTGGGGTTATGCCACCCCTTCTACCACACCTCAAAACTGGTGTCAAATTGGTATTTTCAGGCTTTTGACCCACCCCACCACCACCCCCTTGACTGCCCAAGTTGTCCAGGCTTGCAGGACTCAAACATCCTCAAGTGCTCTGGTTACCTTCTTGGCATTGGTGACTCCTTTCTGGACCCCCAAACACAAACACCTAGCATCAGTCCACTCTGGGCCCAGATTCCTTGTAAATTGCTCTCACCAACCCAGTGCCTATTTACCCACAAGACATCTGCCTTCCTCTGTTTTGGGCCCCTGCCGGAATCCTCCTATATTCAGCAGAACAAGTTGACCAGACAGGTCAATGCGTTTTCTGTTCAGCACATCAATAGCACTTCCTCAATCAATCCAATGTGTCTCCATTCACTTCCTCTGCTCTTAGGCCTGCTCTACTGCATTTTCTAAGAGACACAATGGCAACTGATACAAAAACAATTACAACATTGTTGTAAGTCACTCATATGATAATAACTGGAACTGGAAAACCAAGAAAATAACATCCTGCTCACCTACTGTACATTCATCAGCAAGTGGTTCCTATACCACTTTCTTGTCACCTACTTCAAAAAACAAGCTGCTTCATCCAGGTTAGTGCAGCTCCTTCGCTGTTGTAGAACTCCAGTCTGAGTTTAAAAGCGGTATCCATAATCTATAATATACCTAGCTGCCTGAGGGTTGGGGGTGTCCATTGGGTGAAGACCCCCAGAGTTTTACTTTCTCCCACTAGGAGTTTTTGTTTTTCTTTCCATCGTGTCAACATGATCTTATATTCCTACTGTATACTGTCCACTGCTCAATACTTTTGTATTTCAATCCTTCACATTTCAGAGCCCAGAGGAAACCATGTCATTTCATTGGTTAGTTCCAGCGGTTAGTTCCCTTTGCTCACTTTTATTAGTTCATAAATGGCCAACAGATACAGAACATCTGCCTGTGTAATTCCTCCAAGCCTTACTCTATTCCCTTACTGCAACTATCTTTCTTTGACAATGCAATCATCACTCTTGCTATACCTGTTTAAAACCTCAGGATGAAATGCTCATTTCAAGAGCCGACTCTCCTGCATCCTCCTCCTCTAACAAATTTCACATCCTTTTATATAAGGATTTCTTAGATGCCACATTTCCTGAAAGTCAAGAATGGGACATCCTCCAGTCTGTCACCCCAGACTTTACTTTCACAGCCTTTCCTGCTAAATCAGTTTTCTTTCACCCTTGTCAAAATAGATAAGGTGCCATCTACTCAAGAGACATACAAGTCAGTGATTTCAACCCAACAAAATAAAGAAGCTCCGACTGCCGTTTTTCTCTCATCCATGCTCTTAGAACCACTTGTGCTTCGTACACCTGACACAAAACTGACACTTCTAAATACTGTACACTTACAGTTATGCCATCATTTGATTTTGATACCCCTTGAGGACCTTTTAGAAGTATTTACTTTGTCAAGCACTCCACTCTTGGGTGTCACCCAAATCGAGTTCCCAGTTCCAAAAGTGATACGACCTGATTTATTTACAAAAATCTTTGGGGATCATTCTCAACTTCAGCTCTTTCTGTGTCATACAACAACCCAGGTCAGTTGCAGCACAAAGTCTCCTCTCTCCTTTATGCTCTTGCCATCTTTAATGTATGAGCTTTCACTCTTTTTGGTCATCATCTTACAGGTGCACTTTCATCTCCTGTCTCCTCATTGTGAAATCAATACATGAGAACATTCTTCTCCATCGACTGCCTCTACCTCTCTGCTCATTGAAGAAAACTAACAAGCCATTGATCTGCATCGCCTTTGACATGACCTCTTCAACATGTTAAGCTGACCTCAGCACTATTCACTTTTTCGACCACTCTTTCAGAGTTGGTGTGCATATTTCACACCCCATAATGGTATACTAATCTTAATCAGCAAAATGTTAGGTTGATGGTCTCCCGAAACGTAAGAGTTGTTCATCCAAACAGATCCAGCCAGCCTAAAGCTCGTGCATAAGCCAGCTTCGGATAAAATGCCACTCAGATAAAATGCGCTTGCACTTTCTGCAGGGCTTGAAGAAATGCAGTTTGGGAAGGCAGTTCCTCATTAACTTTTACTGCAGCACCAAAAAAAGTGTCCTCACTAGTGGCATGACTGCATGGTACAGCAGTACTACCATGCATGACAGAGATGCACTACAAAGGGTTGTAGCAACGGCACAGAGGATCAAAGGATGTGATTTACCATCAATCAGTGAGATCCACAACATCTACTATCGTAATAAAGCCAAGTCCATTGTTCAAGATCCCAACCATCCCGGCCACAAACTGTTCTGCCCCCTACCCTCTGGCAGGCAGTACTGCACTGGTAAAGCAAGGACCATTAGACTCTAGAACAGCTTCTATCTCACTCCAGTGTACGTCCTCAACAGCCAACTGCACTGTGACTCAGACTCAATACACCTCTGCACTCTGCAATTTTTACATAGACTAGCCTTTTATTTCTGAGTCTCACTACTACATATTTATTTATTTTTCCACAATATATTTATTGTTCCTGTTGTCTACATTGTGTAGTGTTGTCTGTTGTACTGTGTATATCCCGAGAGATCAGCACGATTAAGAATTCCAACGTACAGTACGTGTACATATGGCAACAAATTACTCTGCTCTTCTTCTCTACTTCCCTTAGCTAGCTTAGCCTCACAATGAGCTAAATAAATCTTAATCTTGCACACATGCATAAGTCTCAACCTGGACTTTCTTTCAAGTATCTCTCCCGTTGTCACGCCCTCTGCAGCCAGAGGGCGCTCCTTCTCTGTCCTGTCCCTAGTTTCCGGTCTGCTGTCCTTCCTGTCCCTCTCTTTCCCTTGGGCTATATATTTCCGGGTCTTGCACTCGGTCCTCGCTCAGCATTGACGTTCGGATGTCCTGAGACCCGCCTAGCAACAGGGCGCCCCACGTCTGCTGCCTGAGGGCATAGGTTTCTATACGGCATTTCCTGAACAGCTGAGCCCCGGCTAACCCCCGTCTCGCCGCTACGCATAGGGTCTTTTACGCTTTCCTGCCATTCCACGATTCATCTCTTCCGACATCCGTGACAAGTATCTCTTAAGATGGAGTCTGAACCAATAATATTTAACTTATTTCTTTGAATAATTCACTAAAATTATATAATTAAAACCTAGTATGGTATAGCCAAGAAGTGTACAGAAATTGAATACCCTATAATAAGAAATACCTGGACACTAAAAAATATGCCTTTAAATATTCACAAAGAATGCCATGTGTGATACTTATAAATCTAATTGAAAAATGAGAAATAATTCAGGAACTCTTCTAATTCTTTCACCTCATTTCCTCAGAGTTTTCAGAAGATGTGTAACTCCTAATAGATGCCAGTTCTAACCACTACTGTGCGCTTTATTTCAGCATTTGTTCCCTGTGATCTTGGCACAAGAAAATCATAGCTAACTATCTTCTATTCAAGTGTAATGGTACTCATTCAGGCCTTGAGCCCATTCTGGAAGCACAGTCACACAGGAAACTAGATAGCCTTGAATTCTTCTGCAATGGGAGGCAGTCTCCTGGTGTAGCAAAATAAACCATGCTCTGAAGAGGTGTTGTGTAGATCATGGTTGAGCGCTACAGAGACTGGATCATAGCAGGGGAATTTGAGTTGAATTTAGTATGTAAGAAAAAAATAACAAAATATTCTAACATACTGTAAACAGAAAGAAAATAATTCATGATGAGAAAGTAAAAACACACAACAAGATCTCACAAAAGGAAGACTTGAAGGATATAAAGAAACTGCACGACCCAATGTCCAAACAAGGGTTTGAGAAATATGTTGATTCCACACTGAAAAGAAAAAGAGAAACACAATGTTTCGCCAGTTGAGTTTTCTTCGGGTGTGAGGGAAGGAGAGGAAGGTCTCAGGGATATAGATATAAAGCATTGGAGGGAAAACAGAGCTGGTGAGAGAGAGAGTGTTCAAACAAAGGGCAATCTGGAGGAAAAGCTGAAATCTGTAAAAGGATGGAGAGGATCTTCACCTTGATCATCACTGCTCTGACAGCCATGAACAGTCAGTCAGCACTCTTCCTGTCTTGTCATTGTAAATGGCAAGGCATTTTCTGCAACAGACAAAGTAAATGAGATTTTAAATTTTCCCAAATAGCCATGTACAGTGCCTTGCGAAAGTATTCGGCCCTGAGGGCATAGGTTTCTATACGGCATTCCTGAACTCTTTGCACTAATGAGCCCGGGCCTTTTTCCCGTCTCGCCGCTACGCATCTGGGTCTTTTTCTACTCTCCTGCTCCCCACAGTTAGTCCCTTTGGACGTCCGTGACACCCGTATTTCCCTCTGCCTCCCCATCTACACCTTGCAGCAAACTCTCTAGCTCAATCCTTTCATTAATGAGGGAGGGAGGGTTTGGAATGTGTATTCAACCTTGGATAGGTTGCCATTCCCTTAGCTAGGTGAACCTTGTCAAATACGTTTCATATTTGTAAATATACAGTGGTGCTAGAAAGTTTGTTTTCAGAAAAAAATTCTGAATTTCTACATAAATTTGACCTAAAATGTGATTAGATCTTCATCTAAGTCATAAAAAATAGAACCCAATAAAAGAATAACACAAAAAAGGATATACTTTGTCAGTCATTTATTGATCAAAATGATCCAACATTAAATGTCTTTCCAAAGATACATTGATACATAGGTGATCAAACAAAGGACGTTTTTTAAACGAAACATTTTTATGAGTGAAATAATTTGTCATCAAAACTGAAAATAAAAATCAACAGCAAATACTGTTGTAAGTCTTTTTGCATTATGAAAAGACCACATTTAAATGAATAACACATAACAAAAAATATAATTTATTTTAAGTATCCATTTTCTTCCCTTCCAAATGCACAAATATTTCACTGTGTTATTTCATACCTTCAAAGTAATTAATTAATACAAGTTTTACTATTTTATCAATTAAAACTCATGGCAACTGTTTTCAGACTTTATTTCAAATAAATTAAATGAGTCTCCCCTGGGTAGTTTTACTTGCTCTTTGATGGACCAATTCCAGTAATTAAGTCTTTTGTCAGTGAACCAAGATTAATTCAAAACTTACGCAACAGTAAATAATGGCTTAGATCATATGTGATTATTGAAGTGAAATACAAAATGAACAATATGATAAACTAACAAAAATGTAAATGCAGCTGATATAATCTGAAAAGCTGAAAGAGAAAACATTTTCCAAATGACTTTTAACTTTACTGAAGTGCTGACACCTCCGAGTCAATGGTTTCATGGCTGGTGGGCTGTGGGTTCAAGTCCCTGTTCTTTAGTCCTTAATGGTATGAAAAACAGGATGAGCAGTGGTTTTGGTATGGACTTCACCTTTTTAGCATTTCAGGTTTCAAAGAGTTTTAAATTCTCAAATATAATTTGTAATTTCTATCAATATTGCACCAATTTTCTGAAATTTTCCTTAAGAATGACCACCATTCAGGTGTGTTGCTTTAGGGTAATCAATTGGACCTCTTTGTGGGAGAGCCTGATATGGTATCATTCCCACATGGTATGTTAATCCTAAATCCTAGTAAGAACTGCTAAGTAAGAAAAAAATGCAAGGCTGAGGACAAGCTCTTGTTTATTCTGAAGCTATTAAATAAGTAAACATGTTAAATAAAAGTCTAATTTAAGATTTAGAGCTCAGTTGGAATCAAAATCATGAGACACAGTTTTACTTCAGGAACAGAGTTACGAACCAGTGCTTTATGGGGAAATATGAATTCTGTATTATCTGTTTCCATTTTCTAACTGCTTTATCCCATTCAGAGGTGCAGGGGAGAAGAAACCTATTTTGGCAAGCAACAGGCATAAGGTGGGGTACAGTAATTCATTTTCTGTCAAAATCCTATTATAACAAGTGACAGATAATGTCGTCTCTAGTGGAAGCTCTTTTAATCATCCATCAGATGAGTTGTGTTGTTCAACCTGATTCACAGCAAGAAAACACATTTCATCCTTACTTCAATAAATAGATTAATAACCTAGTGATAAATATATAATGGAATTAATTTAATATTAATAAAAATCTGAACCAGCTGTCTTACTTAACTTGGAATGGGTATACACAAAAGTGCTAATATTATTGTTTATCAAATTTGTTGTTTATCCCAATTTGAATATCGAAAGATGAGGAGTGAGAGAATTTTGCTTAAATTAATTAACTTATGCTCATTCAAAAAACTCACAACCGTTTTTGATTTGTCATGAAACAAAACTGACAACTGTGTATTAAGGAGACAAAATATACCTTAAAATATAAAACATAAAGCAATGTCGCCCTCTAGTGACCAATTAGTATCATGCATAGACAATACTGTATCATGCATATACAGTGCCTTGCGAAAGTATTCGGCCCCCTTGAACTTTTCAACCTTTTGCCACATTTCAGGCTTCAAACATAAAGATATAAATTTTTTATTTTATGTGAAGAATCACCAACAAGTGGGACACAATTGTGAAGTGGAACGAAATCTATTGGATTTTTGAAACTTTTTTAACTAATAAAAAAATGAAAAGTGGGGCGTGCAAAATTATTCGGCCCCTTTACTTTCAGTGCAGCAAACTCACTCCAGAAGTTCAGCGAGGATCTCTGAATGATCCAATGTTGTCCTAAATGACTGATGGTGATAAATAGAATCCACCTGTGTGTAATCAAGTCTCTGTATAAATGCACCTGCTCTGTGATAGTCTCAAGGTTCTGTTGAAAGCGCAGAAAGCATCATGAAGACCAAGGAACACACCAGGCAGGTCCGTAATACTGTTGTGGAGAAGTTTAAAGCCGGATTTGGATACAAAAAGATTTCCCAAGCTTCAAACATCCCAAGGAGCACTGTGCAAGCGATCATCTTGAAATGGAAGGAGTATCAGACCACTGCAAATCTACCAAGACCTGGCCGTCCCTCTAAACTTTCAGCTCAGACAAGGAGAAGACTGATCAGAGATGCAGCCAAGAGGCCCATGATCACTCTGGATGAACTGCAGAGAACTACAGCTGAGGTGGGAGAGTCTGTCCATAGGACAACAATCAGTCTTACACGGCACAAATCTGGCCTTTATGGAAGAGTGGCAAGAAGAAAGCCATTTCTCAAAGATATCCATAAAAAGTCTCGTCTAAAGTTTGCCACAAGCCACCTGGGAGACACCCCAAACATGTGGAAGAAGGTGCTCTGGTCAGATGAAACCAAAATCGAACTTTTTGGCCACAATGCAAAACGATATGTTTGGCGTAAAAGCAACACAGCTCATCACCCTCAACACACCATCCCCACTGTCAAACATGGTGGTGGCAGCATCATGGTTTGGGCCTGCTTTTCTTCAGCAGGGACAGGGAAGATGGTTAAAATTGAGGGGAAGATGGATGCAGCCAAATACAGGACCATTCTGGATGAAAACCTGTTGGAGTCTGCAAAAGACCTGAAACTGGGACGGAGATTTATCTTCCAACAAGACAATGATCCCAAACATACAGCAAAATCTACAAAGGAATGGTTCACAAATAAACGTATCCAGGTGTTTGAATGGCCAAGTCAAAGTCCAGACCTGAATCCAATCGAGAATCTGTGGAAAGAGCTGAAAACTGCTGTTCACAAACGCTCTCCATCCAACCTCACTGAGCTCGAGCTGTTTTGCAAGGAAGAATGGGCAAGAATTTCAGTCTCTCGATGTGCAAAACTGATAGAGACATACCCCAAGCGACTTGCAGCTGTAATCGCAGCAAAAGGTGGCTCTACAAAGTATTAACGCAAGGGGGCCGAATAATTTTGCACGCCCCACTTTTCATTTTTTTATTAGTTAAAAAAGTTTCAAAAATCCAATAGATTTCGTTCCACTTCACAATTGTGTCCCACTTGTTGGTGATTCTTCACATAAAATAAGAAATTTATATCTTTATGTTTGAAGCCTGAAATGTGGCAAAAGGTTGAAAAGTTCAAGGGGGCCGAATACTTTCGCAAGGCACTGTACATGGCTATTTGGGAAAATTTAAAATCTCATTTACTTTGTCTGTTGCAGAAAATGCCTTGCCATTTACAATGACAAGACAGGAAGAGTGCTGACTGACTGTTCATGGCTGTCAGAGCAGTGATGATCAAGGTGAAGATCCTCTCCATCCTTTTACAGATTTCAGCTTTTCCTCCAGATTGCCCTTTGTTTGAACACTCTCTCTCTCACCAGCTCTGTTTTCCCTCCAATGCTTTATATCTATATCCCTGAGACCTTCCTCTCCTTCCCTCACACCCGAAGAAAACTCAACTGGCGAAACATTGTGTTTCTCTTTTTCTTTTCAGTGTGGAATCAACATATTTCTCAAACCCTTGTTTGGACATTGGGTCGTGCAGTTTCTTTATATCCTTCAAGTCTTCCTTTTGTGAGATCTTGTTGTGTGTTTTTACTTTCTCATCATGAATTATTTTCTTTCTGTTTACAGTATGTTAGAATATTTTGTTATTTTTTTCTTACATACTAAATTCAACTCAAATTCCCCTGCTATGATCCAGTCTCTGTAGCGCTCAACCATGATCTACACAACACCTCTTCAGAGCATGGTTTATTTTGCTACACCAGGAGACTGCCTCCCATTGCAGAAGAATTCAAGGCTATCTAGTTTCCTGTGTGACTGTGCTTCCAGAATGGGCTCAAGGCCTGAATGAGTACCATTACACTTGAATAGAAGATAGTTAGCTAGATTTTCTTGTGCCAAGATCACAGGGAACAAATGCTGAAATAAAGCGCACAGTAGTGGTTAGAACTGGCATCTATTAGGAGTTACACATCTTCTGAAAACTCTGAGGAAATGAGGTGAAAGAATTAGAAGAGTTCCTGAATTATTTCTCATTTTTCAATTAGATTTATAAGTATCACACATGGCATTCTTTGTGAATATTTAAAGGCATATTTTTTAGTGTCCAGGTATTTCTTATTATAGGGAATTCAATTTCTGTACACTTCTTGGCTATACCATACTAGGATTTAATTATATAATTTTAGTGAATTATTCAAAGAAATAAGTTAAATATTATTGGTTCAGACTCCATCTTAAGAGATACTTGTCACGGATGTCGGAAGAGATGAATCGTGGAATGGCAGGAAAGCGTAAAAGACCCTATGCGTAGCGGCGAGACGGGGGTTAGCCGGGGCTCAGCTGTTCAGGAAATGCCGTATAGAAACCTATGCCCTCAGGCAGCAGACGTGGGGCAACCTGGTGCTAGGCGGGTTTCAGGACATCCGAACGTCAATGCTGAGCAAAGGCGGAATGAAAGACCTGGAAATATATACCCCAGAGAGAGAGAAACACCGGAAAGACGGCAAAAAACCGGAAATGAGAGACAGGACAGAGAAGGAGTGCCCTCTAGCTGCAGAGGGCGTGACAATACTGTAGCAATTTACAAGTTAAATAAAAAAAACCAAAGTGAAAATATGTGATTAATTTATTGTGATCAATACAGCAAACTATACACCCTAATATAAAATATTAATGGATTTACAATATATTATCCATATCAGTAATCATAAACGTATTGTTTATTTTTATTCCAAATTTAATAACCAAAATTGTACCAAGAATGTAGAAGGATCCTATGCAGATGAGAGAGAGAGAGAGAGAGAGAGTCGAGCCACAGTTAACACTGGAGTCCAATCCAAATCATCAGGCGAGATCGTGGTCAAAAAACAAAAACAAAGCCCAAAGCCAAAGAAGTCGTTTACAAGAGTTTTCTGAAAAGGGTGGGGTGGGGGTGGGGGTGGGGGGGGGGGTAATTAGTCAGCTGCTGAAATCAGTTAGCTCATTTGTGGGTAGATCTCCGTTGACTGGTGGTCCTGACAATGTGTTGTGGTCACAACTAATTGAAGATTTTTTAGTACTTTATTTTTGAGATTTTGCTCTATATTTTTAGATTATTTGAACAATTATTTTACATTTCATAGAGTTCTCCCTGTCAAGATTTTTCCCTCACTTATCTTCTAATGCCAGAATATAATGAGGTCTGGGAATTTAGTGAAACAGGTTCCACTCCAGTAATAACTCTACTTTAAGAAAAGGACATGTCCCTACAGTACAGTTATGAAACTTGCAAAATGAAACATTCTAAGATTAATAATAATTCATTTCATACCTAGTATGTGGTGCTTTTCAGCCCAAAGGAATTAAAGAACCTCTCACATAGGAGGGGACCCACTTCATCCACACTCACTTGAGTGACACACAGCAGCCCCACTGTACAGCAGATATGGTACAGAAGCTAGAAACTGCTTCACCAGTTGAATCAAGGGGGAACATTAGGTAAGGCAAATTATCAAACCAACAAAGTGAACTTCAACCCAAACATTGGACTTAATAACTCTACCCTTATGACCAGGGTCAGAAGATCATTATTGACCAAGATTTAACATCTTATTCAAAAGCTGGCACGTTGAACTGCTCAGTTCTGGATACAGAGGGGGAGGGTGCCAGTAATAGCCTGGTTTTCTTTGGAGGTTTCCCATCCCAGTACTCAGCAGATCTAGCTTTGCTTTACTTTTAATTAGATCAGGCTAGGGGTGAAGACCTAAAACACAGACTCCTAAAAATTGAATTTTTATTATTAATATGCTCATCAGTTGAGGCTGTTCACTATTACTTAAAATCTTACAGCAATATTTTAATATTGATATTACACAAGGCACTGTTATACAAATACAGTAAAAATAAAAGAATAATCCCTGAAAAAGAGTAAGTAATCACTTTCTGATTGTCTCAAGTGGTTTTATATGCTGCAGAATTAAATAATCCTTGAAAAGAACTATCCTGTGTCACAAGATTAGTTTTTCAACTCTATCTAGAAAATCCTCCTTAGAAATGAGTATTTTTACTTGTGAGCTTGTTTCTATGGTAACCACATACACTGGATGTGGGTAGTTGAGCATTATAACAATCTTGTTTTGTAACCTGGTTGTATAAGGCTTAAACTAAATCCAGAGTGTGCATACAGTACACGTATCAAATTGTAGGCTAAAAATCAAATGTTAAGTCTGTGAAATACCTGAAAAAAAAAATTATTATGTTTCAGATGCTTAACAGTTATCGTTGACTTCTTTGTTGTCAAGATATGTAGAGCTTAAACAAAATACTCATCTTCTCAGAGGTTTTGAGTTTTACACCTTTGTCCATTGCCATTAAACGACAGGGATCCTGGGGCACAGCTGAACATGAGGCTCTCTCTCCTTCATAAATATGCAAAGCAGTTTCTGCATTATTGCTACTTATAATATCATAAGAACATACAGTTACAAATGAGATGAGACCATTTGGCCTATCTGGCCCTGTCTGGTACTGTAGTTAGCAGCTCATTGATTCTAAGATCTAATCCAGCTGTTTCTTGAAGGAAGTCAAATTAACAGCTTCAAACACATGGCTGGGCAACTTGTTACATAGTCAAAAACCCTTTAGGTAAAAAAGTGACTCCTATTCTCAGTTTTACATACATTTCCACATAGTTTCCACTTCTGTTCACTGAGTTGACTTTGTAAATGCCTTTAAGGACTTTTAAGATTTGTATCAGGTTCCCTCATGGTCTTCCCTGTTCAAAACTAAAATTGTTCAGATCTTTTAATTCCATGAAGTCTTGTAGATTACAGAGCAACATTTTTTGGTATCATGGTTACCAATATTGTACAGAATATTTTAATTGAGGCCTAACTGATTTGAATTCTGCATTTTACTCTAATGTTGTTTTTATCTTCAAAGTACCTGAAATGTTGCTTTTTCTGTGTTATTGCTTAATACAGAAGTCCCTTCAATTGCTTTGATGCATGTTGATAAATGTGTTTTTTCTGCTTCAGGCAGGATCTCTTTTAGCTGCTTTTGTCCTGTTTTCCATTTTTCCATTGAAACTATATCTGTCCGTCCCTTTGTTTTTTCTTTTAAACTTCTCATTCTTTCAATGTCTGCTTTCCTGAAGTTGTAGATTTTTTTTATTTGGAGTCAGTCTGTATAGTTTGAAAATGTACTTCAAACACACTATATACTGTATATATATTATTACTGTATATATATACTGTATATCTGTTGGGTTCTGATTCCAGCTCATCATCTCCACTGTGTCATCCACTATGGGCTTGTCATCTAACACACATATTTCATTGGTTTGCCCCCTTAACAGTCTCTACGGACAAGGCTCAGCTTCTAACATAGGTACGTTATGTTTTGACTGTGTGCTTGTTAATTTAGGATGACAATCCAAATATCTAAGTATTTAAGTATTGTCATCTTTTAGTGCCACTCAGGAATGAATGCTTCATGGATATACTGTCAAATTCAAATTCACCCCCTCAGGTGCATGTCTAGTCTACTCTTATGAGCATAAGTGCTTAATAGTAAACTGCCGGTATGTTAATGTTTTCGACTATCATGGGTTCTGAAAAAGTATAAAAAATACGCCATCCCTTACAATGGCCATGGCCACTCACAAATTTGATATGGATGGGTTTGCAGATTCTATTGACAACACACCTTAGTCTCAGGTGAATACGATTAAAAAGAACCATATTCTGCTTTACTTCAGATCATTGATTATATAAAACATTGTATGCCTGTTGACTAATATGCCTATTCAGTACCCCCAGAATTATTTTGCCTAATTAGTAACTAACTCAAAATTGTTACACACTCCACACAGGCAGACATAATTGTAGTGGTTACAGCTATGGACTTACAAGTAGAAAGTTGTGGGCTAGATGTGGTGGAGCACTGCTGATGTCCTAGCAGTATTTCAGACAGATTGCTT
The DNA here is from genome assembly GCF_040954835.1 of Lepisosteus oculatus. NCBI lineage: Eukaryota > Metazoa > Chordata > Actinopteri > Semionotiformes > Lepisosteidae > Lepisosteus > Lepisosteus oculatus. The sequence continues at coordinate 23,763,183 of NC_090696.1, forward strand.
CAGTAAAATAAAGTTATCTTACAAATATGCAAATAAGTACAAATGTAAGTCACTTTTGGATACAAGCTAAAGAAAATATATTACTTGTAGTAACACTACTGTTAACAATTGTTTATACTTACAGTTTTAAATTTACTTTTTAAATTAAATCATCTTATAATTAATTTAGAAAAGAAAATTCTTCATTGTATCTCAAGAAACCCCTTAAGTTAGAAAACTACTCTAGAATGAAATAAATTGAAACACCTGATTTGTATTATTTTAAACTCCTATCCAATCTGTAACTTTCTCTCCTGCCTATTTATAAGGGGGTTTTACAGATGATGGGCAACAAAATTTTCCTGCCGATGAAACTAATACATTATGTATTTTTATCAGGAGTCAAAAGGTCCATGCTGACAAACAGGGTAGAAATAACATTTAGAGAGCACCAAAGGGCTTGTGAAGTCAGCCCTCCCCAGGGAACCTAGAGAATAATAACATTTGGCCTTTTCAGTTAAAATACAATGAGCTGTTTTAAGCCTGGTAAATGATATATGACAATTTGACCTTGCTCAGAATTAAGATAAAAACTATTTTGCAAGTTAATACCAGTATGTTGGAATTTTAATGTGAGTCACGCAATCACCTTCAGCTCAGGTTATTTTCAGAATCTAGAACAAATGACTTTGTTTCCATTTCCATTTGAAATTGGGACAACACCATATAAAATTATTCAATATATTTTAGACATGCTCACATTTGTTAATTACAGATCCCAAAAGAACAAACAGATGTAAATATGAGGACTTAGCCTGTGAACCAGAAAATATAAAAAACATCAATTTTGGTTACTGATGTGGGTGGTATTACTGACATTGTAGTAAAATTACTGATAAACATAAAACATATCTTACCACCCAGAGAAGTTCAAACTTTTTTAGTTTCATTAACATTTTGTTGCTTGCTAGTGGTTAGTATGGCAATTTTATTTCATACTCTTCATGCAATGACATGAAATTAAATATTAAATCATTGATAATTCTATTAGGAAAGTAAGATTATGTTTGTCATAATAAAATGAACAGTTAGACAAGAAACCTTTAGATCTTGATTAGACTAATTTAAAATGTGTACAACATGGAAACCAGTATATTTTACAGCTTGTTGAAACTGCAGGCACATGTGTACAGTAAATCTTATGTAAAACTGACAATAGCTTTCCTTGTTTTATTAACTTTTTACAATCCTAAAAGCCTAAGCAGGGTTGATTGAAAACATTCCAGGGTTACTTAATTCTATGGTGGGTTTGACTGACTGTGTAACGAACAGTTCTTTCCGGACCCTATGCGGACGACACAATCCGACGGAGTGGGGAAACACTGGGGAAACATCATGCAGGAATACGTGGCAGAAGACAGGGGGGCGTGTCCAAGGTGCGCTGGTGCACGGGTTAGGTGTGGCCGAGGCGAACAATCCGAGAGAGAAGTCCTTTGGGAATATCCAAAACACAAGGGTAAGTCCAAAAGCAGAAGATCCATCAGAACAAGAATTAAAAACCACGAAGGCCGGGTCGGAACCGGCGGACCGGCGGACCGGCGGACCGGCGGACCGGCGGACCGGGCGCTTCCAGGTCCCGGACTCGCACGATATGGAAATCAGATGCAGAGCCCGGATGAGCGTCAGCGCCTGGCTTTTAAGGTGGGCTGGGAATAGGGAGCAGGTGCAGAGAATTAAGTCTTAAGTAAAAGGGCTGAAGCACCCTTAAGGAGGGGGAACTAATATCGTGACAGACTGCAGCCATTAATGTATGTACAGTATGGACAGTTCCCTGCAGCTTTTTGCAAAAAATGTCACTTGTAACAGTTACAGAAAAGAGTGGGAAAATATTTAAATTTACAGGGCAGAACTGTTGAGCAGTCTATGAAATGTACATAGAAGAGGCTTTATTGTTGATAGAAATCTTCTATTGGATTAAGCTTGCAGTAGATAGAAGCTTGTTGTGCTACACTTAAGACATAACAAAACTGTAGTAAAACAGAACATAACACCTTACTCTAGGAATTTCAGTGACTGCAATTATTTATCTTTCTTTTTCATTTTTCTTCATCTGATTTATAGTGTTCCTCCTGGTAATGTGTTGTGCAGTAGATTTTTTGGTTAAAATCAAAGTACTGTTTGGATTCTGATTAGTGCTGGATAGGTAAGGTAACATTTAGGTAAATTTAGGAATGAAATCAGCTAGTGAAAGGAGCAAAATTAAGAATATTGTTAGGTTTGGGATACTAAATATACCGTACCTGTACTTCAGGACACAGAAATTGTGGGTACAAATTCCCCATGGAATTAAGATACTGTATATTGAAAATCTATTTTGTTTATTCTGTCAATACACCAAGAAATACCTCCCTGCATTAAAGCTGATCTTGAAGCACAATACAGTATTTCCAAAGCCATTTAAACAGCACTCCTAAGGACTTCTGTTACCAAATGGATTTCTTAATTGAAAAACATCTTTGATGTTACATGCCTATACTTTAATGTGATTATTGTCTATATGTTATTATTATTATTGATAACAATAATAATTAATAATATTCATGATGAGGGTAATAATGACTATACAGTATGTACTGTATATGTATTTTTGTAATTTTACTTCTCACAAATTTTAATTTACTGAATGTTTAAGAAATTGGGTCACAAGGTGGCATAACAGGTAGTAATGCTACCTCAGTGCCAGTGCCCTGGATAATTCTGGCCTGTGTGTAGTTTACATGTAGTTTACATGGGGCTTTCACCAGATATTCTGGTTTCCTTCCACCTCTGAAAGAAATGCTGGTTAGCATGTTTAGGTCTTGTAATTGGTGCCCAGTATAGGTGGAGAGGAGACGTGCACTTTCAGTGCCATCTTGAAACCTCTTCTTATAGGGCAGGCTCCAGCATGCTTTGAGCCTGACTAAGACAATCTCTCTGATAATGGATGGATATGCTAAAATATATAAAAATAAATACCCATGATAAATTACTTTAATATTTCTATCAAGAATGGAAAAAACAGTCCCCTTTCAAGATTATTGATTTTCTTGTTCTCTATAACTCTAATTATCCACCCATTTAACTTTCTTCAAAAATGCACAAATGATTGAATCTGAATTTGAAATTATTCCACAAGATCCACAGAAAGCATGATTCATAAAGAACACACTAGAAAATGCGAATGCAGTATATAAAAAAGAACCAACTGAAATGTGTTTTCATAATTGTAGTAATAGAAAAGGGTGCACAAATACATTTTACCCTGAAGTATCCCAAAGGACAGACATGACAGGCCTCTTTTCATCCATCACTGAAGTGTGGTAGAAAATGTGTCGGCAGCACACTCCACCAGAGTTAGGATAGAGAAATAAAAAATTAATTAACCATTTAAAGTAGAAGGGGGAATCAATGTGGGCAAAGCTGAAAAAGCCTCAACAGCAATTTAGCTAGAATTCCAGTGTTAACACTTTTTCCCCTCTTTCCACCAGTGTCATGGGATTCCATTTCATGATTTTAGTAGTTTATCATGTTTAGGTGAAGTCACTTGACATTTTTGGAAGTCACCTCTAATTACAGTTATACAACATTTACAGTAGGTGACATGGCAACATGGAAATTAACACTGCTATCTCACAACTCTTGGGTCCCGGAATTCATATGTTCTCACCGTGTACATGCAAATGTTCTACAGGTGTTCTGGTTTCCTTCCACAGCCCAAAGACTGCTATTCAGTTTAATTGGTGACTCTAAGTTGTCCTTCAACATGTGCATGTGAGTCCTGTGATGGACATGCCTCCTGTCCAAGGGATAGACTTGTCTTGTGCACTGTGCCTGCTGTCACATAGTGCTACATAGTCAACAGTGAGCCCAAAAGGGTTCCATTCAGTAAATTTAAACAATATATGTACTTTATTTACTTCATTTGAGAGCAAAATACAAAGCAATATATTGTTAGAGAAACAAATATGAATGGAAATCAAAGAATAAAATACTAGTAACAGAAATGTTAATACAGGTAAAAATAACAGTATTATTTCAGCCCAAAATTATAAAAGGGACTACATTCTGGTGGTAGAGAGTGTTTCTCTATTGGCTTATGTCAGTTTACAGTACAGATGTTTCTAAAGTATTAATCTTTTAAATCTAGCAACATTATATATTAATGTTTTTAATGTCACCACTTGAGGGCAATGTTGCTTTAAAAGTAATTATACCTTTCAATGCTCCATTTTGTAGGATTGTTACGATACAGAGAAAAAAAGAATATAGTCAATGCATTGAGAAATAGAATTGCAATATAAAAATTAAAGAAACTAGTAGATGTCCAGGCTGAAATTAAGAACATTAAGTACTGTTATGCTATCTTCATTTTCTGTATATACTGTACCTTAGGACAGTATCATATAAATATATAAAATTCCCTCACCCTTCTTCTAATACCATGACAACAAGATGCTTAATTTTATATCAGTGAAATTAAATTTTAACAGGACTTAACAGGACTAAATTATGTATAAGCATTTGGATGAACGTGGTGGACACTAACACAATTACTATCACTTTAATTTGTTATAGATGGATCCTCACAAATTTTGTGGTTACTAATTAAAATTTGAAAGGAATGACTGTATGTATTCATTATTTTGTTATAAAGATAAAGTATTGTATGTTCCTCCAGTAACAAAGAATTCCAGAGAAATATTATGCAAAACAGACCATATGAGCTCAAAGGAATAACTCTCATGAGATTTTAGTTTCTCAAGCCATAGGCTAACATGACTATTTTTCCAATCATAGATTTTTATACCAAATACTATATAGAAGATTAATCTTAAAAATGTTATTAGTGGAATTTGTTTTTTTTTTTAAAGAGAATGTCAATTAAGTTGTCTTGTTTGACTATAACAGCACTAAAAAGGTTTGTACAATAAATACCAAAGGAAGATTGATTGCCTGTTTTCTACCTCACTAGTCCATGAAAAAAGAGCTGAAACCCTGGTCTATTTCTGGACCCCTAATTACACTTGGTGTGATTTGGCTACAGCATGTTCCGTCTTTCCTCTTTTGCCATTTCATTTGAACACTGGGTAAGCACTTTTTAAAAGAATACAGTAGCACCTTGTTTTTTAAAACTTAATTTTCTTAAGTAACATTGAAAACATCTTTAAAACGAAGATCTGTTTTTTACAATTTTTGGATGTACCTGTACTATATTTTTAATTTTATGAGAAATGTTGAAAACATTTTAAAAAACAATTCCATCTGGACAAAACAAATCATAAAAAACACTAAGTTTTAGTTTTAACCACTAAAAATATGTAGTGATTAAATTCAAAATAACCTGTTTTATTTAATACTACTACAACAAAGTCTAATCTAATATAAACATTACTAAAACACACAGACATAAATCATGCACGCTGTCTTATTTAAAATTTTCTTTACTCTGAAGCAGTGAGACAAACTATAAAGACAATACAATGATGTTGTGAAGATAAAATGCTAATGTAAGGCTACAGTGTTAGAAGTGTTTGTGTGAGAGAGTACTGTATATTAACAACTGCTTTTTAGAAAAAACTGGAACAAAATATGAGAAAGATCAGTTCTGGCATCTTTCTTTCTGAAAAACGAATCTGTAATTTCTTTGTTTTCTCACCAGTTCCATCAGATCTCACTGGGTGTTAGAGTAAATTCCCCCAATTCGTTGGCACTTTCATAAGGCAAAGCCTCACAAGGTGCTGAAATGATGAGCAGCAGGGAATGCAAGACAACAAGCCTGTGGGGTGACAGAGATGTACTGTAATCTGAGCCCCCCTGAGCAAAGGTTACAAAGAAACAAGGTTTGCTTTACATGTATGGTACTTATTAAATTTTCATTCTTGTAGCAAAATCCTTCCAGGACAGCAGACTGAGAATACGGATGGATCACTCAGCTTATTTAAAAAGTATTGGAGTTACATGGTATGGAAGTATTTTTTCTGTGTCAGCAAAAACAAAACAAAAACAGAGAGCTTGAGCTCACCGAGCAGTTCTAAACAGGCTATATCTGGAATCTTCATTCTCACTGTGTTCAGTTGGGTAGTGCTGGCAGATTTTGCTGCCCTAGGGGAAAAGCCAAGAACTGTTATATTTAACTCACTGTGCTCATAACATGGATTAACTGCACATTGTGTGTCTATGAATATTTGCCTCATTTGTTAAATTTAACTGAATCCAGGCAAATTATTTGTGCTTGAGATTAAGTAACTATATAAAACTGGATGTACTGCTTGTTACATTTGAGTGTTTATTAAGATATAGAAGCAGAAGTGTACATGAATTTAATTCAAATTTTAGCCACTAAAGTTCTCTTGTGGAGCTCCAAACCATGTTTCCTCTACTAATCAGTACAAGAAGTGTTAGCTAATACTTTTCAATCAATAACTTTGAACTCCACTTGGACCCTCACTTGAGGACACTTGAGGAGACGTAGTACATCCAATATATTGAGAAATCTTCCTTCTAGCACTGCCTTGTGATGTTGTCTGAAAAATGTGTGCTTCTTTTCTTTTGGGATGTTGAGATTCATGCCAGTATTGACTGGATCAGAAGATTTCTGCACACCTGACTCATCCTCTCTACTTTCTCACCCATTTCAAAATCTTCAAGATGATTCATGTGATGTAACAAGAACTCCTCTGACTCTTTAATTAGTTTGCCACGGTAAATTAACCATTAATTTAGCCGTTTTACATTATATAAGACAGGTTTCTTTTACCAGATGTATTTACTTTGCTTTAACCATAGTTTCCACACCATACCCATCTATGTTTTATCACAGTTCTGTTGAGTTTCAAAATGTTTTACTATTACATACAGTACCAGAGCAAATTTTAAAAGGACAGTTTCGTCCTTTACGGCAACTAAATTCCGGTGATTTCCAATCTAACTTCTACCTCAAATAGTTCAACAAATCAATAGACAAATATAAGGGAAATGAGAGCACTTTATAAAATTGAAAAAAAGGATCCAGTTAAAGAAAGAGTACAAAAATTGTACATAATGATATTGGGAAAGTCAAGGGGGAAATTGAAGAAATATTGGATTGGAGGCATAAATTAATAATAAAAGAATTTAGTACTACTACAGCAAACAAACCATCTACAATGAAGTAAAATATATTCAGGATAACAATGACAAATGCCTAGACAATGAAAGGAAAATGGCTGAATCTACTAAATGAGTACTTTAGTTATGGTAGGTATTCACTATGGAGAAAGTCAACAATATGCCTCAGGCAGCAGAAGGACAATTTTGTGTATTGGATGGGGTTAGCATAGAAGACACAGAACTGCTTAAATTACTAAACGCACTCAAGATTAATAAATACCCAGGGCTTGATGTTGTTTTACTAATTGTACTCAAGAAAACAATATATTATCCAGAAGCTATTGGCAAAACTGCTCCAAAAGGGTAATACCCAGGGATTGGAAAAAAACTAATCTCATAAAAATGGTGAGACATAATATCCTAGAAAATAATCAGCATAGGTTTAGAAAAGGTAGGTCTTGCCTAACCAACTTGTTACAGTTCTTTGAAAAAGCAACAAAAGTAAAGGATACACATGCTGTAGGGCATTTGATATTGTGTATTTAGATTTTGAGAAGGCTGTTAACAAAAAGATTAATTCTGAATTTGCATGTTGTAGGCATTCAGGGAAACCTGGGTGATTGGATTGACGATGGGATAGTAACTAGAAAACAGATGGTAAAGGTAAGGGGGGAATACAGGGATCTTTAATAGGAACACTGCTCATTGATGATCAATAGATATTCTTTGCCTTTGAAATATTTTATACTCTTCTCCTAATCTGTGCCTCTTATAACTTTATCTCTGAGTTGCTTTGAAAGTTTGGTCTTCATGGTTAAATCTTAATTTGAAATTGACAACCTGAGGGACCTTGCAGAGATACAGCATATGAATGAAGTCTAAATTGTATGTGAACCACTATTTTTTTACACAGACAGAGGCAACTCAACTCATTCTGTGACTTGCTAAGGTAATTTTGTGTACTAAAAGTACTTTAGGTTAGTCCCAGCAATGTGTTTGAATACGTATGCATAATAATACAAAGTTGATTATATTTAGGAGTTTCCCATTTTTATTTTGTTATCTGTTTACTTCTTTTTTGGTATCAATGACTAAATGAGTCATACTGTATGAAATGGAGGGCAAGAATTGGTTCCCTCTCCAAGAGATGCAGCAGCTGAAGGCTTTCAAGAAACAATTTATATTTGTCATTCTGGAATGTCAAAGTTGGAATTCAAGAAGTGAAATTCAGAATTGTTTAGAAGTGGGTTTTCTCACCTTAATAGAATGAATACTTATTAAGTTTTCATTGCTGTGCGGTCTTAAACTTAGAATATGGCTTGGTCTGCTGTCATAAAAAAATAGTTCTGCCTGTCTCTACGCACGAGAAACTTTGCAAGCTACCTAAGCAAATGTTTGATTTGTTTTAATTTTGTAGCTACGGGATGTGTTATTATTAGGTAGAGATAGTTTAGTAGAAATTTAAGTCACAATAATTAATTTTACAGTAAAGTAATGTTTAAGAAGGGTGAATACAGTTTATTTAGACTAGAACCACAGAGTGAATATATTAAGACTATCTATAATCGATAAGAGTAGATTGCACTGTGGCATGAAAGACCTATTTGTAGAATGTCCACCTTATGAATATGAGAGATATTTCAATAATAAATCAGCCATAAAACCGATTTATGTCTGACAGAAAATAACATAAATTCTTTAACTGGTGTACTAAGTAGCGGCTAATGTGAAGTCAGATGAAAAGTGAGACAGAAAGCTCTTCACTTCTGTGGGGGATGCATACAGTGTATATGAAGTTTTTTTTAAGAAACCCTCAATGCTGCAGGTTTTCTCCATCATCTTGGCTTGATGGGGGAAATCCTGATTATGAGCACTATCTGCTGTGCTTTATCTTGTCATTCCCTTGTGGATTGGGCCCAAAACATTTGCTTCCATGTCATGGATGATGTTGCTTAGAGTCATGTTCACTTGATTGCACATTTCAGCTTCTCCTTAAGAAAACTTTTCCGTCCAGCTTAGTCTGAGAAGAGGTGCAGATTGATAGAGAGAACAATAACTGCCTACAGTAGTTATGTGAGTTTAGAAGGCCTAATGACTATCTCAGTATACTGCAGGTTCTTTTCATTAAAGACATGAAAGGATGAAACATCAGAATCTAATCCCCTGGTTAGATTATAAAAAAAGTATAAAAATTTACAAAAGTGTTCACTGATATTAGTTAGAAATGTGTTTTATAGTTTTGTCTGTTGCTAGAGATGAACTAATACTATTTAAAGAACTGACCCTATTTTAAAAAAGATAAAGATGTGAATCAAAAATATTGATTCATTGAAGTTTCTAAAATGCTCTCATTGTGAGCGTAGTGGAGTCTTTTTTGTAAATTTTGTAAATCGTTTTCTTATCATCTTTTTATAAATCATTTTCTCCTGTTTGTAAGTCTCTTTAAAAACACATTTTATAGGCAAGGGATTAGAAGGACTGTAGGAGACCCAGGCACTTTGAAATTAAAAGAAGGCCCATCATACCCAGATCTCCTACTTATACAAAATAATACAGTTTTTGACACAAGCAATGCCTTTATACAAAATATTTATCACATAAATTATACATATAACAAATGAACAAGAAAGGTCAACCTCAAAATGAGGAAAATTTCACCCATCAGAAACATTTATACAAAATTGATCTAGTTTGATAGGTTTTGGTATTGCACTTCTAAATAAAAAATAAAAATGTTAGATACAAATGAAGGAAAAATGTCATGTCATGTCATTTACCTAACAACTTTTTACCATACCGTGTTACCGGGAAGCAACAAGCGCCAAGCAGGGTACACCCTGGAAGGGGTCCCAGTCCATCGCAGGGCAAGTGCAAGCCAAACATACATGGGGACAATTTGGAGGCCATAGTAAAGGCCAAGGGGGGAAATTTGGCCCGGACAACAGGATAACTCCCTACTCTTGTCAAGAAATGTCCATGGATCTTCAAAGACCACTGAGAGTCAACTCATCATTTTAAAGTCTCATCCTAAAGAAGGGATAGAAAAATATTGCACTATAGGACCCTCTGTCATACTAACTTAATAATAGAAATATATGATTGTTAACAATCATATATGTTTCTATTTCACAGAAGTTTGGTAATGTGTAGGTAGCAGCTTTGTGTGAGCCCTGACCCTGTGAGAGACCATTATTGGATCCTGGGAGACACAGAGCAGAGAGCTGCACCCATAACACTTTCTTTGTGAAGACTTATCAATGAACACTCTCGGTTGTGCTGTCGCTTGATGAGTCCAACAGGGTAAGCAAGAATACAAACCCTTTTTCGTTTAGTAAATTGCTCTGCTGCTTTGTTTGCTGCCATAACACTGGTTTTAATTTTAGACATTGACATGTATCATAAAACTAATTTAGGTAACAGTTATGTTGCCCTGCTGTATAAACTTTATTAAAACATTTTACTTAACAAAGTGGAAGCAAGAATAAGCTTTATTTGTATCATTTATTACAATTATTGTACCTTGAATTGCAGAAGCAGTAAATGTATATGAGCAACAACACAGCAGTGTGCTAATTTTTTTTGAACTCCCAGACCTTCATACAATCTGGTACTACCCTATAGAGGATTGTTTGAAGTTTTCTCATTGAAGTCAATTTTTTTTTTAATTAAACCAACAATAAAAAAATCTTTAAAGATACACATATTGAAGTAATATTTTTTAAATGTGTAGATGCTACAACCAACCTACTAAATTAAATATATAAGTATACCTCATACAGTATATGCTCAACATTTGCCTTGGGTAGCTGTGAAAGATTGTGAGCATACCTTTATTGAGTAATACATTTTAGCATGTTATAATAAGCCTGTGTTCCTGTGAAAATGTGACCTTACTGTCAGCCTTCTCTTCCCCTAATCAGACTCAAGAAAGCAGACTTTCCGATTACTTTTAGTTTTAGTGCTACACAAATTACAAAAATGGAAATGCAATGTCATTGAAGGTGAAATCTGAAACCTTTACAGTTAATATATGCAACAAGCTGTCTCCTTGTGGGATTCCATGACAGGTAAAGTGCATTATGTTAGTTGGGTTTATTTATTGCCTGTACAACCTGTACTAGTGCTATGTACTATTTATAAAGGGTGAACATTTCTATCGGTTCCACCTGCCCCGAGGAGACGCCACCATTAATTAGACTCAGCTTCCATTCATCAATGCTAATCGGCTCCATATTGTCACTAACAGCATCCCCTGGACTGACTATCATTTCCCACACTATTTAAGGACTGCTTACCTGCTCCAGTTTGCTTGGCATTGAGTCTACGAGCAGAGCTTTCCACACTTGTGTCAGCCCAGTGCTTCTTACCTTGTTCTTCCTGATCTCCCGGCTTTGTGACCAGTTCTCCTTCTTAGACTACGGCTTCGGTTTTTACTTCTCGGATAAGTACACCTGGCTTTCTACTTCTTTACTAGGAATTCGCATAGGGTCCAACAACTACCCGGTTCACTTCGTTACAGAATAACACAGCACCCGAACCAATAATCTCCTCCAGTAAGATTATTGCAGCCGTCAGATGGGACATCGAACAACAGGTCAGGCGAGCCCTGGTTGGTCAGACAGCTCCCTCCCAGTGCCCCTGGGACAAACTTTTTGTTGCTAACCCAGTCCGATCAGCAGTTCTACAATGGGGACATGACTCTCGCTTTGCCGAACACCCGGGCGTCAAACACACTCTGGAACTGATCACTATAGACTTCTGGTGGCCAACCAGGGTTCCTGATGTCTCTGAGTATGTCTGAGCCTGTGCCACCTACGCAGGAACTAAGACCCCTCACAACAAGAAATTCGGTTTCCTCCAACCCCTCCTTGTGCCAGAACACCCCTGGTCCCATGTTTCTGTAGATTTCATTACTGACTTTCCGGCAAGCCAAGGCAAAAAAGTAATCATGGTGATAGTAGAGAGATACTCTAAATCAGTCCATTTTGTTCCCTTACCCTCCATACCTACTGCACGTGAGATGGCGGACCTATTTGTATACCATGTATTCAGACTCCATGGGATTCTGAAAGACGTGGTCTCTGACAGGGATCCCCAATATATTTAGAGATTTTGGAGTGGCCTTGGGACTTCTGTTTCTTTTATTTCAGGGTACCATCCAGAAGCTCACGGACAGACTGAAAGAATCAATCATGAGCTCCGGACATTCCTCAGGACCTATACGTCGGCCACCCAAGATGACTGGGTCTCCTTGCTTCCTTGGGCGGAATATCCACACAATTCCTTAACCACATCATTGACAGGGATGTCGCCTTTCAACTGCACCCTTGGATACCAACCCCCCCTCATGCCATCCATCCAAGACTACGTTTTCTACAATCCAGACGTTTTGGAAGACCAAGACTTCTCTCCAGAAGATGGCCCAGAGGTACAAGATAGCAGCAGATCGACATCGCCGCCCCTTTCCCAGTCTATGCAGCGGTCAATTCATCTGGCTTTCGCCAAAAAATCTCTCACTATGACAACCCTCCAAGAAACTTGGTACATTGGACCTTTTCGGGCCATTTCACAGTTTACCCCTGTTTCTTACCGCCTGGCCCTTCCGCCTACCCTCAAGATCCATCCTACATTCCATATCTTCCTCCTCAAGCCCTTCCCTAGGTCCCCTCTTTCCAAACCCCAAGCCCACCCCCCTCCTCCACGACTGGTTGCCAGTGACCTGACTTTCACGGTTAACAAGATTCTGGATTATGGCTGGCATCGAGGCTCAATACAATACCTGGTATATTTGGGAAGGCTATGGACCCGAAGAGAGATCCCGGGTTCCTGATAAGGACATCCTGGATCATAGCCTAATCACTGATTTCCACCGCACTTTTCCCGATTATCCATGTGGAGTGTTGGGAGCCGCCCACGAAGGGGGGTAGTGTCACGGTTCCACCTGCCCTGAGGAGACGCCACCGTTAATTAGACTCATCTTCTGTTAATCAATACTAACCGGCTCCTAATTACCACTAAAAGCATCACCTGGACTGACTTTACTATCCCACACTATTTAAGGACTGCTTACCTATTCCAGTTTGCTTGGCATTGAGTCTACGAGCGGAGCTTTCCTCACTTGTGTCAGCCCAGTGCTTCTTACCTTGTTCTTCCTGATCTCCCAGCTTTGTGACCAGTTCTCCTTAGACTACAGTTTCAGATTTGACTTCTCGGATTAGTACACCTGGCTTTCTACTTCTCTCCTAGGAATTTTCATGGGGTCCAACAACTACCCAGTTTACTTTTTTACAATTTCCCTTTTTTGAAAACGGTAATTAGAATTTGTGTAAAATTCATAATTGCACTAGCAGTGCCTCACTTATACAATGTATATAAAGTATATGCAGAGACATTTCTCAGTGGTAAAAGATTTGACATTTAATCAACTGAAGGTTGTATCATGTGGTCAGTGACAATGGGCTTCTGACATTTTGGTCTGTTTTCGCTAACATTCAGACAATATACTGGAAAACAACACGTTATGAAGTACTTTGGCACATTTATTAATCTTAAAAGTCACCTAGTATCCTTGCAACAACAAAATAGATATGATTGTTGTTTATTATATTGTATGAATAAAGTAATTAATACATTTAGTCATAAAACATGTATATTTAAATAATAAAGAAAAAAGGATATCAATTTTTTTGGTATAACTGGGGCCTGTTATCTTTAGTCAGGCCTTTAGTAAAACAGATTTTTTTATTTACTGTGCTTGAAAAAAAAAATGCCAAACAACAAGCTTATTTTCTGATCTCCAGCTGCAACTCTTCCATGCCTTTCTAAAGCATAGCCTGGCATCTTAGCTCCTTGCCGGGTCCAAACACATTTCTCTCACAAAATCTTAAAAAACAAAACTGTCTTGAGTAAAAAAAAAGTCTCTCTCTGAAATTTTTCCTCACACTTGTGTTGCCATGTCCTTGGGCTTGTCAGTCAGTTGCTTCCATCTGCTCTCTTCTCCCTCTGGTGTTGTGCATAACAGAGGCTCTGCTAGCTTCCCAAATCCCAGGGGGAAACAGTCCTCTGGAAGTTGGAACTTCCTGGTTTAAAATGTCATCTGACCAATTGGCTTCAACCAGTTGCAGTAAATGTTTAGTTTTAACCATGATAATGTCCTCACACAAACAATTGGACTAAACATAAATCACTTAAATAAGAAAGAATGAATAAGGTTTTGAAATTGATGCACTAGTCCTTCCAGTTTTCTGATCTCCCTTGAAATGTAATGCAACATGCTTGACAGGAGTGATCATTTTCAACATCATAATGTAGAAACCCTTCTATGAGTTACATGAGTAGACTCTCTACATGAGTTGAGAAGGTGACAGAAATTGTGTTACAAGCTGGCTGGAATATTTGTATTCATGATTCCACCAAGATGGAATATTTGGATGAGAAAATGTCCCAAAAGGTTAATACCTTGGCATATGGATGAAACATAAATGCTAATTCTCAAATTATTCATTTTTGCTGTTCTTGCTTCATACCCTTGTTCCCTTCCTTTCTGTCTCATATCTACTCCATAGCCAAAACAATTTTTCTGCTTCTTGTCATATAATTAACCCCTAGTTGCTCTTTTGTAACTTGTACACTGACACAGCTCACCATTTCAACCAACTCACAAATAGATATAGATACATGTGTTTTTTTATACAGCAAATACATAGATTTAAAAAAAATATCTGTTTCATTTATTCACAGTTGCATGAATTGATTCTATTGTAAATGTCAAATCAGACTACAAAGAAAAATATATTGTGATAACAAAAGAAACTTTAAATCTATTGCCTTCTGCTGTATATGCTGAAAAATCTTTTACTTCATAATATCAAATTGATTTATGAATTTAGCAAATAACTAGTCTTGGTGTTCTTTGAATAAGAGTGACGCATAATCGCCAATATGTGAGACTGACAGTCAAAGGTGTTCACTAAAGTCTAATTATCTGTACAGGTATGTGTCCACATTATTGGCTCTTTACAATTAAAGGCAACCTGTAATTCTGTGATATATAATGACAGGGCATACAATAGTGCATCTTTGTATGAATTTATTACTGTCAACTGAATTCTTCTTAGTGGTTTGTTTGATAGAGTCTGAGCAATTATATAAAATATACAAATATAAACATAAATTTAGCATTAAATTAAACAATTTTGTTAAACTTGAAGAAATATGAAAGCTGAAGCATCTAGGTGCTAATTCTAAAATCTGTTGTGTAGAAGGAAACAGCTCTGCAATCATTATGCAACACAGAAAATTGCTTTGGTGCTGCGACTAACTGTAAGGAAAGGACGAGAAGAAATTTCAGCTCTGCAAGTGACAAACAGGATAATACTCCACCAGCCAGCAAATCCCCTGCCACATATTTTACAATATGTCCAACACTGACAATTACACAATATCCATGTTCTCCCCTTGATATACATAGGGTTTCTGTTCATTTTGCCTCCAGGATGGACACATCTATTTAACAAATTGTCCTCACACAGTATAGATCCAGTAACAAATACAGTATCAGTGTTATTTTGATCCAATTTTATGTTAATCATCCATTTTGTTTCCATACCGAAGGGGAGAGAAACAGAAAAGCAAACAGGCATTATTAAACTGTAGAATTTGTTTTCATTAAATGTTCTAGGTTATTAGAAACACAGTCTAATTTTCAAAAGAACATAAAGGATGAAGTCTTAAGAGGGTATTAAATATCTATTACTTATATTTTGTATTTTTTTATATAATCTCAGTTCATAATTGTTTACAAAAGTGGCTAAGTCTGCAAAATAGAAATGAAATGTGTCATGAATGGCCTACTGTAATACCTGCATTTGCTTGCTGGGATAAATAAGTTCCATCTCCCCTTGCCCCTGAACTGGATGAAGTCATTAGAAAATGGCTGGATGGATGACCAAAAACAGAATATTGTAACGCAACGGGGGCTCAGGCGGGTGCCCTTGCCGCGTTAGGTCGGCCCCATCCCAACTGAGGCTCAAACCCGGGACTCCCACGTCTCTCTGCAGCGACCTAGCCCCGTGAGCTAAAGAGAGTTTTCTCTACAGCCCAGTAGCTGTGGTCCTGCTATCACAGGGAAGGACGGTGACGTCACCTGCTCTGGTACGCCGGCTCTTACACAGTGCCTGTCGGCCGTAAGCGTTACAATATAAATAATTATATTATAGCTAATTTATTTATGACACCTTATTTTAGGTAATCCTAAATCAGAGTGCAATTATTGCAGTCTAAACTAATTTTTGCAAATGAACAGCATTTTTACATTTCCAGAAGAGACAGAACATGTCAATTCCTTCTCACATGTGCATTATCATTGTTTCTAAGTTTAATATTCCTCAGCCATTTTAATTGTTTTGTAACACAAAGAAGTATAATAATTACATCCAAATGTTGTTAATTATGTCAAAATCAAGTATTTTACTGAATGTTACACTTATTCAAACAGAATGAAGTGGCCCATTTTTTCACAATATTCCCAGCAGCAGGAAAAGGCTAGATATTTCTGAGATGCTGCCACTGCGATTGTCAAGGGTTTTTTTCTGATTACGTCTCATTGTCTCTGTAGGAATTTGTAAGTGTCCTTCCTGCATTACACTGTATGGGGTCAGAACAACAACAAAAGGTGTGTGGGTGGAGAAGGGGGGTGTAGAAGACCTTCACACAGTGTAACTCTTTCCATCTATCATAGCTTCAAATTCTTACTCTGAAATTTAAATATTTGCCTATGTTTTCTCCACAATAAACATCTCTGTAAATCTCATTTTATAGTAAATTACCGTGAGAATATTTCCTGAACAAAACCACAGGACAGAATATCTGACAATGGATTAAGGAAATTAAAAAGCAATGACAACAGAATAAAGCCCTACACTCTATGAGGCAATGTGAAAGACAAATGATTGAAAATAGCATGTTAACGCAATATATACAAAATATATATACAATATACTACGTGTATATACCGTGTAATCATATATACAGTATATAATCAATTTTAACTAAGTAGACCTTATACTATACTTACATTAACTGTTATCTATTAGATAAGAGATAATTACTTATTTGCTTTTAATTTATAAATAAAATGTATCCATAATTTAATGAAAATCACAGTTTTTTATAAGATCTTTCATAGTACTGTTCTGCACATGCTACTGCTCCTATAGGGTGGGAAATCAAATAGGTTTCCTACTATATGTTTCTTTTAGTAATTAACAATTTAATAGCAGAAAATAACCGAACAGCATTTGAACCGCATTTTTTATTAGTAAGCCTTATATCTACATAATTAAATTAGTGTATTTTTAAAGATTTTGAGGCACTCAAAGATTTTGAGGCACTTTCAATTTTAGGCAAATTATTATTTTTTTAAATTTAGAATCCTGCCTAAGACAGAAATTCTAAATTTTGGAACCACATTGTTAGCACATTATATACAAGGTAAGATTTTTTTTTTGATTCAATGATTTTCATAACAGAAATATTTTTTATATACATATACAGTATACTGAAACAAAAGTCAGAATGTAAAGTTTTTGCTATTAAAATACCAAAAGGTAATACAAATTAGTTGCTTTGTTTCACCCTTTTGGGTTAAAATCCAAATCACCCTTATGATTTTAGTAATTATTACATACAAGATATAAGCATGAATTTATTTATTTTTAAAGGACAGATTCCTGTGTGAACAGGAGCAACATTTATATTCTCCCAGAGGCACAGCATTTTGTCTCCATAACAACACTGCAGAAGTTTATTTATAGTTTGCGCTGGTGTGGTTTCCTAGAGACGAAAGATATTTCAGATGAGTTTAAAAGAAACTAGGAACATTCTAGATGCATTTAATCTGCCTATAAAGGTCTTCTAAACTGTTGTCATGACCAATGTTCCTGTTTCAGTGCCTATCATCTGAACAAGGGATTTTCACATCATGCAAGATTCAATAAGTATTAATCTTGGTTTTGAGAACTCAGTCATTCTGTTATTTTAGTTTTTTTCCTCATTCTTCATTGGCAACATTTTTTATCTTGGATATACATATTTATACATTTTTCCCTCGTGACTTGCAATACAGTCTTCAAAACGTGTTTTTTTTTTAGGTTCTGTCGCAGACTGTCTTAAGACAAGAACTTTTGGAGGCATACTGTAGCAGAATTTATATTATTCCTCATGGTAACACAATTATAAATTTAACATAACTCAATGTTACTTTAATGGGAATTATAAAGGCAAGATGTCAGCGAAAGCATTTTTACTGTTTCTTTTCTTTATAAACAAATTTTCCCTAAATACAACCTTTTCCTTTAATGTCTAAGTAGTATTCATAATGACCTTACATTTTGAGTGTCAATTAAGAAACATGTTTTATGTATTTTCCATGTATAAGTATAATAAAGTATACAGTAAAAACTACATTTAATAAACAATACATGAAATTCAATATCTCTTTACATTGTCAGTTAATATCATGTTAGATTAAAAATGATGAAAGTGACTTTTGCATGTATGGGTAAGTATGTTATTTGTTTTTCATCTAACTTATATTATTACAGTACGGTATATGAATAGAAAATATTTTAAAATGTTTTATTGTGGATAATGATACCCTTGGGTTTCATTTGAAAACTGCTTTTGTATTATAACAAAATTTCATTATTGTGTTACAGCATAGAGCACACTATCCTGCAGTGTAACTGCAAAAGTATTGTGCAATAGTGTGACTACATGAAAAAAAAGTGTTAAGATAAAGACAAAGAAACTTGTGCAAAGGGTCCGAATGTCAATGATTTACAGTTACAGGAGAACAACTGTCAATTGAAGAACTGTTGAAAGACAGTATTTCAATTATTATTGTACAGTTTTGCTCTTAGTTTTAAAATTAATTGCATTGTTAATTATTTTTTAACTGCTATAATGCAGATCTTTCATGAATAATGCATTGAAGAAATGTAAAACTTCTACTTTGATTTGATATTAATCAAATAAATAAAGTTAGATTTATAACGTATGAAAACATTATAAATGTTAGATATTAACATCTAACATTACAACAGTAGTTCAGGTGGGTAGCTGTGTCAGCATGCGTAGGCTGCAAAGGAACAAGTAATAGGTTTATTCCATGCTGAAAAAAAGAAGAAAGAGAACACAACGTTTCGGCCTTGGAGCCTTCTTCAGGTGTGAGAGAGACAGGGCAGTAGGCAAAGGTAAAGTAGCGGGAGAACAAAGGTTGGGAGGGGGGAGGAGTGAGAGGCGGGTGCAGATAGGTGTGAAATTACACTTCCAATGAATGGAGAAAATTTAAAAGAACAGTAGTCTGTCGTTAAGAGAAGGGAGAATGTGTGATCCTAGCTGCAGAATAATTTTGGTTTCAGTGGTCTTTCTGATGTATGAGTTCGGAAAACCGTCTTTGAGAACACAGACGGAGAGATTAGAGTGGTCGTGGCCGTCGGAGGTGAAATGAGAAACAATGGGCTTGGAGAGATCTTTAATCTTCACAGCCCTGACGTGTTCTCTGAAGCGGTCTCCGAGTCTCCTTCCTGTTTCTCCAATGTAGATGGCTGGGCATTTACTGCAAGAGATACGGTAAATAAGGTTGCTGGAGGTACAAGATGCTGTCTGGTTGATCCGGAATTGTCCTGAGGGGCCTTGAATGAGTGTGGTGGTGGATGTGTACTTGCAGGTGATACAGCGACCTCTGTTGCAAGGGAAAGTGCCTGGTGTGGATGGTTGTTGAGGGCGGACGAGGGAGCTGTGAACAAGGAGGTTACGCAGATTAGGTGGTCGGCGTAACATTACATGTGCCTGTTGTAACATTACAACAGGCACTTTAAACTCTGATTCAGAATGTGAGTCCTGCAAAGCCATACAGTAGCTGTAGCTGCTGTCATATGATAAGATACCATTTAATGCCTTGATGCATATTATAAATCCTGTTGGTCATAGCCACTTCTAAAAAATGCATACACTGAAATGTTTGTTTCAATGAATTACCTTGATGCTATCAAGGAAGATTTTTCAATTCTTTTTATTGAAAATACCAAATCAAGTGTTTGAATAATTTGACTAGGAGAAAGATTACTAAATGAGCACTAAATCATTAAAACATACTGTAGTATTAAAGCTAACTGGGCTTAGAAATCAATCACTTTTGCTCGGAACAGAGCTTTTATTAACTTTTTATAATGACAAACCAAAATAGCCTAGTTTCCAATGGGGAAGCAGGAAAACAAAATCAGTTGAACAGCCCATCAGTTGAAAGAGAGAGAAAAATGAACTGCTCCTTCCTGCTATTTAGGACAGGGGACAGCAGCAAAAGCAGTCAGTTCCACCAAGAATCCTCAGCTTGCTCCTCTGGCTACAACCTTGAACAGGGCCAACAGTGGAGTGGGTGTTGGTACAGCCCAGGGACAAAAATATTATTAAAATATTTATATTATATTTAAAATATTATTATTATCAGCTGCTCAGTTTCCTTATTTTTGTTGAGAACCTATACAATTTGTTGGGTTTACCCTTATCTTAAGTTAGAGACATCTAAATTGAAGTATCCACGGACAATTGTTAATGCATTGCTCATACGAGAAAGGGTGGCAAAACTAATTATACTGAAACTAATTATAGTCCAATAAGTGTGAAGTCTATTACATGTAAGATTATGGAAACTAAATTGAAACTGAACTAGAGGATGAACTCTATGAAAAATAAATCCTAGGCGATAGTCAAAAAGGATATAGAAATGCTTAGATATGCTTATCTTACTTTTTAGTGCTTTGTACAAACTACAACACTAATGGACACACACAGTGCAGAAAAACAAAATATAAATTTACATAAATGGTATATTAAAATTTATATTTACATTTTTATATTTAAAAAGTTGAAGTTAAGGATAAAGTTTCTCTTTAAAGATTATTTTACAAGATACAAATGCAGCAGGCATTCAGGGAAAAGCATATTTTGGGGAATTTGCTAACGAACACAAAACAATTTAGATAAGGGGTGAATACTCAAACTGGGGTAATATAATTAATGGAATACCACAGGGATCTGGCTAGGGCCATCACTCTTGCTAATTTATATCAGTGATCTAGATTTTATTATAGTTATTAAACTAATCAAATTTGCAGAGTACAATAAAATAGGAGGATTTGCAAACACTGGAGTCAGTTAATGAAATTCAGAAGGTTCTACATAAAAGACAGGACAAACACCTGGCAAATGTAATTGTGCAGAATATTACATGTAGGTCCGCTTGAAGAATGTACGTATATGAAAAACTTAAATAGGTGTTTCTGTTGACATATCATTTATACAGCTCTTAGACAATATGGGCAAGGAATAAAAAAGGCAAATGAAGTGTCAGAATATACTTGGAACGGGAGCCGGTCCTGACTCCCGTGTAGTGTCTAGTTTAGGCTAGGGAGAAAACACGGTTAGGAAAGGAAGGGATGGCGGACAGGGGGCAGTGCCGACAGTGAATCCAGGTGCAAGGGGGTGACGCAGGCAAACAAGTCCAAAAACAGTCCAATATAGGAAATCTGTGACGCAGTACAAAATCCAAAACCAGGGAATCCATCCAAGACAGGAGCAGGGGACATGGAACAAGAAAAAAAAAACTGAGTTACAAGGCTAGGCATTCCGAGCCCCGGACTCAGCTTGGTCAGGACACTGTTCAGAAGCCTATGCCTTCAAGCCACGGACGTAGGGCGACTTGACACTAGGCGGGCCTCCAGGCATCCATCTTCTAATGCAAAGCCCCGAGCTTCTGGAGCACGGGGTTTAAATAACCGTGAATCCAGGGACAGGTGTACGTGATGATGAAACTAAAACACCAAAGGGTCAGAGTGCCCTCTAGAGGAGGGATGAAGATTGTGACAATACTGTATAGTACATACACTGTGTGTATGTGTTGACTGATTTGATGAGATGTCAAGACATTTTTCTTTGAAGAAGAGACTGATTACAATTTTGTTTTCCCTTTGTGGTGAAGAAAGATGTGAAGACGGGGGTTTGAATTTAATCCTTTCTGTAGGGGGTTTAGACTTCTAAGTCGCCAGCGGGGGTTTATGGCAGGAAAGGGGGTTAACTGATAAGGATTGCAGATGCCAGCTAGGAACCCCCCTGGGTGTAATGTTAAACTGACCATTTGCCCAGAACATCATAAACTGGCCAAATACCATGAACCCCCCTCTTTACCATCAGACCGAGTGACGTCAGAAACGGAGAAGAAAACTGTATATAACCCAAAAGTTTGTAACAGTACGTTGAACAATACTTCGGTTTTGTTGTTTCTTGCGGGAAACAAGACTTCGGCTTTATTGTTCCTTGCATGCAATAAACTCATCTGTTTTACTTCATCTCGGGATCAAGAACCTTATTTCTTCTGTTACAACAGTGGGATTCTTCTTCTCTCTGTTACCAAGATGTTGCAGATATAATGTTATTTGTTCAAATAAAAACCTGCATTTTCCCTCTCATTTACTGTTATTTGCAAAAGTATTGAACTCCATAAAAATGATATCCCATTTTCTTGAATTATAGTACAAACAATGAAACACAATTTTCTAATATTTTTTCATCTTTACATTAATTTCCATACTCTACACTTACTGTATTTTAATGAAAGACACTGAATGTCAGCTAAATCTGAAAGAAAAATCAGACATTTTTGAATATTTAAGCTCTGATTAAAAAAAGTCTTGCTCTGTAAGTTCTCACTCACCTAACTACAGTACCATTCTTTGGTGCTTGTATAACTGGGGCTGAACCAGAAAGAAATATCACAAAGAAAACATCTTCATGGCATCAATTGCTTATTTTCTATGAAATTACATACTGTAAACATGCATTTAGGATAAACACATTTTTATTAACATAACACCTTCCTTTGCACTTACACAGTGATTTTTTCACACAGGACAATGCTACAAAGTAAGTGTTCACAAGAAGCAGGAAAGTTAAAGTTGACAGGTAAAAAATGCCCTAATTCCTTCTGGGTTTTCATTGAATCAGTTAATTTTAAATGGCGTAACCCTCTTTTCATGCCACATTATGCAAATGAAAAGGAAAGGTGAGGTCTGATTAGCAGATTATCTATACTATGTGTAGCATTCTTGCGGTGTTCTGCCTGAAAGGCTGGGAGAGGAGAGTGTGTTATTTTTATATGTACACAGATTGTTATGCACCAGAAAGAGAACATGTATAAAGAGATAATCACATCTGAAAATGCATGGAGTCTGATTAAAGCACTGTGTATTAAATTGAAGATTTCTAAACATGGTTTCTTGTTTAATAAAGGGTAGAGTACATACTAGACCCACAGTACCCCATTGTGTCTCATCCTGATTTCTGTAGCATTTACAGTAGCATACTACAGAGCATGTGACTCCACCCCAGGATTGCACTCCAGTCCATTTGCAGGATTACCTTACTGTAGTACTGGTCCCCATTTATGTAGTTGGGTGGATTAGAGCACCTGGGCTAAAGTAACCCATGTAAGGGTTCAACAGTAATATCTGCAGCAGAGACTTGAACCCATAACCTGTCAGTTATGAATTCAAAAGGTTCACCCACTATGCTGTACCACACCCCTGTTATTTAAAAAGAGGTATATTGCTCCTGCCCAGATTCTCTTTTAAAATGTTATTGGTATTATTTGCAACAGTAATTATTCACTCATAAATTATTCATTGGTAAGTGAGTAATTGGTGATGTGAATAACAGCCCCATTATTTCCTTGACCTGTTGAATCAAAGAACAAAAATATTTTTAATACAAAGGTGCAGAAACAAATTGCTCACCCAGCTATTTGCAGATCACCAAGGCTGAAAGAACTTGCAGTCTTGACACTATCAAGTCAGAGACCCAAGTCTCCATTTGTTCCTGAGGCTGGATTTCGCTAATTAATTTACATATTTAAGTGCAACTCAAGTTTCTATGTGAAATAGAATGTGCTTTACATAATTTTCACAAGTACGTTTTATTTTTCCTATTTATTTCTGTGGTCATAAACTGATTTTTGTACCTGTTTACCCACATGTGACCTTCATATTTATAATAAGTAGCATGTTTGAAACCCATATTGAAGCTCCACCTGTGCTATATCCTTATAAAACCATCTGAAAATAAAAAGATTGGATAATAGAGACAGACAACAATAAAGCCTTACATAGTTTAAAAACTAATTATATGTAGTAATAAAAAGTATTTAAATCAACAACAGTAATATATATTTTCTATCTGTTACAGTGCATATTGCATAGTTCAATTTGATTAAGCAATTACATGTGTAATATACTGCATATAAACCCATGCACAAGAGTCTGTCTTCATTTTAAAACATTAGAATCATAATTCTATAAAACTTTAATAGAGCAAAATACCAAAATGGATTGAGTGGAAAAAAAAAGTATAGATGCTGAGACAACATTACTCGGCAGATACTAATCTTACTTGTTTTGACTCATTGACTCATTGACTGGTTGTCTGTACTTTGCATGTGCAGCACTGATCAATATTATCTCCAAAGCACAGAAGCTGATTCAACTCCTTTTACCTGCGCTTGGCACCACTTCAGAAAAGCTCTTGCTCAGCAATGAGCAAAGTAATTGGACTTTCTTGGCACATCGCGACATGGTTTCATTTAAAAAGGAAACGTTTAATTCCTACTCAATTTGAAATAGTGTTTCCATTAGTGAAACATTATGAGGAACATTGAAATATAAAAGACTGGTCCTTGGCAAAACCACTGTTTTCTTTTCAAGGACAGAAAACAGCCATCACCTATGGGGGAGATGTTACATCACTGACCTTTGCTGAGCTTGTATGCAAATTCAGAGCAAAGGGACTATCCCACATCACTCAACCTGTCCTTCCTTGTCAAGAAGCGAGGGATGCAATTTATTCCATACAATTATGAGCCTCAATACTGATATGACAACTTGTTCATTGATTTAATTTTTCACTTACTGTTGGATTATTTTGAATTTTGGATTTCACAGTAAGGTTGCAAGCAATCTGCCTTTAAGATAAGATCCTAGTCCTTTGAGGTTCATTTTTTCATTCTAGAGTATGCTAGCAATCCATACATGTATGTCTCTTGGGCACAATTTGACCCCTGTAATTTCTGAAATCAAGTGACCCAGATGACTCAGTAAACCACTATTAAGTCTCAATTACCTTGAGAATATTGCAACATATTACAGTCCTCTGTCCAAAAATTGCTATTTGAATCCTTCCCTGCGTTTGCTTGCTTATTACTCTCCTTTGTGTTCTCCTGCTATCATCACACTCCTTGATACAGTACCTACTGCACCTCTAACAGGCGGTCATGCTGTCACCACAGGCTGCTGTGATACAGCTAATATTACAGCATATTAATACTGTTTCATTATCTTAAATAATTCTGGAAAAGAGAGCTAGAGCTACTTCAGGAATGGGAAATTATAGCTGCAAAGTCACATCTCATTTATTTATTCATTGTCATAATGTAGTGCTTTGAGGGACCCTGAAACAGTTTACCATTTATTTGTGCTTAGAACTGCCTCTGAGGTGTAGGATATATTTTTAGAAAGAACAGAGGCTGCCCTTTTGTTTTGCTCTTGGGTTGTGTCTTAGAATATGAAAAGACAGTTTAAAGAAAAATTCTGCATAGGCACTACTCAAATTTTCATTATAAATTCTGTTTCTCTGTTTGAAAAGCAAACTTTGTGGACTTAATGTTTTAGGTTGTTAAAGTCACTGTTGGGATCCAATTTACAGTATGAAGAAAGAGACTTGCTGTATCTCTTTACATACAGTACATCATGTACCTATTGCAAAAATATATTTATGGGAATGCATTTTTTCATGAAGGCATACTGTAAATATCTTTGGACATTTTAGAATTTTTGAAAAACAAATGGCAGAGCAACGAACTAGACAGTCCCATTTACTGAATAAAATAAACACAGATCATGTTTAAAATGTTAGAATAAAATGAAAATTCTAGAAATTACAATATACACTTCTATATATTGTATACCCAAATATACAAATAAAAAAATGCACTTGGACTTAGATGTATGAGCAAAATATTCTTCATCATTTACTAAATAAGGCTATTTTTTAGGAGCTAGTGTGCAATTTATTAAGAAAAAGCTTATTTTACTGATTGCTAAAACGCTAATAGTAACTTAAATATATTCTTACTATTGTTAAACACAAAACTAGACTAGTTTAGACTAGATTTATCATATTTCTCTTAGTCTGAATTTTGATTGAATAAGGTAGATAATCAAACATAAAAACTGCTGGAAACAATTTTATTTTGGATGATGATAAAAAAAAGGCATACTGTAATGTTCTAAATGAACTAACTAGTGAATTATTCATTTCAGAAAAACTTAATTCTTAATTACAATGTCTTCGTAAACCAAAATAAGCACAACATGAATTACAGAACACAATGCACCAACAATCGATGTAAGTGTGATACTGAACGGCTTGCTCATTAAGTATTTGAAACACAAGTGTTTCAGAACATGATCAGTTATTTATTAAGGAAGTCATACAAATAAATAGATTGAGTGATAAAATCATACATATACATTTCTTTCTTTCTACTGCCAAGGTACAGTACCAGCACCTGTCTTAATTGTATTTCTAAAAGATCAAAGAGGGGACCCAGCTACTGTAATTTATTGTAATCTACTGTATGAGTATGTAAAAATCATTTTTTTCTGAATGATCAGTTTCAAATATGTGCTCTTAAAACACCAAAAGAACCTTCAAAATTATAAAATGTTATATGTTGCAATTAACGTTTTCCATATTATTCAGTACTTTTGTTTCATTTTGTTTCAACTTCTAACTGCCTTTTACAATTCCCCAGCAATCAATGCGCACAAGGCAGGTACAACCTGGGACACCAGTCCATTGCAGGGCAGACAGACACACACCAGGGCCAATTTTCCTGGAAGCTAGGAAAATAGGATTAGAAAAACCTACCAGTATGTTTTTGGACTGTGGGAGGAAAGGAGAAGCACCTAGAGGAAACCCATGTGCAAACTCCACACAGATAGCACATTCTGTGAGGATTTGAACCTGGGGCCCCAGCACTGCAACATAGTTATACTAACCACTGCACCACTGTGCTGCCCATTCACTACTCTCAGTAAAGCTATATTCTGATTTAAAAAAGAAAAAAAAGGGGGCATTAAACTATTTGCAGTTTTTACTCATGTTTTCAAAAATGTCAGAAAAAAAAGTGTTTCTCAACAGCATATTTTATAAACGGTTGCTAATTAACTGATTTTTTTTTTATGTTTGTGTTATGTTAACTATTCCCTGGGGCTTTAATTAAACATGATCCAAGTAAAATATATTCAAATTAGAAAAAAATATCTATATGCACTTATAACATCATAGAAGCACTGGATGTAATTAAAATGTTTTCTTATCTATTTTGCAGTGTGTTTGACATACAGTATAGATTGTCAAAATTTTCTCACAGATAAATATACAGTGGCACTGAATGGACAGCTAGGAATGTGAACACAGGATATTAGAGGTAAACACAGCATGATAATACAGTGGTGAAATGTATGTTGAAAACTGAAACTGCATGTGTCTATATTATTTCTATGGTTTACTAGGAAATTGCCTACACTAGGTCACAGTGTTCTTGATATCATGGAAAGTGATGTACTGTATATAACATAGAAATTACTAGTTTAAGTGACTAGTCTTACCAGCCGATATTTTGCTTTTAATGAGACATTGTTGGGATCATGACATTGTTGGGATCATTCACTTTGGGCAACTCGTTGATCCCAAGTGAACTTACTAGTAAGATGGCTGTTTTTTTTTATAAGGGAACAAGGATAACCATAGATATTGTTTCACCTTGAATAGTAGTGTAATGTCATCTTTGATTTTACAGGGCCTAAGACCAAATCTACCAGCATGTTTTATAATGTACTGTGCACATTGTGTGAAACCATGATAATACACTACGTCATCAAGTCACAGGGTTAGCACAGTGATTCTTAAAAAATAGCACTGAAAACAAACAATTTTTGCATAAACAAAGCCTGGACAGAACAAAACACTCATAGTGCTAACTAGAATGGAAATCTGCAAATTTGTACAGACAACAATATTTTTACATTTTCAATAAAAAATAAGTAATGCGAGAAAGGGAACAGGGTTCCATTACGTATTTCTCAAACAGTATGAAAATTAATTTGGATTTTTCAGGCACTAAAACCTACTTCAAAGTAAGGCTGAAAGCAAAGGAAGTGGGAGAGGAATGTGAAAAGAGATATGATTCTTCTGTAAGGCACTGAGGCCCTTGTTGCATGAAAGTCCATACAGAGACACATCTCAGAGTAGAGAAATGTTACTTTTAATCCAACATCAGGTCAATCCTCTCCAGATTTTATAAGACCAAGCTAACAGAGGCGGTCTGCGATGAGAGTTGTATGAGATGCAGCCTTCTCCTTGGAGAAACACTGAGTCATTCAGGTACTGTAATTAAAGCCTACTATGTCTAGTTGCTGTACAGCAAAGAGGACTGTGTCTGTGCAATTGGAAAACAAGAGAATTGCCAAAAAAGAAAATAAAAATTCATAAACTTTGCTCTAGATGGGTAGTGAAGATACAGTATACCCTATGAGTAGGGCAGACAGAAATGTAACAATAAACATCCTTTAAATAAACTGCTGTGAACTATTCACCTCACTGGGTATCCAGACTGGAAAATGTTCTTGTCTTTGAGAACTTTGATGTGCACCACTTAGTGAACTTGAGATGGCTCCTGTCTATGATCAGATGGAGTCCATCATCCTTTCTGGACACAATGAATTATTTTGAATGGAAGTGCTTCTATAGGTGAAGCAAACAGGGCAAGAGTGAACCCATGAGCAATAGTGAAAACTTTTGTCCACAATAAGCTCTGTAAAGTGGCCATCCTGATTGGATGGTTTCTGAATAGGGAAGGATGAATAGGCTTCAAAGTGGATTATTGCAGCAGGTCCTTGATTTTCTGAACAAGGGAAATTGTGAGTCTGGCACTGGAAAATGTCAGTGCCATAATTCTCCAGGGAGCAAGAGCTGGACAGGAGACAGGAGTGCATTTGCCATATGTACATTATATGTACATTCGTGGTTGGATTTGTATTTGTTTTCTCAGGATGTGCACAGTACAATAGACATCACTTTCACATAATGTGCATAACACAATACAAAACAGTAAATAGTAATAACGACAGTATGACAAAGCTTAATCGGTAGTAAAGTACAGCAAAAACAGGACAATAAATATGTGATAGCCACGTAAAAAGTGCAGAGTGCATTGAATTTTGAGGCACTATGCAATTAGCTCTTAATGATGTGGACTGCCATAAGGTAGAAGCTGTTCTTAAGCCAAGTGGTCTGTGCTTTAATGGTGCAGTACTACTTGCCAGAACATAGATGGAAGAACGGTTTATGGCTAGGATTGCTGGGATCCGAAATAACGGATCAGGCAGTATTGCAACAGCTTATGGTGTGGATCTCATCAATTGATGTACTGTAAGTGAGATCCTTTTATTCTTTTTGCCATTGCCACAACCCTTTGCGGAGTGACTTTGTCTTTTTTGGTAGCATTGCTGTACCATACAGTGATACCATTAGTTACTGCACTTTCTATGGTGCTATGGTAAAAATGCAAGACTAGCAATTTCCCCATACTGCATTTCTTTACCAGAAAGGTAAAGGAGCTTTGTGCTTTTTTAAGACTGGTTTCTGTGTTGTTAGACCAATGCAAGCTGGCAGAGATCTGCAGTCCATGGAATCTGAAGCAGCTCACAGTTTCCACTGTTGAGCCCTCTATTCTGATTGGGGCGAGACTCCCTCTGGAGTTCACAATGGAGCAGGAGTGGGAGGTGGCATAGCCCCAAAAGCAAGGCTATTGAGATATTGGCCTTTAAATCAGTTAAATTCAAGCCAGTAAGATTATTAGCGTAGCTTCCTTGGTTTCTGGGAAGCTTCCTCCTTCACCAGCAAAGTCTATTGTCCATTAGTGGACTGAAGGCATATCCTTGGGTAATATGATTATCTAAAATGGGTGTCTTCTCACTATCTGAAATTCATGTTCGTGCATTGAGTGCGGCTTCCATTCCTGCCTGGATTCTATCCTGGTCATTGGAGGTCTCCGAGTGTGACCGTCAAGGTTCTGCACAGGCTCGTGCCCTCGTTGCTCCGCTCTGCCGGTTTGTCCCTCACTACCCGGGCACGAACCTGGGTCTCCGGCATCACGCAACAGAGAACCAGCTGGCTGAGCTGAAGGAGATCTCCCTCACCGCAGGTGGCTGAAGTCCCTGTTACGCGCAGGGAGGGCGGTGACATCACCACGCTGCAACAAGCTCCGCTACATGAGCACACACAGCAACACACTAATCAGTGGATAACTCCACGGTCTTTTCATGCGAAAAGACTGGATCCTCATTTACAGCAGAGTTTTAAATTGTTAAGATGTCAGGAGAGAGTTCTATAACTCATTCAATGTGCTAACTTGCATCAACTAAAGCTGGCTCGATATCTGCCTTAATCTGTTGGTCAGCATGATCAGTTACCATGGGAACAGGTGGAAGTTCACGAAAGAGGACTCCTGATTGTTGGTGCCACACCCATCCTTAGACATAGAAGTGGATAGAAGTGATAGAAGGGGACAGCACCAAAGTTGCAACCTCTGGATTCACAATATAAATCCCAGGCAGAAAATCAGACAGATCTGCTGCTTCTGACTCTTAGAAGAAACTAAGAGCCTTGAAATCTGTGTCCAGACAATGAGCAAAGTAAAATTTTGCCCCCAAGGATCACATAAGTTTGGAAATGAGAGCAGCAAGCACATCTTTTACCAAGATGAACTGGGGTGTGCAATGAACGCTGGTTCTTTGGGGCTGAGCTTCACCTAAAAGAAATAAAGACAGGGAGGAAGTACTGTAAATGGTGACAGAGCAAGGTCTTTTCTAGAAAAGAAACAGCATGGAAATAAATGATGGTGCCATTACAGACTGGGGAGGATTAGAATATACTCAGCCTCTAAGTGAAGCCACAAAAATGATATTTTTCCTAAACAAAAAGAAAGAGAAAATAGAATCAGAAATGTTGGAGGGCTAGCACATACATACAGTATATCCATATCCATAATCTAAAAGGTACAGTAGCTTAAAGAAGCATGATACAGAAATATGTGGAAGAAATGGTAACTGAAACAATAGCTATTGAAAGGTAACTCTAATAAGAGCTAATTGAGTTTTTTTTTGCCTTTAGAGAGACAAAGAGTGTGGATAAATCTGGTGAAAGGGCAAATGCAAGTTTCCAATTAGTTACATGCACATTTGACACAGAGATACTGTGAGCTAAATCATTTAACTGTGTGAGTCAAAAAGAAAAAAAGACGTGATAGCTTTACATCCCCTCAGGAAAGGGGGCAGAGATACTGTAGGATGTTATGTTCCTAACTGATCTATTAGTAGTATGGATGTAAAGACAGTGTTCTTTCATGTCTTTTGGAGAGCAATATCCTGTTGGTTATTCAAATGATATGGAATCTTAGATTTAATACCTCACCAGGTGTGATCTCACCTTCACAATATATAGATATTGAAATAGGAATAAAAGGAGGCTCTCGTAAAATATTAGCTCCCCTTGTATTGTGTCATTATATGTTGTGCAAAATTAAAGATATGTTCAATTCAGGTTTTTTTTTTTTTGGGGGGGGGGGGGTTACTTAGTGTATACCTGATTTCTGTATTTCTAAAAATGTGTTTTATTCTCAGCACTTTTTTGCATTAGAGAAAACATCGATTTCTATTTGCTTTAGTTCACTGCATTATCATAAAAATATAATGACAGAAAAATGCTTTTATGTATTACAGTATGATTAATTTCACCATCATTTGCAGTACAAGAATTCTTAAAAGCACAGTATTAATTACAGTAACACAGTTAAACAAACGTTCTTTATAAGAAAGGACAGTGTTTTTGCTCTAGACAGCCTTGCTCTAGGAAGTAAATACAAATCATTTTCCCTGACACCATTCTCCACAGAAATACAACACATGCACAAAGTTGTCATTCTTAAACTCAGTTTTACATTAGCCCATCATTATGCGTGGGTGCTTCCCAATCTCCCTGCTGTTGTGAGCATTGACATGTTCAGTTGGCACTGGGGAGCAGTGCTTTCCTTACTGTGAAATGATCAGACCTGATGAATTTGTAACTTGCTATTAAGAATGGCTGCGGATGGAAAGAAAATGACCAAATAGTCAAGATTTTCTTATTTTAAGGAGAATAAGATCAAAGATAAACAGAGCGAATTTCTTTTCTATAATGGTAGTTTTCAAATCAATGGTGAGCTGAGAGATCCCACCTTGAAGAAACTGCTCGTTTTAATAAACAGGGCAATGTTTGAAGGCTGGATTGAGTTTGATGGCTCTGCATGGCGCTACTTGCCTGTCTTTTTCCATTAGATTGAGTGCACACTTAATAAGTTTAATCAGTGTTGTTTCTTGGAAAACTGAAGTGATTGAATAGCAACCAAATGAAAAGACACACAGATTTATGAGGGATTGGAATTATCAGGGAATGGATCGGGATGACAGATCTAGATCTTGGAAAGCAACAGGTATATAGGATTATGTTCTTTTGGATTCTTCCAGAAATTTTGCACCACAACAAATTGTTTTCAGACTATTGAGATTATTTATTATGCAAATTAATCAGATTGCAAAAATGGGCATTGGTTGATGATGACAATAAAAGGTCAGCGAAGATGATTATAGAGAGCAAAACAATATATAGATGCAGCCATTCAAAGTGCGCGGCACAGACACGTACCGGAGGTAATTGGCTACGGCCTCGCACATCGTGACACGTGATGACACAAAATACAGCGGTACGTGATTGGTTGACCGACAGGGGCACTCGTGCATTGGACGGTCGTAGAAAGATTTAAATGTCTTTACTGTGCCCGTTTTAGTATT
Source organism: Lepisosteus oculatus (assembly GCF_040954835.1). Taxonomy (NCBI): domain Eukaryota; kingdom Metazoa; phylum Chordata; class Actinopteri; order Semionotiformes; family Lepisosteidae; genus Lepisosteus; species Lepisosteus oculatus. The sequence continues at coordinate 23,796,350 of NC_090696.1, forward strand.
TAATATTTATATGGAATTCTACCACTGAAAGGATATCTTAGTAGCTGAGCATACATACTGTAACACATGTGAAGGCCATAAACGATATTAATTTTGGAACATAAACATACAGTATATGGCTGGTCTCGGTACTTTAAAGAAAAAATACACACCAGTATTCCATTTCCCCCTAAACATTTTAAGCATTGAAGTCTTTAACTAACGTGATACCGGAGTCAACAAGCATACTTTTAGAATTTGATTTATAGGGAATATAATATGGAATCGCGTATCTAATTAAATTAATAACGATATAATTATATTCATGTACCGCAACGCAAGCCGGAATGCAGCCGGAGCCGTGACTTTTTTTTAACAAACATTTCTTTGAAAAAATAAAATGTTTCCCTGGGTCAGAGATTTAATAAAACTTCACTCGCACCAAACAAATTTATATTTCTAAATATCACAACATGATCGAATTTAAGTCATTTAATAACAATGAATAGTCACCTATGCGTTACAATATAAACATTTATATTGATTTTAATCGCGTTTTGATTTAAATTGCAAATATTGTTTAAATATATGTGTTTTTTGATTCACAATCAGACAAATGCAACATAAATTGATATCTTTGTCTTCTAAGTATCATAATAAACTTTCAGCATAGCTTTCTCCCCTTTAAGATTTATTTTTCTTGGGATCTTGGAATCAAGAGGGGGGGGGAGGGCAAGCGAGAGAGCACAGCCAGGACAGACAGGCAAATAAGATACATTCCACAGACATTCACAACAGCGACATATCATAAAATGTTTGCACATATTGTTAAATTATTACTTGTTTTTCAGGAAGTTAAAAAAACACTTGAATTACTTATCCAGTCTCTCGAAACAAAATTATTTTTCAAGCAATGCAACTAACGTCGGGCAACGTGTTTTTTTTAATCCAACATTGACAGCCACATCTTAAATCTTGTCATTCAGCTCTTTTTTCTGTATTTGAATTGTGGCGATTCAAACAACTTGGGATAACAAGTGGTCTCAAAATCACCAAGCTCACAGAGCTTCCACAACAGATGACAATTTCCTTAGTCCTTCCTTAGTCTTCCTGAAATTGTCAGATTATGAGTGAATAAAAGCATTTTATTAAAAACACGTTTGCGTTTGTTTGTTGATGTTATTGGTATTTTAAAGAAAAAATACTGTAAAATCCTGGGTTCGGTACAATGTTTCAGGCATTCATGTGAAGGACAACAGAGCTTTCACTGGCCGATTATCAAACTTTATTGATAAAACAAAAACAAAAACTATCCGACCAAGCCAGAAGAAGACAAAAAGAATAACAGACACAGCGCGAGCCTGCATTTTCTCCTCAGCCGTCCACACCACACTTTTCCCTGGGTCAGAGATTAAATAAAACTTCACTCGCACCAAACAAATTACCACACACTGAACACTGAACATGTTAACCCAAATATGTCTCACAATACTTTTATGGTACATTACTTTGCTAAAATGTAGTTAAAAATAAAAACGAATACAAACGCCAGCAGAGAGAGACACACACACAGTTCTTCGTTGTCAAAAAGTAATTGTTTTGTACCTTGTCAGCACCCAGACAAATGCAAACGCATTATTAATGAAATGCTTTTATTCATTCTTAATCGAACTCACAAGTTGTCATCTGCTGTTAAAGCTCTGTGAGACTAGACTCAGACATGGCTAGACTTGACTAATTAACCTGTGGTCTTTTCACTTACTGCAATATTATGGACACTCAATTGACTTTAAAAAAAAAAAGACTTTTTTTTTACAGCTGGTACAGCACCCCACCGCGCCCACGCGCCAGCATTATATTCTCATGTACGGGTAGAATATGTTCAATGTCTTCCAATGAAAGAAGGGTTCCTTTCACCGTAGTCGGGAGACATTAGAAGCTTGCCATGCCCGGACTGTTACACCAACGCATTAGCATGTTAAAGCGATTTCATTGAGGACCCTAGCTTTCTTAACTACTGTAGTAAGTACTGTACTTACTGGGTTTTGGAGGGAGGGAGGTGTCTTTCGCTGGAAACCTCGCCCCCTTCTACTTTGAAAATACCTGTGAAACTGGTTTAATTCGTCACAGCCAACACTCCCGCAGAGAGGGGGGTTGTACTTGCAGTGCATCGGTATAGATGGGAAAGCCACAGCCGACCGCCATGCCGCCCCCGTGTTTGGGGATGCTTATCATTCTCAGTGCATAACAAGGAAGATTAATAAATATAAACATAATGTCATGGTTAATTAGTCAAGTCTAGCCATGTCTGAGTCTAGTCTCACAGAGCTTTAACAGCAGATGACAACTTGTGAGTTCGATTAAGAATGAATAAAAGCATTTCATTAATAATGCGTTTGCATTTGTCTGGGTGCTGACAAGGTACAAAACAATTACTTTTTGACAACGAAGAACTGTGTGTGTGTCTCTCTCTGCTGGCGTTTGTATTCGTTTTTATTTTTAACTACATTTTAGCAAAGTAATGTACCATAAAAGTATTGTGAGACATATTTGGGTTAACATGTTCAGTGTTCAGTGTGTGGTAATTTGTTTGGTGCGAGTGAAGTTTTATTTAATCTCTGACCCAGGGAAAAGTGTGGTGTGGACGGCTGAGGAGAAAATGCAGGCTCGCGCTGTGTCTGTTATTCTTTTTGTCTTCTTCTGGCTTGGTCGGATAGTTTTTGTTTTTGTTTTATCAATAAAGTTTGATAATCGGCCAGTGAAAGCTCTGTTGTCCTTCACATGAATGCCTGAAACATTGTACCGAACCCAGGATTTTACAGTATTTTTTCTTTAAAATACCAATAACATCAACATACAGTTGACATAATATGTTGATGTTCCAAAATTAATATCGTTTATGACCTTTATGACCTTCGTCATGCTCTTTGTTAATGTCTAAGCCGGAACACATCATTATATCTCATTTTGTATTTCTTTAAAAAAAAAATCGTTTGCCAAGCCTAACAGTATTGTTGTTATTGTTTTTATCCTGTAAAGCGCCTTTAAAGGCGCCATATACAATAAAGTTCATTATTATTACTATTGTTAATTTGCTGGACAGAGAGGTGAACATTATTACGCAGAAGACAAAGATAGCGATTTACGTTGCATTGTGCATTGTGCTGCTGTAATACAGTTTTAAATAATTAAAAGTCTAAACAGTATCAGCTTTATTTATGGGTTTTAAATAAAGGCGATTTAAATTAATATAAATGTTTATATTGTAATGCATAGGTGATTATTCATTGTTAGTAAAATGACTTAAATTTGATCATGTTGTGATATTTAGAAATATAAATTTGTTCGGTGCGAGTGAAGTTTTATTTAATCTCTGACCCAGGGAAACATTTTTACCGCTTGCGTTGCGGTACATGAATATAATTATATCGTTATTAATTTCATTAGATACGCGATTCCATATTATATTGACTTTAAATCAAATTCTAAAAGTATGCTTGTTGACTCCGGTATCACGTTAGTTAAAGACTTCAATGCTTAAAATGTTTAGGGGGAAATGGAATACTGGTGTGTATTTTTTCTTTAAAGTACCGAGACCAGCCATATACTGTATGTTTATGTTCCAAAATTAATATTGTTTATGGCCTTCACACGCGTTATGCTCCTATTCTTTTTATGCTCAGCTACTAAGATTTCCCTTCAGTGGTAAAATTCCATATAAATCTTCAATACTTAAACGGGCACAGTAAAGACATTAAATATACATATACATACTGTATACAGTACAGTTTGCATACAGTTATATGTTTATGTTCCTAAATCAATCTCTTTTATGAGCATGTGAAAGGCATGGTGAATCGGAGATTCTCAAAAATTACTGTTGTAGCGGCGAGGCTTATTAATAAGGCAGAATTAAGTGTTTCTGAGCTTCCCAAATGAGGCCCCATTTCTCTGTTCATCTCTGTGGTGCAGCCACAGAGAGACCATTAGTGCAGGGTGATTTAAGGTCCTAGGACAGCTCCCAAAGGGGGATGCACTTAGCTAAGCCTGGCTATCATGATCAATGGTCATCCATTGGCGCCTATCTGTCTAGGGAGTGCCAGATGGACATCTGGACTGCATTCCTAAGTGTCAGGAGTAAGTGACTCATATCTCACCTTGATCAACCAATCAGGGACTGGTAGGGCCGAGTAACCCACGTGGGACTCTGATGCCCATGGAACTTTCAGCCAATCAACGAGCTGAAGTTCCTCCAGGTAAAAACAGGCAACACAGAGAGCCTGGGAGATTCAGATTCAGTAAGATTCAGAAAGGATTCAGGAGAATTCTGCGGACTGTTCTAAAGGGAATTCAGAGGAGAATTCCAGGGCAGGACAGCCCAGGAGCAGAAGGCTCCCAAGGGCCGGACATTCTCGCAGCGCGCCTCCTGACCATCCTGAGACTCAGCCTGGACAACCACAGAACGGCCAGTGTGTCCGAGTGCCAGAACCTTCCTTTGTTCTAAGAATCTAGAGTGGAGGTTGCCAGAGAGTAACCAGCAGCAGGCCTCGTGAACAGGTCGGAACTGTGGACAGCTGAATTACTATTCAGAACTAGCTCTTCATCAGGAACGAACCGGTCCTCTTCCTGACTTGCTGGGACCCACAGTCATCTTTTCTCCTGTGCACAAACTTTGCTAGTTAAAGCCAACACTAACTAGCCGGTCAGTGAGCAACAGCAGCGCACCGTCGCAAGCCGCACAGCACAGCCTGGCACCGAGCCAGAGAGCGCGGATTGGACAGCAACAGCCTGCAACTGTTTCTTTGTGCCGCAGGAGATCTGAATCCCCAGAAATTGGATGAGTATTCAACTCCACTGCATTACAGCTCGAGAATTCAATTGTTATCCCAACCAGTTGATATCAATTTAATTCCTAAGAGTTATGTACTTGTTTTGAGTATCTGATGTAGAAGTTATAACCAAGTGCATTTATGAAACGGTCTTAATGAATGATATACTGAACGTATGTCCTCTTGATATGTGTAACACTTTGTAACTGACGGAATATATATCTTTTGTATTCTGATAACCCTCTCGATAAGATCTGTTAGTTTATATGCATATTCTATGTATTAATAAATGTATCCTCGTGTATTAGTACCTGTGTGTGTGCGTTGTTTGAGTTATATCGCATGGTTGGATTCTAAAGCCATCAAAAGAATCAACTTTGTGATTTACTGCTACAATTAATAATTGTCTCAGTAAATGCCCAAACCCTACAGAACTAGTGCCTTCAGAGAGCCACTATGATTACATATTTGGCGTCCCTGAGCCGGTTTTCCTACACTGTACTTTGCATAATTGGAAACAAATGCGTGATTGAGAAATGCTGTGGTGTTACTTTTACAAAGACGGTCAATGAAAAAAAGAATGTGGACTAGGGCAATACTTTGAGTTTACAGCTTGTCCAAGGTCATTCATTATTAATACTATTAGTAATATATTCGTTAAAGACTTTGATGGCGACAGCTCAAACATGAGAGGTTGAGCTTTATTAGCTCCACCTTGCGGAAATTCTGAATACTATTATTTTACTTACGGTACTATATGAGAATTTACAATAAGTCGTGGTAGACTGCGTGAAGCGCATCGCAAAATAATGCGGTATCTCCCGCTTGTTTTGAATGGCTGCATCTGTATATATAATAAATATTAAATATGCAAGATACAAGCAGATGAATAAGTAGCACAGCTGTCAGTTTTGTGCGTCCTCTTTCACAATCTGCAAAGAAGAAATCCTTACCTTTACATTGTTGATGATACAGAATTCAAAGTACAAATTCAAATCTGAATTAAATCATTCTCGATTTTCAAATGTTACTATTATGTCAGTTTCAAGTCTCATTTACTGAGAAACATATTACATGTTTTTAAGCATCATCCTATACACAGAGGGACATTCTGAATGAAGCAGTTAATTGAACTTTTAATTTAGACCTATTAAATTGTGGAATTACAGTATGTACTTCAATGTGTATGGGATAAAACCTCTGTGATAATTTTTATTGAGCGATGTTTATTATTTTAATTTGGAAAAAAATAAGATTACATTTTAGAATAACCAGTGCACTTTAAAATATGTTTTTCCTATATTATTGGAAAATATGATCACTTTCATATATATGTTTAATAAATTGTAGTTGTGATTTCTTTTTTCTTGTACTTGTAATCTGATGTACTTTGTTTATTTCAGTCTGCAAAGTAGTGATGTACTGCAAGACGTCATACGTAAAAATAAAATGGCAATTAAAGAATCACTTCCATACCAGCTTTACTATGCTTTTTAAATAATAACAATGTAAAAATGTTAATACAAGTGGTAGGGACCTTTGATAATCTTGACACCTTCTATTTGTTCATGATTTAATTAAAAGATCGTTTGATGGGAAATAGTGCATGATATACTCCATCATTCTATAGAAAGCACTCATGTAGGATAGATTTCTTATCACAGTTGTATCCACTTCTTCTCATATAGGAAGAGTTCAGACTCTTTGAGCAGCAGAGGAGCCGGCTACACTTTCTTCTGCAAGTGTAAAAGAACACCGACTTCACAGAACTGATGCTCCTCTGAAATTTTTACTTTTCTTTGCCTTCTCCATGACAATATGCAAGCAAGGCTACTGGGTTATGCATCCTTCTTTCTAAAAAACCTGCTTCTCTGCTTGACACTTTCTTCGGTATTCCTTACAGAAGTATAGAAACAACCCCTAACATTCAGAACACAAAGGTCTTCCATCACTAAGTTCTCCACCCCTGGCAATTTACAGGTACATTCAAGAGAACATTGAGCATTTCCCATACCTTGAACGTCATTTTTCAATAATGAATGACATAAAAGACAACAACAGATGTCTTTAGGCAGCCTTTGGTCACCTGCAGGAATGGGTATGTAGATACAGTAAGACTTGAAATTAAAGATCTGATTTGTAACCGAGCTAATACTCTGCCAAGCATGAATCTAACCTTCCTTTATGGAACTGAGACAAAGAAAAGACACCTCAAAGCACTGAAAAATCATCATGTCACGACTGTAATCCCTCCTCTTAAGGGCACTCCGGCCCTTTCATATTTTAGTTGATAACATGGACCTGGCTCCTGTTTTGTGTCCTTATTTAAGCCTGGCAATCTCCTATTCATGGCTCAGCACTGGGAGATGGACGCCTGGAAGCCCGCCAAGGGTCCAGGAGAGACCCGACGGCATAGGCTTCATCACGGCTTCCTGACCATCTGAGCCCGGGACTCGGAGCGCCTGGCCTTGTTACCTTGGTTTTATTCCCTGTCCCTGTTCCGGATCCCGTTCCGGATTTTTAACATGTTTGTCTTGACTTGGATGGATCACCCGGTTTTGAACTTTGGACAGTGTCCCGGATTTTCCCCTTGGACTGTCTGAACTTGTTTAACAGTTCCATGCCCCCCGAGCACTGGATCACCATCTTCATGCCCCCCTGTCTGTTAACCCATTCTATCCTGCTGTACCTTCCTCTGATGTCCTTTTCCACTTACTTCTGGATTATACCATCTGAACAGGGTCCTGAACTATGCTTCGCGTGCGCCTAGACAGACTCCCGTTACACATCAATGCTGCCTGTAGAAGATCTTTGGAATACAGTCATAATCTCAACCACTGAAAATATGTAATGACAGGAGATAGAAAACTAAAAGTATTAGAAAGTGTCACAGACCAGATCAACAAACAAGAACCACAGATTCTAGCCTGGAATACCAGCCCACGGTGATAATTTTTCAGTCATAGATTGGCCTCATCAGTGATCTTCAGAGCCACAGATAAGAAAATAATGGAAAAAATATGCTCAGCTCTGAAGGTTGCTAAAAGAGAGAGACCCTCAACAAGTAATGAAAAATATGAAACACTTTAAAATTAATATTAACATTTCATGTAAGGATTTATTCAGGATAAGTTCTTCAGATACAGTAAATCTGACATTTGAAAATAGACATAGAAAATTCTAGACTCTTCATTCCTTTAGATTTTTTGGGCATTTTTCTGCTTCTGATTTAATAATGCCATTTATTCAAATTTCAGCAAACAGAGTCTGATTTCAAAAGATGTGTATTACTCACTGCTGCTGATGTGCTGATTACATAGCATCAACATCTTGCCCACGTCTCAACTAGAGAACTGTCAAACTGCTCATCACAAGGTGTAAAGTATAAATGCACAGTAAATGTATTTGCAATGCATTATTAATATTAAAATCTATCACGATTCAAATAGAGACTTGGCAAGAGTGTTTTGGCTGCTTTCTAAACCACTTGAAGTGTACAATTTAAAGGGCATTAATTTTTTTCTAAAAAATATTTTATGGGTAATATTTTTTTTAATATATCAAATGGTACTTCTTGTTGCAAGTTATTTCTGAAACAGTTTATTACATTGTGAAGTTTGTAATCTTCATCCATCTATCAATTTTCTAACTTCTTCCAATTCAAGGTTATGGGTGAGCTGGAAACTATTCCCTTGCAAGCTGGCAAGCAACAAGTGCAAGACAGGGTACAGCCTGGACAAAATGTCAGTCAATCGCAGGGCAGACACAGAGACACACTCACACCAGGGCCAATTAATCTACCAGTATTTTGGACTGCAGGAGGAAACAGGAGAACCTGGAGGAAGCCTACATGAAATGAGAGAGAACATGCAAAGTCCACATTAATAGCACTCCAGCTCTAGAACTGAACCCAGGGCTCCAGTGCTGAGACGCAATAACCAGAATGCTAGGTTAGGCAATGCTATCCACAGTGAAGGTATGTTATATATGGTATACTGTACATACAATTTCCATTGTAGTGTATTTCCCTACAATAAAAAAACATTATACAACTATAAGTATTTGTATGATACGTATATACTCCTAAATCAAAGATCCAAAAATTGAATTTTTAATTAAGGTTCTGGAGGAAGATAACATCAACCTGAACCTCACCACTTCTGCTCACCAAAGCAAAACACAACTTCCCAGCATTTGGCACTTCACATTCCTTCATGCTGCACCTTTCACTATTCACTACAAGCTAACTTGTCCCTCTAGGTTTTCCTTCCCACTCTTTTGCTTGCCCTACATCTTCATTTGGTTCAGTCTCCAGTCTTACTATTATCTCCAGACATACAGTCATAAACAAGGAACTCCTTCTGGACTCAGGAGTGACAATTTCAGTCTCTCGACCCTATTTCTCTCAGTGGCCTTCCAGTAGAGTTTGCCACAATACTCATTGCTCTTTTGACAGCCTTCTCCCAGGCTCCTAGATCCACACATTTCTAAGCATCTAGCTCTCTGCAGAGATGCCTTCAGATGCCAGCTCTCCTTGTCCTAAACTCTGCTGCTCAAGGTAGACCTCTCCCAACATCCAAATATCACTGACGTAGATTTAGATTTTAGGTCAATTGCTGATGTGCAAAAGACTTTGGACAGAACTATGAGTTCATTCTTTTATTCATTTTATAAATGGAAATATTCCCATGTATTATTCAACTCTCAAACATAAATGACTTGCAATAATGATGACATAAACTGTGTATCAGCACGGTTCTAGCTAGGTATACTGGGTTATCCACCATTCCTCCTGCCATTTAGTCATCAGCTGTTGCAGTACCTTCTTTATGTATCTCTCCCACTATGTCTGCTGTATGTATGTCAAAGTGTGACTTTTCTAACCGGCTTGGTATTGTTTTTCCTGCCTCTTGCTTTTTCTGTTTAACTGTTTATGTACTGTACTCTAAATGTGTTCTTTTGCCGGCTTTCCAAGCTCAAGTCTCTTTTTTTTACTGTCCTTCTGTCATTTGTTCATTACTGCAGCAGGTGTCTTTTACAACAGTTGCAGTTGTCTTATGGTCCCTGCAATTTTTTCACACCTCTCTCCTTCTTATTGCTATACTGCAGCTGTACAATGTTTACAGAGGGCTCTTTTCACCCCTGTAGCAGTTGTCCAATGGCCCTGCCCTTCTTTCCTCCTCGCCCACTTCCTTTAATCTCTACACTATCTTGTGACTGTCCAATGGCCACTGTACCACAGCAACTTTGCTCTCTTCAATATTCTGCTCTATTTGTCCTGTCTCTCCAGGCATTCCAACCACCTGTCATTCAACCCCATTAATATTTTCTGTGTTTTCAACCTTTCATCAACCCTGTCAACTGAGCTTTCTTTGCCATTACTAAATCACTAAATGTTCTACATCTCCTGCTGCCCTACAATAAGTCTGCAGGAAATGGCTTCCTTGGTTAACTTCTCTCTATATCAGCTTTAACAGTATCAGACTACTGAGATTATCATGCTATGACAGTGCGAGATCATCAACTGAAACCATTGGGTCCTAAAAACCAATTGGAAATTACCCTGTCATCAAAATCTAAAGTCAAAAGTGAATTCTAAGCTGTGGGTAGAAAAAAATCTTAATATTTAACATCCCAGTACATTTTTCAGTGAAGTTCAAGTCTTTAGAGTAGGGCATCTACAGCAAAACTGTTACATTCTCATGTCACAAGAAAAACCACTGACACATGTGCAGCATACAGTCAAGTAGCTGCAAGTGAGTTCCCATGATTTGGTCAATGTAGGGCTAATCAATCAGGTTGTCATCAATTACTACAAGCAGAGTCCTATAGCAAGTACTGTAGATGCTCCACTGCAAAGAATCAGTCATATACTGTACCTCTCCTTTTCTGTGGGTCACAGGATTAAGCATATCACTCTTCCTGTCTGCGATACATCTGATTTTCATCAGGGTATTCTACACAAAAACTTGATTGAACTTCAACAAAGACACTGATCCCTTGAGTAGCTGGAAAGAAGTTCCTTTCTGTTTTTTGGTTTTCTCCAGGCTAATAATTCAAGAAATCACTTCACACCAGTGTCCAATCAAATCTCTAATTAATGAGGTAAAATAGTGCTTACGCAACAGTCAAAAATCACTATATTGTATTTTTGTGTAGACTGTTTTCAATCATGAATATTCAATAAATCAACATTTTGTACATACAATATATACAATTATATACAATTTTGTAATATACAATGTATACTCTATTTTTCTGAAAACAGAGATTCATAGAGTGAAACCGTTTGATGCTAACTATATTTAATGTATATGTGAAACATCTATTTGCTTATGCTGATGTAACTAAAATAATTTAATCTTCAAACTTTTTGACACACAACCTTTCAACAATGAAAAATGCAGCTTTATCTATTCAATCTGGAAAATATTTTAAACACCAATCCAAATTTACATTAATAAATTAAAACCATATCATATTCGCAATGTGATAGAATGGAGGCTTATGTCCACACCTTGTATCTCATTGTCCTAGTGTACTAACCTCTAGGTTCACTTTCACTTCCTTTAATTCTCTTGCCAGAAACACAGTTAGCAGAAAAAGCTGAAATCTAGACCAGATGTATTTTTGTTAGACAAAGAGATACAACTCTATAATATTAACCTTCCTTTGATTCAAAGGACAAAAATATACAGTATAAATTTGTTTAAATTACATCCTCTAATTTGTAACCTTACTTATGTTCTTATTGCTTTCTACCTAGAAGAGTGAAGCTAGACCATGTTGGATACATCTTTTAATATAAATATACTTAATAACTTATGTTACGTCCCAGTGTGTGTTCTGTGTGTTTTTTCTGTTATGTCCACACTGCTGACCCTTGATTGTTCTCCCTTCCCCATTGGCCAACCATCACACCACTGTTTCAGTAAGATGTCATCATCAATTAACTCTCAGCCAATCAGAACACATTTTATTCACTATATAACATGGAGGCTTTCAGGAAGAAACGGCCTTTTGTTTGACTTTGGTCCAGTTTGGTTTTGGTTATCGCTCCGCTCCTGGTTATTGCTTCGGCTTCGTTTGTTGGTTTGTTTTGCTCTGTGTGTGTGTATTTTCGTATAGCTTTGGCTTTGTTGTTTTGTTGTTTTTTTGTTAGTTTCTTTGTACTTTTGTTTGTTAGTGTGTTCATCCTTGTTTTGTCATTACCTTGCCCCAGTGTTACATGTTCAACTTTTGTGTTCTTTTGTACCCTGCTCCTGTTGATTACTCTTGTTTTCCCTTATTTGTATTCCTGGTTCATTTGTATTTTTGTGTGAACTTTTGTATATAAGGTTAGTTTAGGTTGTTGGGTACACTTTACACACTTAGTTGATTCTTGTATTAGTCACACTAGTTCACTACGGACGAGTGCCGTTTGTCTTGTATGGTTTTGGGTAGTCAGTGCAGGTTAGCTAGGGTGTTGAAGACACAGAAGACCGTGTGTTTCAGGTTTTCTTTTGTAGTCAGATTAGCTTTCCCTCACTGTCCTAGCCAGCTCCATTTTGTTTATTTTCTTTCCTTTGACACCCCTCTAGTTCCTTACCCTTGTTATCACGCTTCCTTGTCCCTCACCAAAACCCCCCTGCTTCCAAAAGAATTATCCTAAATGTTACACCCCTTTACCCCTAGACACTTGAGGTCGTAACATTATTTTATAATAACACACACTGGGACGTAACACTTAAGATACGATAAGATCACTTTATTGTCATATACAATTTCTTGTATTAGGAATTTGTCTTTTCGCATACCCCAACTTGCTCTCCATGAGACACATAGACAGGGAGAGAAGCTTGGGGTCAGAGCGCAGGGACAGCCATTTATATGGCGCCCCTGGAACATATTTTATTGTTTTTACACAATTAGTACTTCTGGTAAACTTTATTTCTTTAATACATTAAAGTTACTAGGGGCAGTATGATGGCACAGTAGTTAGCATTGCTACTTACCACTGCTGGTACCATGGATCCAGTTCTGGACTTGGCGTGCTATCCGTGTGGAGTTAGTTTGTTCACCCTGTATTTTTGCCTAGAACTCCAGTTTTCTCCCACAGAAAACTTGCCCTGCAATGAATTGGCACCCCATCCAGGGTGTACCCCACCTTGCATCAACTGCTGATAGGCTCTGGTTCCCCCACAGCCCTTAACGGGCTGAAGAGGTTAAAGAATGGATGGATCAAGGTCACTTTTTACTTTTCACTTGTTGTCAGATGCAGTAGCAATGACGTTAAAAATCGAACCCTATCTAGATATTAATACAAAGCTATTGTTCTGTGGATTTGTTAGGCAAATTACTTTCCATTACAGTTACAGTACAAGGTAGCAAAGTGTTCCTTTAAGGAAATTCTATTAGAGATGCAATTTTGTACTTATATAATTTGTATTCCATTTACACAGTTGTCACTTGCTTGTTCCTTTATGCTATCTAACAAGTGTTGGTCTCTCTTTGGCACTGTCAGCTTGTCATTAAAGCCTATTTTCAGTTCTCTGTTCAGGGAAAGAAAAATCTAAAAATATTTCACAAGGACTACCATCTGTTGGGAAATTTAATCTGTGCTCAAAGTCACCTTTAGTACTTTGCACCTTTCCGTTAACTTATATTTAAAAAGCAATTTTCAACTTTTTCATCAGATATCAAGATTACCAGATTTCATGACATTTTTGGTATGTTGTAACTGCAAGCAGATAAACAAAATAGCACAGATTTTCTTAGTTTCAGAGGAGTTACGTGCCACAGAAGGTTGATAAAAGTCTTTTCAGGTGATGTAAGACATACTGTAACTTGGACAGTCTGAAATCCCATTATATTTGCTTTGCTGGTTTGTCTTTAGATAAATATTTACAATCTGCAATGTTTTTATGAGTTTTATTTTTAAATAAATAACTGGAGTCTCATAGATAGCACAAAAAGATGAGAAACGATCCCTCACAAAATTGCAACTTAAAGCAAGTGATTATGCTCTTTCTGGTGTTTTCGAATGAAAGAACCTTAACTAGTCCCTTTGTTTTGAAAGTACAGCTAATTCCTTAAAAATAAACTAAATTCCTTTCAAAACTCAGTAACCATTTTGGCCTTTGTCCATACGAGGAGGGACCAAGACATAGTGAAATGGTTTACAGCACTGAGATGCTCTTTCTGTTTTCTCTTTCTCCTCCATCCTGTCTACGCTATACTTGTCTGCTGTCCATATCCTCTAGATATAGCTAGCCAACAGTAGAGAACTGGTATCCTTCCCTGTCAGTGGCCTTCACATTGTATCGGAGACAGCCTGGTGGGTAGTTTCTATGTTCAGACCCTGTTGGCGGACAACCCCTGGGCCAAATATTATTTCTACCAACTCCCGGCCAGCCTGCCTGCTTGCTTTATCAGAGCTACTGGAGCCACTCAGTAGGTGTTCTGCCTGTACCATACATGGCTCCTGAGCTGTGCTCCCTTTATAGTGTCTTGGTAAAAAAAACTGTATTGATAAGGGTATAAGAATGTTCAATGGCTATACCATAACATTGGATTAATCACAAAACCCCTAACACAATACCTATGTGTTATGATTCGTATGACTTCCTTAAACTGACAAACAAAAAGAACTGGCCGTATGATTAGATATTTTATTACTTTTATCCTGGCTGTAATAAAAATAGGTAAATACAATGTTATTGAAGTCCTTTTTAAGATACAAAACATAATAAAATAGCCCATAAATAAAAAAACAGGCACCATAAACAAGATGGTGAACAAGATGCTAGAGAAAAACGTGTATTGTCTTTTTATAAATAAATTGAAATTAAGCATTAAAAAAAGTGAACTTGCATCACAATATTACCCATTTTTACTTATTTTAATACATATTTTATTTTACTTATTTAATATAAAAAAGCAAAGTCTCTCACTAAAAGATACATTAACTGTTTTCATGAAGTGTGTCTGATAAGGTTGTACTTCTAAATCCCAAAATGTGTAAACAGGACTCCTTACAAAATTGGTCAGCACTTGTAATGTTGGCAGGTGTGTTGCTATGATCTTTTAAGCAAACTACAGTTAAAAAAAGAAGAGGAGAGAAGGGAACTGTATTTTGTTAGCAGAACAGGCTTTGTATCATACACAACAGCTGCTTATCTTGAGCTGTTAGATAAGTACTGCACAGTATAGTAAAAATCTCTGAGGATAAAATAATAGCTCTGATGTATTTGTTACAAATCTCCAGGAAAAGTGCATAAAAGTGCATAAAACCTGTAACCTTTTGGGAAACTTTGTGTTGATGAAGTGAATCAATTTATGCATCAGACAGACTCAAAAGCCCTTGTACTGTATCACAATAGTGACCAAAATGTATTTAAAGTACTAAGACCCTTCTTCCTACACATGTTCATGGGATCCACCAGATCCATGAGCACACCCACAGACTAGCCTAAGACACCTGAACACTTAACTGCTGTTTTATTACACAATAATGTTTTTGCCACCCTCTACTCAGTAGAAAGAACATAAATAATATTCACAAGAGTCATAACGCACACAAAAACTATTGAATGCTATGGTCCCCAAATCTCAAAAAGAAAAATCCAACAGCACCATCTTCTTGAATCTGTCTGGTATCTTGGGTAGAAAAACAAAACAAAAAAAGAAACAGAATTGAGTGCAGTCCTTTGATTTCCCATACTTTTTGGTTCCAACAGACCCAAACAATAAATTCCATTACACTCCCTCTACCCTACTGTCTGCAACAAATACAGGACAAGTGGAAGAAGACAGCGACCAAGCCTTCTTCTGGCCTTAACACGCCAAGGCTTTTATATACTGTGTCCTTTTTCTGGATTAAAAAATAAAAATAAAATCATATTATATATCACAATCAAAAAATTGAAAAAAACATTATATGCAGAAACTCAAGTAATCATGACCTTGAAGTCATTTCCCTACACTCACTTTTGTTATCCAGTAACATATGCTTATTATCATCTTCATACAAAAATTTGACTCTCCTTGTAAAAATGTCATGTGTTTTCATGGTTTTTACCCTCTTCCATACAATTATACATTCCTGACATGTGCCCATTTTATATTGGGCTTGTGGGTATGTGGCCGCAGACCAGACTTTTCTTCCTTAATTGTCACTTTAATATCCCCCCCACACAGAAACTGCCATTTGATTAATTTGGTTGCCGGCTTGCTTCCTGCGGCTTCTATGATCTTTTCATGCAAATTACAGTTAAAAAAAAGAAGGGGAGAGAAATGGGAAAAATATAGTTCTGAAACAAAAAAAGTTTAAGAGGGCTCTTCTGAATGCGGAAGTAACCATGAACCCAACTTCTGATGCAATATGGACATTGCATCAGAAGTTAAAAAATGATATGTTACAAAATTATATGTTTATTATTTCACCAGATTTTAAGCCATGTTTTCCTTTTCTCACTTGTGTAATAGGCTTTTTTGTCTTCAGACCTTGAGAAGACATTTTTCACATCCTTGGTTTCTCATAAAGACAAGCAACTAATTTTCAGTTGTCAGTGTGCCAGCTTCACTCTGAGGTATTTAAGGCTTGACACATTTTTTTTTTATATCCAGAGCTTCAAATTGTCTGTCTCAACAATTTATATTCTTTCTGTAGGTACAGTAGCTTTGCTATTCCAGTCCTTGTTTGCTTGCTGTAGTGGATAATAGGTATATGAGGATCCTCCCATCATTTTGGAGTGAAAAAGTAATGTTAAGCATTAGTATTTTCCATTAAGTATAGTATACATGTGGCAGTTATGCTCAAGATGGTATTCTAATAAGGAAAGAAATACATTTGGTGACGGAGGTATTTAAAACCTAAAGAAAAATACATTTACCAATGAAACAATGACAAGGTCATCCATACATACTTTCCATGTCCATAAATAATTGGAACCAATTCATGTATGGTACTACTGTTCAAATCTTGCATTACCTGGAACAAGACAATAAATACTATGAAATTCTTCAATTAAAATGACAAATAATCAGTCCTATGTTCAAGATATTTTTATTATATAAACAGATGATTATTTGTATTTTCTACCACATTACAAAAGGTAAGAAGTACTAAAATTAAGTTTAATTTCTTCAAAATATTCAGGGCATTTTAATTAACCACCTTTCAATTTGTATTATTGAACAACTGAGGACAATCAAAAAGGCATTTTTTCATTTTCCAGTGGAGCTTTATTATTCCTTGATGAATTAGTCTTAATTTTATTCAGAGAAGACCAATAGGTTTATGCATGTTGATTAATCCATTAGTGCAGTGTCTCTCATTCTTTAGAAAGGAAAATGAAAATGCACTGCTTGCCAAAGATTTGCTATTACAGTTGGAGAGTTTAATTATCAGAATTTTATACTACTCTTGCTAAACAACTAAAACTTATTTGCTTATTTCAAGTGAAAACCATGTTGATGAATATGCATGAATGTCCCCTTGAAATAAATTATGCTCTACTGCTTTTTAAAAAACAGTATTTTGTCATTTATCATGAATCCAGGTCATGTGAATATAACGTAACACCTAACATACATCATACAGTTTTTCACTTAATTTCCTCTTGTTCTTTTGATAATATAGATTACCTATGTGACCTGTCCACAAGAGCTATACCATATATATGCATTTTATGTCACTGTGAAAATACAGTAAATAACTACACCAAAAGAATAATATGTTGAAGCCATCATAAAATACTGAATCTTTGAATGCAGAGTTACTTTATTCTATTCTAAATGTAAAGAGGTTTTAATATGTAAGCTGCAGGTCATACAGTATATGTGTACAAAAACAATTTATCAGGCAACTCACCAACTCTTTGTAGCTGTGTGGTTTTTCATGGTTAGGATGGACTGACAATGTACATTATATACTCATAGTCTAATACAATTGCATCAGTGTGTCTTTTTATTCAGAGTGATTTTATTTTAAAACTGTAGCCTACAAGAAGATATCTTAGCAAATCCAAATAAGAATACCAAAAACAAAAAAGCATTGACTTCTATTTTAAAAAACTGATGGATAATAACCCAAGCAAAAGCCATTTTATGCCATACACAGTAAACAGCCTCGCTACAGTGCTATTGATAGGAAAAAGCTTCAAGGTTACAGTTTACTGCTACACGAATAAATATGAATGTTTAGAAGAGTCCTTGGAATGTGGGAAGGAGGAATGCACCCTGGGATGGGTTGGTCTGGATAATCAGCTGGGTAAAGGAAGCAAGAATGGATTTGCACATTGGCTGTCCTTTCACTTGCTACGGGCAATTCTTGTGTGTTCAAGTGTGTAATGACCACAGAAACTGCACAGACGTGCAGGGAACAAGATAGAAAAAGTAGTGCAATGCTTTAAATTAACATTAACACTTCTAATGGGGATGCCACACAGGCTTGTGAACTGAATGGACAGTTCTACAGACAAGTTGAGGCACAATGTGCACTCAGATTAAATATAGAGGTTGCTGAGGTGATCATAGGGAGTGTGGCAGTAAAGTAGAGGCACACTGCAGAGCAACACCTGTTACTACATTCTGTTCATTTTCCCTGTTCACTAGAAAGGGGATGGGCAGTTTCATACTGTCAATTTAAAAATATGTTCCCCTGTTTCAGTGGAGGAGAGTAAATAAGGCTTGTATTTTTAATTGCCCATAACTGGTCCATGCAAGCATTCTTAATCAACAAGTTTGGATGTAGTGACTGCAATATTTACAGCACACAAAAAACAAACAGATGGGATAACATATTAGGGAGAACCCTACAACTGCAAATGTAGTTTTAATAAAAATAGGTTCCTGGATTAAGAATGTAGATTTTGAAATCAGATGTAACAAAGGTTGTACAAAGACATTTTACAGCTGGAAACACGGAAATGGTTTTACTCTATCTGTAATGTTTATTACTTAAATATGTATATTCATTTAATTATTCATGGCATAAAGCTTTTTTATTTTCTCACTGATACAATATAATGTGCAATAATATCTCATATTTTCTGTTAAAAAATGGACTAGAAGAATACTTGGAAGTAACATGAATAACACCTTGAATGAAATGTGCAAGTACTGTATGTGCATAAATATAGTATAATTTAAATAAATGTTTTCCTGTTTTTACTTTTTTAATGCAAATGCAATGGTTCTTTAAAAATAGTCTGTTCATGCAAATGACCTACTTTTTCCTAAATAGGTCATTAGGAATATTAAATAATTATTAAAATTTGATTTAAATATTTAATTATCATTCTAAATTCAATAAATAATATATGGTATTAAATAGGCATAGTATGACCTGGAAAAATTAAAAGAAACACCCTTTAATATACTTTATCTAAGAGAGCTGATTTTACCACATTACAGCAAAGTAAGTACTGTACATGTATGTAATACCAAGTACAAGGAAAATAACCCATGATTTTCAACTGGCATGATGTTAGAACTGTTTAAGTGTGCCATGAAAATCTCGTTAGAGCCTCTCAAGAGGGTTAAACAAGGTTCTGCTGAGCTTAGGTAAAGTACATACAACACCGTACTTGCTATATCTCTTATAAGAAACTCTTTCAACAAACAAATGGTGATTGCTACAACATTTTAGATAAGAAGTATTGCTATTTAGCAATAGAATTTGAAAGTAAAAGGGAGATAATTAAAAAGAAAAATATTTTGTACACATGTAGGTGGATTGCTTATATGGTAATGGCACTAAAAAGACAAACAAATTCACATGTAGGCCATATTAAGAACAGCTATTGGTCTTTATGAAATTGGTTTTCTTGTCATGTAATATTTAAATATTTAAAAACCCCAGTTGGTTTTCAATAAAATAGAAGGTAGCAGATGGGAAGGCAGATGAATGGGCAGAATATCTGTGCATGAATAAAAATATAGACAAAAGCATATTAAACACTAGCCAGCAACACAATCCATTACCTCAATACTTACATGTGAAGAGATCTTTTTTATGACAAATTATCATGTATAGTATATGCCTCACCATAGATTAAAATGAATGCAATTTCCATTCATACGAATGCAATTTCCATTCATACGATTGTTATTCTTAATAATGTCATGCATAGAAATTGTACTGATATTATTTCATTGCAGTAAGGAAATATTTGATTTTGCTATACATTTGCAGTTTTGCTTCATATACAATATGTCACTTTGGAAAACAAATGGCATAAAAAAGAAAGCAAAAATGTAGGATTTAGAGATGTTTTCCTAACATAAAAGAGAACACTTTAATCAAGATCAAAGTCAAGTACCTAATCATTCCTTTTTTGTTGTGACAAGTCAATTTTCAACCACAGTTTAAAAAGCTATTGTTCATTTGACTAAATTAAGAATATTAACAATTAAAACCCATAAAAGATACTGGGAGACTGAAAAATATAATTATTTAAAAAAGATTTTCAGACATTTAGCAGTTTTCTTTTGGGTTTCTCTAGTGTTGTTTTTGTAACTTATTTTACCATGATGACTGTGAATAAAATGGGTAATTTTAGTTTCTTATGAATGTACATTATGCTAAATAACATATAAAAATCTAAATAAAACATGGTTCAGTATTACTTATTGGCCTGATTATTTTATTAAACAAATGGTCTTAATCAAATTTTTCATGTTGGGCTCAAAAGACAGAAGACGAAGTATGACTCGTATAACTCGTATAACAGCTGACGCCTCATTTGGGAAGATATCCACCATACAGTAACTGTGAAGCTCTGCAGCTTTTTCAGATATCATTTGCTGCCCACCATTAAAATTTCTGTTTTGTTATCATTTGGCTTCCACGAATTTGATGCCAACCAGAGTTTGATGTCAAACAGGCAAGTGGTAAGTAATGGAGGCAGGACATCAGAAGGAGTAAAGGTTTTAAATGCAAATATGAGAATCATTTTGCATAATAATGAAACTGAAGACCATGTATGCATATAATATGATTGAGAGGAAGCATATAAATAATAATAAATAATAAAAAACAAAGGCCCCAAGACTGAACCCTGCGGCACATTATGACTTTCTGGGGATTTGGAGTAATGAGGACCAAAGGAAAGAAAATGGTGCCTGCCAGTCAGATATGAGTGGAACCAGTTAAAAGCAATGCAACTGATAGGTAGTAATGCCTGCAAGCATTTGGGTAACAGTGAATGATTTACTGTATCAAAAGCCTCACTAAGATCAAGGAAAATAAGAATTATTGTAGCCCCCAAGACACATGGAACTAGCAAATCAATCTCAACCCTGACAAGAGCAGTATCAGTGCTATGATTAGCGCGAAAAATGGACTAGAATGGTTCAAACAGATCACGATCTATCATGTGAGCTTTCATTTGCAAACAAATGTTCTAAAATCCTAGATACAAAATGGTAAATTAGAAATTGGTCTGTAGTTCATCATTATATCAGAATCCAAGCCAGGTTTCTTTACTATTGGAATGACTAACACAGTCTTTAGAGCAGTAGGGACTACATTTTTCTCATGGAAACTTTTGATAATATTGACAATTATAGGGAAGACATCTGGCAGGCAAGCTATCAGTAAAGAGACAAAGATGGGATCTAAGCAGCAAGAGGTTGTTTTACAGTTTTTGTGAGTACAGTAGGTCTGAATTAACAAAGCTAAATTCAGAAAAGTATAGAAGGAATGTTAGTGGAAAAACTGGGATTCAAAAAGTTGTGTAAATCAAGTACAATGCTAAGATTTGATACACATACTGTGTGATGTTTTGATATACAGCATCAATATTGAATTGAAAAAATTGTGAAAATTAAAGACAGATGTCAGAGGTGGAAGAAAGAGCAGAGGTTTCAGGGGATTTAATGAGCTTGATAATAACAGAAAAATGCACTTACAAATGGTGTATAAAGTGCTTAAAGTAATACAGGAGAGCATTTAGTGGCATCACATCAAATCAACAAATCAAGAAATAAATTTGACTATATAGAACTGAGGTCACATATTTTGGAAATAAAGCATTTTAAAACGCAAAGCAAAAGTAAAATGTTCAATGCAGCCAAGTGGTCCATGCAGTCAACTGTAAAACTCTAGATAACACATTGCAGGAACCATAAAATGTAAACCCAAGAAAACCACACAGATCAGATTTGCTTCTTCAATTCTGGAAGTAAAACACTAGAAACAGAAATGCAAACATAAATAGGCAAACCAAAGAAAGGCATCTACCGTATGAAAACGCCTTAAACTTAATCCTGAGAACTAGGTGTTTTACTTCAGCATCTTATGAACAAGGTAAAGCTTCAACTCATCCAATTAAGCAGATGGTGATTTCAATTATGAATACATGACTTGGGTGGAAACCAAAAGTGGAGTTTTGTTCCTCTGGTTTAGTTCTCACATATTCATTGGGTTTTCCATGGCCTTCTGTAGGGCTGCTTTTTCAGTCAGTTTCAACCTATTTCTGTAAACCCTTTTCCCTCAACTATGCATATGTGTAGCCAATTCATTGTCAATAAAAGCACATGTAAAGTCAAAAGAGGAAATAAAGAACTGGAGTGTTAATGACTCCATGCAGGACACACTTTTTACAGTGAGGAATATCTGGAACACACTGCCCATTTGATCTCTGACACTCTTCAAGAAATGGCTAGATGATAATACTGGATCAATTACCTACAAGCCAAAAACAAAAAAAAGAGCAAGAGTGAAATTGCCTTTTTTACAAAGTCATCTGTTAGAAAGTCATGCCTGAGGGTTTTTCAATCATTTTTTGATTGGTCCAAGATAGCTGTCTGAAAACAAATTAATTTATATCAGAGAGACTACCAATTGAAAGACGTTTTCTCAGGTTTCAGTGAGCTTCTAAACTGAAGATTTTTTATACCTTATTTAGAAAAAGGTACAGTCAGAAGATACGTTATCAAAGAAGGGGTGTTATGGGGCTTTCTCTTATTAGCACAGACTAGAACACTTGACAAAACTGAGGGGAAGTAAATGGAGGAATATACATGAAAATCTTAGAATCTTGGAGGATAGCTTATTTCAGTCACTTAAAGACCTACAGCAACCAAAAGCAAGTAACCCAAAGCACAAGACCGAAAACTCATTGTAGTAGCTTAAGAAGAAGCAAGCGAAAATCATTGTGTGGCCCTGTCAAAGTCCTGAGTTGAATCTAATGGAGAAGAATTCAAGATTCTAATGTCTTGAAACTTTAATCTGTCCATCAACAATCCCAACCAACCTGACATAGTTTGAGAAAATTTGTTAAGAACAATGGGTGAAACCTTCACCATCGAATTCTTGATGCAAGAAATTGTATATGGCTAAAAATTTTCTCTGTGGCTAAGGATATGCGCCTGTGGCTGGAAGGTTGCAGGTTCAAATCCTACGGCCAACAGAGAAATCGTACCCCATTGGGCTCCTGAGCAAGGCTCTTAACCCCAGCTGCTCCAGGGGCGCTGTTTAATGGCTGACCCTGCGCCCTGACCCCAAGCTTCTCTCCCTGTATCTCATGGAGAGCAAACTGGGGTATGGGAAAAGACGAATTCCTAATGCAAGAAATTGTAAAAGGTGAATAAAGTAATAAAGTAATCTTATCTTGGTAGAGATTCACCCAGAAAGACCTATACAGGAAGTGCAATTGCTTTCAAAGGTGCTTCCACCAAGAACTGACACAGGGTGGTGAATGGTTGTGTAATATACATATTTGGGGTTATTTTCTAAGTATTTTTGACATCAAACATTAAACTTATTTCACTCATTATTATTACCAATATTCACTTTAAAAAACTAAACCTAAAATTCAGAATTACAAGGCAAAAATACAAGTATATATTTTAGTAACTATATTTCTGACTCTTATACTAGTATTCTTTGTAATACCTCAGACAAAAATAACCTTCATTATTTATTTAGAAACTAAAAAAATGTATTATGCATAGGTCTACAGTGATGTTAAGGGTAGAATTAATCAGAAAAACAATATTAAGCTATTGTTTCAGATCCTGATATGAGTGACAATTCATAGTCACAGCTTTCTGTTTCAAAATGCCTTATAATCTAGCCCCATTATTTTTTTTTCATTTTACATTTTATGTAATTGTTTTATGTTCCATATATTTTATAAAAAAGAATCTTCTAACCTAAGGATAAACCTACACTACTTGTAGAAGTGTGTATAAAATGTACCATTTGGGAAATGCATAATTAGAGTGGCCAGCAGCTAAATCACCCTGCAGCTCACAACTGGCTACCCACTGAAGCTAAGTAGGGTTGAACCTGGTCAGTACCTGGATGAGAGACCTCCTGGGAAGTTCTGGTGGCTGCTGGGAGTGGTGTCAGTGGGACCAGTAGGGGACACCTACCCTGTGGTCTGTGTGGGTCCTAATGCCCCAATATTTATATAGAATTTTACCACTAGAGGGAAATTTTAGTAGCTGAGGATAAAAACAATAGGAGCATAACGCGTCTGAAGGTCATAAACGATATTAATTTAGGAACATAAACATATCATGTAAACTGTATATTGCTGGTCTTGGTATTTTAAAGAAAAAAGGCAAGATTTTTCTGATGAGACGTTAAACCGAGGTCCTGACTTTCAGTGTTCATTAAAGATCCCCAGGCATTTCTCGATTAGAGTAGGGAGTTATCCTGTTGTCCGGGCCAAATGTCCCCCCTCGACCTTTACCATGGCCTCCAAATTGTTCCCAGGTATAATTGGCTTGCACCCGCCCTGCGATGGACTGGCGGGGGGCCCCGCCCAGGGTGTACCCTGCCTAGCGTTCGTTGCTTTCTGGGTAGGCTCTGGCTTCCCACGACACCATATTGTATAAAGCGGTTTGGCAAATGACATGGCAGAATTAGAATGCTTTTAATAAAGTAGATATGGTACAGATGCAGCCATTCAAAATGCATGGTACAAACCCTTACCGCTGGCATCTACTGTAAGCGTGCGCCACTGCGTCCTACCGTGGTACATGATTGGCTGGCCAAAAAGACCGACAGGGGCACTCGTGGTGCATTGGTCGGTAGTGAAAAGATTTAATCATTTAATCTCTTTACTGTGCACATTTTAATCCTCTTAGTATTGAATATTTATATAGAATTTTACCACTAGAGGGAAATTTTAGTAGCTGAGGATAAAAACAATAGGAGCATAACGCATCTGAAGGTCATAAACGATATTAATTTAGGAACATAAACATATCATGTAAACTGTATATTGCTGGTCTTGGTATTTTAAAGAAAAAATACACACCAGTATTCCATTTCTCCCTAAACATTTTAAGCTTCAAAGTCTTACATGTGGTTATTTTGGAAACGTTTTTACGTGGTCCTTGCTCCTTCTGACTATGTTACTGTACGTTTATAGAGTATTCAGTACTTTGTGAGATAGTTTTAAGCTTTTCTGTGAATAAGCTCGATACCGGAGTAAACAGAAGCACACTTTTAGAATTTGATTCATAGGAAATATAATATGGAATCATGTACAGTATCTAAAGAAATTAATAACGATATAATTATATTCATGTACTGTTGCACAAACAGTATTATAAGACTTTCCATTGATATACAGTATGTTTGGCACATGACTGCCTCGGTGGCGTGATAGCTTAATTGACTAAGTTATAACCCTGAGGTTGAGTGTTCAAACCCAGCTCTTGCCATCAGTTTTCTTTTAACAAATAAACATTTCTTTGAAAACATTTCTTTATTTGAAAAACTAAAATAGAAAATATTATTGGCATCATTTTGACATTTTTTACAGCAGGTTGTACTGTATGGCGCAAATCCACGTGAGCCCGAAAGCCCTACATTCATGTGCATTCGCCTGGCGCTGCGCGGTTATCGCATCTCTTTCTCTCTCTGTGTCTACATCGTTTGTAAACAAACCGGTTTCACAGGTATTTTCAAAGTAGAATAAGGGAAAGTCCACTATCCCCCACTGGCATGTTTTCTAAGAAAAACAGATTCACAACGCGAAGCTGTGTCAGTCTTCTGTGTATAAAATATCGGTTTGAACACCATGGTTGCTGGTTTTAAGACGCTGCTGAGAAAAGAATAGGAATTTTCCTGCTGTCAGCAGATATATATTGTGTATATAGTCGACCCTTACCTGAATGAAAACAGGACATAAAGAAAGTGTTTCAGAAGTCAAACAAAGCTTTATTTTTGTTTTTTAGTTTGGGTAATTGGAGGCTACGCTGTTATGCTTCCTATGGTGATATACGGGTTTTTTGCACTAAGCCGTATTACAGGCAGAGATAGTGCTGTCTCTGGTGCGATCTTTTGCAGCTGACACTTCACTGTTTTAAACGAATAAGAAATTAGATTGTAAGTTACAGTATCTGTATTCAAAATAGAGACATCACAATAGCTAGCTCACTGAAGATGCTTGTGTAGCACTGAAACTTTTCTTTTTTCTTTGAAATATGATAAAAGACTTCACAGTGATGAATAACAGCTTCGAAACTATTGAAAACCAATTGTGAATGCAAATGAGCTATGACTCATAGCAACCTTTATTCATCATAAAAACATTTCATTCACTCTCTTTATTTCCTTCCAAATTAAAAGACTGAAAAGATTTCATGTTAAAATATGGTCAGACTTTATGAAAAATATTGCGAAGGTCTCATGTTGCCTAGGAAGTATTATTTATTTTTGTATGCTCTTCACTCTGAACAGCTGAATTTGTTAAAGCCCTTTTTAGTTCTGTTGCTTATTTCTTCTTGTGGTAGACTAGGATCCATTTAAATTATTGCTGAACAGTTAGTGTAAATATAGTACAGATACAGCTTCATATTTGGGATAAAGTATCGAGTTAAGATTATGAATTTAAAACGGGTTCATTAATCTACTGTACATTTTGTTCCTAGCAAATGTTTTGTAAAAACATTTTATGAAATCATACCAGTTAAAAAATAATTCAGTAAAGGTGTTAGGGTAATGACAGAAAAACAGAATAATACTGTACTAACACCTAACACCTAACAACGGGAGCAGGGACGAATTAGGCCAGTACCCACTATTGTTAAACATACAGAAAAGAATATTAAAGTATTGAATATTAGTATTGGCTTTAGTATTAGCCATACAGAACATTAAAGTGCCCGTTTTCCATTCAGCGGGTGCCTGAGCCGCTGTGTCCTATCTTCTGACAGTCGCCATTGTGAATGTCTGTAGAGTGTATCTTGTTTTTAGTACTATATTTTTTTATTATATTCCCTATTAATCAAACTCTAAGAGTATGTATTGGCTTGTCCCCTCCTCCCGCCCCTCTCTGTGTACAGTAGAGCCTCCTGTCCAGCCAGCACATGTCCACAGACATTCACAACAGCACAATATCATAAAATGTTTGCACATATAGTTAAATTATTAGTTTTTTTTCAGGAAGTTAAAAAAAAACACTTGAATTACTTATCCAGTCTCTCGAAATAAAGTTATTTTTCAAGCAATGCAACAAACGTCGGGCAATGTGTTTTTTTTAATCCAACATTGACAGCCACATCTTAAATCTTGTCAGTCAGCTCTTTTTTCTCTATTTGAATTGTGGCTTACACATCGCACGAGTTTACAAGCTAGAAAGAATGGTTTCGATTCACATTAGCTGGCGAGCCTTGTTAACAAAAAAACTAATAATAATGTAACATGCCACTGTTTGTTCATGAACAAAGTTATACTGAGATTTCCTTAGATACGCGATTAAAAAAAAATGTTGAATCCCCGGCGGAACACATTCCATAAGAATCAGCGCTTTTACAGTATATATTGCCTTTAAAGGTGGCTTCTCAAAACGCTTTACAGGATAAAAACAACAAGAACAGCAACAACAACAATATTGTATTTCATTGCACTTTGAAAACCAAGTAATAACTTAACTATATGTGCAAACGTTTCATACTGTATGTTGCTGTTGTGAATGCCTGTGGAGTGTATCTTATTTGCCTTGCGTCCTGGTCATCTCGCCCTCCCCCCCCCTCCCTCAATTCAATTCAATTCAAGGTGTTTTATTAGCATGACAGATGGGTACAATCAGTGTTGGGTATTTACTTTGCTTTGAGATTCCACTTTTAAAGGTGATATATACAATTTTGACTAAAATACATTGATATCTTTGTCTTCTAAGTATCTTAATAAACTTTCAGCATAGCTTTCTCCCCGTTAAGATTTATTTTCCTTAACTAGTATACTTTAGATCTTTTTTTCTGAACCGGGGAAAATCTGATCATGTTTCTCTATAACAACAATAAAAAAAACATTATTTTACATATCACCTTAAGGATGCGTAAAGAAATTTAAAATAGTCTTCTTTAGGTGTGAGGGTAGGAGTGGATCGCAGCAGGCATAATCGGCAAATTAGGAAAACAAAGAACTGGACAGGCGAGACGTTTATCCAGAGAGCGAGTGATCAGAAAAAGGAACAGCTGTTACACCCAGGTTTCTCTAGTTAAAGACTTCGATGCTTAAAATGTTTAGGGAGAAATGTAATACTGGTGTGTATTTTTTCTTTAAAGTACCAAGACCAGCCATATACTGTATGTTTATGTTCCAAAATTAATATTGTTTATGGCCTTCACACGCGTTACAGTATGCTCCTATTCTTTTTATGCTTAGCTACTAAGATTTCCCTTCAGTGGTAAAATTCAATATCTACATGGTACAGTAAAGACGTTTACTGTACTGTAAGTCTTTCTACAACAGACCAACGGACCACGAGTGCCCCTGTCGGTCAACCAACCACATACCGCGGTACCCCGCGTCATCTTGTGTCGTGATGCATGACGCCGTAGCCAATTACCTCCAGTACGTGTCTCTACCGCGCACTTTGAATGGCTGCATCTGTATAGATAGTATGAAATCTTCCCCCATTTCTTTGGCTGTATTACATTTCAGTGTTTGCTTTCAAAAATATGTTTTTTTCTTTTCTATCGAAATTTATTAAAGGGGAACTGCAGTCCGAATTTCTCAGACAGGTTATTAAATCTCAGTAAACAAATTCATTGACAGTACAAAAAACAATACAAATTTCAAATTAAGCACAAATTCATGAACTATGTGAAAGTATTGTAAGTCACCATTAGTTGCAAACCCCTGGTCTTGCCATGGGCAAGAGCTCCCATGAATTGTGATGTGGCCCTTCTTGTTCACTAGTCACCGTAATGGCTAATGTAATGCGAGTGAATAGTTACAGGTTATGCAGCAGACCTTTTACCACAGAAATGTTCCAACGTGATCTGTATGGAGAGATAACAAGCAGTATTTAATCGGCAAAACGGTCTAAAAATCAAAAGCAATAATTTTATTGGGTTAAAACAGATGTATTCACAAGCCTGCTTGTTTACAATGTATTAAGGCTGCTTCATGTCACTGGATGTTTTGTTGTCTAGTTCTGAATTGCAGAATATGGCACTACGCATACCTAGACATTTAATCTATTTTGTGATGTGACTTAGGGGTTTTACAAGTTACTTCCATTGTGGTTTTAAATGTAGTCATCAATGCAGATTCTTTCTAACCCAGAAATATGAAAATAGCGTTGCAGTTACCCTTTAAACTTTGGCCATGAAATAATGAGGTCCAATACATTTTTACAATACATTTTTTTACATAACAATAAGATCAAATAACATAGTTTAGCAGCTGTATTTTATAGATGAAAGTGAGATTATTCTCTATGCCTTTATAAGGTAAGGTAAAGTAGCCTTTGAAGTATCATAAAGACATTCTAAACTTCATAATAAAAACTATATAATCACAACATTAATAGAAAACACACAAGTCATTCCGTGTTTTGAAGTACAGTATATCCTGAAATCGGTACATGAATTATCAAAATGCCTAACAGTTCGGTATTATTTTTAAAACATTAATATATAAAATACAAATAAAGATATGGTAGGATAATGTGTATGAATGTGGATTTTTTGCAGTTGTAAATTAATAAGCATACCAAATGAAACCAAAGTTGACCAATTTTCAGTTAGTTATATTACTTTTTTCTACTACACTTCTAGTACACCTTTTTTAACTTAAAAATTAAACACAACGTGATGGCATATTTGCACTGAGAACATTCTCAGTGTTTTTGAGAACACTCAAAAGAACTGTAGATGGTTAAGAGTAAAAACACTTAAAGTATACATGTCTCATAGATTATGTTTGTATATAATTTGTAGATATGCCTTTGGGATCCTTAAAGCACGGAGGTATCCTCAAGCTTAGAAACTCTACCAGCTAGGAAATGTGAATAACCTCTCTGGTGACCTACAATACAAAATACCTAGAAAATTAGAGACATTTAATTTATTAATATATAAAACAGATTATTTTGATATACAAAACATTTCAATATACTGAAAAACATTTTTCAAAAATATCACAGGCAGAATATTTCCATAATAGTGAATCCAGTTGTGACCTCCAAGAGTGACTTCACACCTCTATGCGAAGCAAAAATATCAGGCAATAATTACACAATATTTTTAATATTCACTTTCTTGAAATAGTGAATGTCTGTGAAGGGATGCTGGTTAACATAGTTTTCTTTAAAATGAGTGATACATTTTAACAGTTTAAACATTTTAACATTTGTGTGGCAAGTCAGCCTTAGGAAATTTAACTCAGTCTTTCAATATTAAAACAGAATATGTGTGTTATCTCATATCTCATGTTTTACTGTTAAGAATGTTTTCGAAAATCTTATTAAAATATCTATTACTTAATTGCATTTTAAGTAACCTTAGATTTTTGTTTGTGTTGAGTTATGCACAGGCTAGAATACAGAGTATACAGTACATCAGTTCATAATGCGATAATTACTGTTTAATGGGTATTTATGGAACATACAGTACATACATATGACCATATAAAGCAGAATACCACAAATGCAAAGTAGGTTATATTTGTCTTGTGTGACTTTTGGACTAAACCTTTCTTTGATTAAAGAAAAAGCCTTTGTATACTGCAGACGTGTATCAGCAACAATAGACCTTACAATACGTGACTGACAAAGCAATTCAAATCACAACTCATTTTAATCTGGTCTCTTTTTTTGTTTATTTCCTTCTAAATATAGTATTTTTAAAGCCACTATATCAGGAACTGACCATGTTTATTCAATAAGTAAAATAATTATTCATAAACACCAGCTTGTAAGTGATTTCTCCAGTATATCTGAGTGGTTGGTATAATTAGAGGCAATTTTGTGTTCTCTGGCACAGCTTTGGTTAAAAGGGTAATAATCCAGGCACACTTGGTAACACAAATATTAACAATGGCAATACAAACACTACACAAAACAAATATACCACATGCACATTACTCTATGTATATAGTTGTATAGACAAGGAGTTCCGGAGGCCTAACATTCAAATCACCCAGAAAACCATAGTTTTACATAGTGAAGCACTGTCCAATACACTACATATGGAAGCATTTTCCTTTTGTTTACAAAAAAAAGTTTTTGTAAATGTCAGAATATACTGTGCTGCTGCCATTATTAGTTACATTATCAATAAATATGATATATGAACCAATTTTTAATGAGGGTAAAACTATGGATTTAGAGAAGTTAAAAACAATATACAGTATGTAATTGTGAGACAAACATTACTGTTTTGCTCTGCTACAGGTTAAATTATTTTGGATAATTTTCTTTATAGTGTATTCACATTAATGTTTAAAGGACTGGTCCTGTGTTTAAGGTATACTCATATACCTCAGTTTTGATTGATTAAAATAAACAATGCAAAGTAGAATTGCTGTGTTATTTGAAAAATGATGTTAACTTTATATACTAATATCTACTATTAGGACTTGGTGAGAACAAGGTGACTGTCAAATATGTCTAAATGTTAAACCATAAAATCACAAGGGGGTGTGCTTTTACCACACTGTAAAAACATGAAGAAACTAGATAATACTCTATAAATAGCTTACAAATGCAATATATAATGCATAAAAATGCATTGCTCTACTCTGAAGACTTCTAATTGTTAGCATGAGAACAGCAAACATCAGTTTTAGAGAGAAATTAGATTTTTCTTGACAGCTATCTCAGCAGGAACAAAGCACTATAGAACGATAGAAGTATTACTGATTGTAATTAGCCACATGGTGCTACTTCTAACAGATCACCTAGCAATTAGAGTGATTAACTTTCCTGCCACATTTTCTGCAGAAACCTTAGGGCCAGTCATGTTTTGAAATTGTTAAAAAAATTGTAACCTTGTTTCATTTACAATTTCTCACCCTGCAGATATGTGTTCTTGCCTGTTGTGCACCAAATTAAAGGATCTCAAAATGAGGCTACAGGTTCAAAGACAGGCAAATGAGAATTCATTACTTGACAGACCACACTGAGCTGAACATTAGAGTGCTTTCCAGCCAACTAAATACAAAATAACACAAATGTGTTTTTCCCTATTTATCTAAAAGCCATTGCTTTACACTAAGAAGACATTTCCAGAATTACTGAAAAATATTAACAATTCATATGGATTCATAATCATTATAGTAATAAGATTTTAGTGAGACATCTCAAATAAATAGGGTGGACAAAATTAAGAGAAACACCTAACAGAAAAGAGCTTCTATTTTGAAGTAACTAAATCACAATTAAGACTATTCTACATATTTACAGTAAATATTTATATCCAAACATGTCTATTTGGAATTTATTTTAAAATATCATCTTAAAAACAACACTTTAATATGTAAGTTTCTAAATCCACATGAGACTTCTAATAGATTTTGCAAGAGATCAAATACAATAGTTGATGCCAGAATTGCAGGTGTGTCAGTCACAGAAAATTAAATGTGTCAAGGAAAAAAGTGTCAGTGGCCCCCGCTGCTCTTGATGCCCTCTCCTCTGCATCTTTAAGACAGCATCTCTTAAAAACAAATATCTCTTTAGCACGTGTCTCCAGTTCAAGATGTCCTACAGCTTATAGCACTGCTCTGCCTGCTTTTTCTAATGCAATGTCCGCATTTCCATACTGTGCTTCTACTGTACATTCCTTCTTTCTGGGTTTCTGCATGAATGGTTTTGGGGTTCACTTCTTTCTTTTTGGGAACCTCTTAAAGAGATATACTTAATATTAAACATTCAAAAATCATCTCATTCTTTGACGGTGCTCTTTCTTGTGAATCTGCATTCTTGGCAAATTCTCAGTCTTGGGAATCTTGCAAATATATTTATAGAAAATCTGGAATTCCACAACATCTGTGCGCCCTCCCCTAGCACACAATTTGATTTTTTCCCCAAACAATTCCATAAAATTCTTGGAGAGAGGGTTGAAAAATCCAAGGAAAGAGTTTTAAAGGGTTCTAAACTGTGGCTGTCACTTTTCAAGTAACGCGTACATTGTATGCACCAGACCTACATGTAGTGTACCAAAACTGTATATCAGATTGCTCCTGAGTGTTCAAAGAAAAAGTCATTCAATGGAATTTGGGAGAAAAAAAAACTTAACACTGTCTTCAACTTCACAGATCTTTAGACTGTTTTTCACATTATATACTGATTAATCATAATATACTGATATACTCTATTATCACCAACCCACTACTAACGTGTAATTTTAATTTATTCAGGCACAAACCCACTTTTCCCAGCATTCAACAGTATATTGTTATATTAAGCCTGGAATTGCAGGCAAATATTATTTTGGTGGGTAGCTGCATCAGCATGCGTAGGCTGCAAAGGAACAAGTAATAGGTTTATTCCATGCTGAAAAAAAGAAGAAAGAGAACACAACGTTTCGGCCGTGGAGCCTTCTTCAGGTGTGAGAGAGACAGGGCAGTAGGCAAAGGTAAAGTAGCGGGAGAACAAAGGTTGGGAGGGAGGAGGAGTGAGAGGCGGGAGCAGGGGACAGAAAGAGAAGCCAATCAAGAGGTGTGAAGTCAGAATGGGTGCAGAGAGGTGTGAAATGAAACTTCCAATGAATGGAGAAAATTTAAAAGAACAGTAATCTGTCGTTAAGGGAAGGGAGAATGTGTGATCCTAACTGCAGAATAATTTTAGTTTCGGTGGTCTTTCTGATGTATGAGTTCGGAAAACCGTCTTTGAGAACACAGATGGAGAGATTAGTGTGGTCGTGGCCGTCTGAGGTGAAATGAGAAACAATGGGCTTGGAGAGATCTTTAATCTTCACAGCCCTGACGTGTTCTCTGAAGCGGTCTCCGAGTCTCCTTCCTGTTTCTCCAATGTAGATGGCTGGGCATTTACTGCAAGAGATACAGTAAATAAGGTTGCTGGAGGTACAAGATGCTGTCTGGGTGATCCGGAATTGTCCTGAGGGGCCTTGAATGAGTGTGGTGGTGGCTGTGTACTTGCAGGTGATACAGCGAGCTATTATTTTGTCCTTGAATAGAAAGCAATGCTGTTCAAATGCATCAGTGTCCTAAAAAACAACAGTTGCAACAACATTACTCATCAGAATAAAGCATATAATGAAACATATGGTTTGTTGGAGTTATTAGTGGCTGGTTACTTATATGTTCTTATGTTCTATGGCAAAAATAGAGGATGCTCTTAATAGAATTCATTCTCTTAGCTGTAAATTAATCATTGCTTAATTCCTTTTCTTTTTCTGGATCAAAATGCTTTGATAAGGAACATACAAGTAGAAGTATTTGTTACACCAACATTCTAACATTCAGGTAGAAACCTCTGGACTATATACTATATTGCATATAAAAGGAAGAGGTAATGCATGGAAAACATTAAGTAGTAGCATGGTTATCAAGAATAAGGTCAGAGAGTTCACCGAACACTGCAGGCAAATGGCCTCCACATTTTGAAGTAGGGTTATACAGTAAATGAATTCATAAAAAGCTGACTCTACCACTTTTTACTTTAGCTTTCATTATTAAGAAATTTAACATTAATGTTATAACGGCTGCCATTGCCACAGCTTTGCAAGTTGTGCCAAGACAATTCAACTACATTTTGTCTCTCTCTCACATTTAATTGTATCTGTTTGAATTGCTGAAATATTTAAAATAAGATATTTGCAAAGGAAACAAGTAAACATTTATTCCATTCTCTTTTCAGCATGGAATAACCCTATACTTGTTGCTTTGCAGCCTACACATGCTGACGCAGCTACCTATATTAACTAATATTTGTTACCTGTACGTACAGTATTACTATGTAGATAGTACTGAGCATTACTATAATGCACAAAATATTGCATTTCTTTCATTTTAGTTCCAACAATTTTGAAAAAGATTTCTTGAACCTCCTAAACAAATTGCATTCTAAAACAAAATTCCTGCTGTTTAGCGTTTTCAAGGCGTAGATATGACTGAAATCACATACTGAAAAGATTGAAACTGAAGGAGATAAACTGCCATACTGATCAATTTAATTTGGTTCCATAAAAAGTAATCAGTTTTCTAAGCAATTTCTGCAGGATCCAATGTTCACCCTCATCCAATATTTCTATTGCTCTGGGGATAATTGATAGAAGATCAATGATATTCAGGGAGTACGACGAGATGCATGCTAAGTTACGCATCATAAAAATGTATACAAATAATAAAGGACAAAAAAATCGATGAGTTTTATTGTGTATGTTTTTCAAGTAATTTTAATTAAAACGCTGTGTAACTGTCAAACAAAAAATAAGTAGCATTATAATATTAATTAGTTAAGTAGTGGCAGAACAGGGTTTGAGTATTGTGATCTGAGGAATGACACACCCATTAATTGGATGAAGGAGGCTGTGAAATTGTCCTGAGAAAGACCAAATATCCTTGGGCAAAATGCAGCTGCTTGTTGAATGCACCCAGTTTCCAAAGACTCCAAAGTCTGTGAGCTGTCTCGCCCAGGCATATTACCAATACTTGAAGATGGCAACCAAACGTTTAAAGAATCTGTTTTTGAGAAAGACTTAGGCATTTATCCAGACACGTGATTTCTATCTTTTTAAAGCCTGATAGCGTAAAAGAATGCCACCGTTTTTGTTTTGATTTTTAGAAGATTACAAGATGACCTGATTCACCTGATTCATTGACAAAGTCATCCCAATAGACATCTTCAGAATTATCAGTGAAAGACAACCCAGAGGAAAGAGGGGAAGCTATGGGGAAGTTTCTTTGTAACTGAGAAGAGGGAGCACCTTTAACACAAATGGTTGTGGTAATCTGGAACAAGCTATCTATGCATGTTGTGAAAACAGATGTATATGGCCTCTGATTTCTCTCCTTTCTCATAATCTTATGTTCTCTTAAAAGTAATGTGTTGAGTGTTGACACTGCCATCATAAATATAAACCCCAGGAAAAAAATTAAAGTGAACAAGACTGCACATCTTAGCAGAAGAAAACCAGAGGATCCAGCAAAGACCAATGGGAGTAATATGTTGATTCCAAAGTAGACAGGTGCTGAAGACCAGAATCAACAACCAGAACTTTGAGGCTAATTTACATATACAATTTACTACTCTCTGATTTTCTTAGTGTGCAGGATTTTGTTGCGTGAAAGACATGCAGTATAAATATGTTATTTTCACAAAGGAATCTGATATATCATACCATTGTATCACATATATGGAAGTCTGAATGAAGGCTCAAAAGGTTAACTCTCATTATACTGATCTTAAAAATGTGTGCATCATCCAATGCCATTTAGGGTAGTTAGCGGAAATATATTCAAGTACCGTATAAAAGATGCTTGTGGAAAATAGTAAGCAGATAATAAAAGTAATTGGTTATACTTATTATAGCACTTTTCTGGACACTCCATTCAAAGCACATTACAGGTTATGTGGACTCCCCTTCACCATTAATGTGCAGCACACCTGGATGGTCAGATAGGGAGAGAATCACTGTCTGTCTGACCTGTGGGAGTCCTCTTTGTTATAAAATAAACCTCTTTTCAAATCTTCACTGAACTGCATTGTGACTCCTTGCACATCTACACTACCATATTTTGTAATGTAAAACTTTAGATTTTTTAAAAAGGATTTACAGTAGGAAGTAAAAATAAGGTGATAGTATGAGAACATCTAAGGATTTGTGATGGACAGTGATGCTCAGAGGAACTTTTCATTAAGTTGAACATTTTTTGTGATCACTGGGTATCCTGAGAAGGTTTTGCATCAGTCCAATATCCAATTTAATTAAATATAAAAAAGTCAGATTAGTTTCTAAATTGACTGGATGATAAAGAATTGCAGTATTACTTGTTTCCTACAAAGTTAGGATGTACTGTAGCACTTTGACCATACCCATTCCACAACAATATAAAATAATCTAGAGTGCAAATCCAACATACAAGGTTCAAATAAAGTTTGATTTTTTTTTCTCTAGAACTGAAAGTTTGCTCCTTCTAACACTCAAACTATAATGCAAAGCTTTGCCTG
The DNA here is from genome assembly GCF_040954835.1 of Lepisosteus oculatus. Lineage (NCBI taxonomy): Eukaryota > Metazoa > Chordata > Actinopteri > Semionotiformes > Lepisosteidae > Lepisosteus > Lepisosteus oculatus. The sequence continues at coordinate 23,833,530 of NC_090696.1, forward strand.
ACTTGCAAATTGATCTTATCCCAAGAGGCAATTTCCACACCACATTAATTATTGTAGTAAGTACCTAGAGTGAAGGTAATAGGAATTTAATGCACTAATACAACTGGTAGCTGGAAATACTTTTTCAGTGCAGCATACTCTATTTAACATTAATTCTTTCTGTTAAAACCAAGAGAAATGACTCTCAAATAATTTAGAACATTATGCAACAAACATACTTACAAACCTTTAAACCAAAAAGTCCCTATTCTTGTTCTGAAGTGTTGTTTTCTTACTAATTTCCTGCTCATGAATCAATATCAAATCAAGTCATTATATTGCTCCCTAGGCTGTTTAAATGTCTCCCCAGCACTGCTAGCTTTCGGCTGCATTCACAACCCAATTGTGAAAAAAGGAACAGATGTGATAAATAACTAAATAAGCTCAAATGGCGCCATTATAGAATGATGATGTCAGTGCATTTATATTTTAGTTCTTATTTGCAGTAAGCTACAGTTTACCCTACAAACAGCATCTGATATTAAAAATACATTACATTTAAGCTGCATTAGGCTATGTGTCATGAATATAATGGAATAAAGCTGTCATAAATGCAGTAATTGTACTGGCACATTCTATGGAAAACTATAAAAAATAAGTAAAACCTTAAGCAAAGGGATGAAGACATAGGTAATGTGAAAAAAATGGAAATTAACCAACGCATTCATTGAAAGAATGCATTACTTTCTAGAACATAGCTAAGCTGTTATAAGTCCCTGCACAATTTATGGGTAAACCAAAACCTTCTTTTTGGAAAAAAGCATTAAATGCATTATACCAATGAAACATATCTAAAGAATAAAATGTGATTCAAAGTCTAGGACACTGTATTTAAGAACTGAAAACATAAGATTTTACTTAAGCTGAACATTATATATAAATCAGATTTCACTTTTAAGTAATACACACTTTTCATATTTCATACTTTGATGGTAGTGTAGTAGCAAGGCATATTATTACACCAAGAAATAAGTGTTATTGAAGATGTCTAATAATCTTTTATTGCCTTGACCTGTCAACCTTAGCAGCCTGCACTCTGCAGAAAACATTATAAAAGCAACTGAAAGGGGCCTTTCTGAGTAGATAGCACAAACCAAGACATTGTAAATTGGGGTTATTTTTTAGATTTATTATTTCTTTTTGTAAACAATCACAAATTGGTAATAAAAACTCAGAATAAAACAACCTCATCAGCACTGCTGCCTCCCAGGTCAATCCCTGGGGTGCTATCTGTTTGGGTTTGTATGTTCTCCCCATGTTTGTGTAGGTTCACTCTGGGTGCTGCCGTTTCCTCCCAGTCCAAAGACATGTTGGTAGATTAATTGGCTTCTGCAAAAACTGGTTTCCTCATCCATCCAAGGGGTATGCCTTGCTACCATTGCTTGTTGGGATAGACTCCGGCTCCCCTGCAACCCTATATTATATTGGAAAAAGCGTTTAGAAAATGCATGGATGGGTGGAAGGTTGAATATATAAAAATCTGAATAATAATGATTAAGTCAAGACCATTGCTGATCATGATCTAATTATCTAGATCTAAGCATCATGGATATAGGCTGTGAAAAGTTCCAAAAGGCCCACTGATGCCAAGTGAGAGGTCAGTCAATGCATTGGTCTATTTTTTGTTTTGTTGAAACAGTAGTACCAGCTAACTATATCCTTTTTTGCAAAACAGATTTCAAAGATGAATCATCATTCATTAAAAATAATACTGGGGAACAGTTGGTATCTTTCTCTAGTATCCCAGATTAAAAGGAACATACAGTATTTTCTTCCTGCTCTGTAAATTGTTGTTGCTAGGATTTCCCTTTCAATTCGTGTCCACCAAAACAGATACACAAGAAGCAAAGTTCAATATCCCTCGATAAACTGTAAATCCAAATATATATTATATAAATCCTGTTCCCAAGTATAAAATTACTTTAAAACAGGCTGAATCCCTCTCTGCTCAAACTATGTCCATTACTCTCTCTGGTGAAATCAAACTCATTCATTCATGAATGAACAAATTCATTCTAGTAAATTCTGGTCAAGGAAGTCCAAGATAACACTAATTATTTACATAAAGCAATGTTATTCACTAATGATGAATATTCTAGTAAATCTAAATTATTTTCAAAAGTAATTATTCACAAGATCAATTTGTATTAAAACCGATGGATTCACATTTAAACAGTACTTTAACTCTTGTAGGTTTACTATTCATGTTTTGCTATTGTATTAATAAATTATATTTTTTATATTTCAATTCTGTGTGGCAGTAAATTCAATCATCACATTGCAAGAGTAGTAAGTTCCTGTCTATATAGTGCCTTTCTCACATGAAAACATTTTGCAATCTAATGAATACAATATTCTATATATAGTATATACACACAACATCCTGTATATTTATACATTCTGCAATAAAATAAAAATAAATCTTCTTAGATAAACTCTGTAGAAATTATTCATGGTGATTTTGCTTAAACTTGAATTCTAATAAATCAATAGTTACTGTACATAACCCAGTGAATGCCTGTAACTATTTGTAAAATGGTTTTAAGTGACTTCCATTATGTAATTATTTGTTTTAGTTTCTAATATGCTGATGGTATAATTATTGCTTGCTTTATTTTAACTAGAGTGGCTTAGTTTGTTATTTTGAGCTACCACATAAAAATCAAGGTTGGTCAGTTTGTGAAGTTTGCATTTCACATTTAAAAAAATCTACTAGATTCAAGAACAAAACTAAAATATGTATCTATGACAGCCGCTCCTGGAAAAAAATCAAAATAACCTACAATTATATGGATTTCTCAGAAAGACAGTTTCCTTGTAAGACAGTGAAATTTTACAAATAGGGACTTTAAATACAGTACACTACATATCTGCAGCAATCCACTCCCCCCGGTGTTGGACTGTCCCCATGACCTCTCCCCTTTTACCCCAGGTTCACCCCTTTTCCACCTTTTCCCTGCTCTTCCTTTTTCCCTCCTCTGCATCCTATGGATGCCTGCTCTTTCATTTTCTCTCTGTCTTCCTCGTTTTTTCTCCTACTCAGTGATGAGTACAACCTACTGAAATGAAAATGGCATTAAAGCTGTTGGTGAGTCTGTGAAGTCATCTCCTGCCTGTCATTTCCTATGCCTCAGACACAGAATCACAGGAGTGCTCATTACAATATCCTTTTGAATTCCTAAATTCAGGTTATTCTAGTTAAGCTGTATGCTATATTAATGAAACCTCTAGCTCAGTGGTTCTCAAACTGTGGTACTGTACGTGTACCGGCAGTGGTACGTGGATTGCCGCCAGGTGGTACGCCAAATGACCCTGGAACCAAATGACCCTGTCATGTGCGTTGAAAAATCAGGACGGGTTTTCAAATTTTGTATTTTAATATGTGTCAAATACGCAACCTACGTACTACGATACAGTGCGCGCTAATAGTTCAGTGGACACAAGAGATACTCTGTAATTCTATACCACTCTATAGGAATGCGTGCTACGGATGCAAGTGACCAATTGTATTTAAAAAAAGCTACTGTATCTCCAGCAAATAGGGAGAACGGAGAAAGTGTGTGATTTTGGCACAATGCCAACGTTGTAAACACTAGAATGCATAGAAATACGTGCTACAAACGCAGGTAATCTTGTGAGCACACGAAAGCGTGATAACAGAAAAATATTTAAGAACTGTTCTAATTTGAGAAAAATACACCGAGCTTCTCTTTGTTTCGCTCCCATGCGCATGAAATAAAAACTAAATAAAAACGGGAATAACGGAAACGTGGAAAAATGCAAGCTTGCGGATTGCTAAAGCAGGTAAGCTACACCTGAAGAACCTTATTTACCGTTGGCAAAAGAGCTGACACGTATTATGTGTAGAGAAAAAGCTGCTAAACAGCTCGACCTGCTGCCCCCCTCCCCCTGAAAGATACAGTCATTCATAGAATTATTGAAATGAGATGAGATAAGATGAGCAGATGTTTTTCACTGCAATTAGATGAGTCTGTAGTCGATTTGGCCAATTTGCTTGGTAACGTTAGGTACGAGTTTAAGGGCATATCCCATGAGGACTTTCTATTCTTTAAACCGCTACCAACAGGAACTACAGGAGAGCACATATTTCAGCTTCTGAATGAATTTATCGAAGAGAATGGCATCGACTAGATAAAATGTGTGGGAGTTTGTACAGACGGTGCTAGAGACCTTTGCCGTCAAGAAAATGCCTGACGATTGAATATATGCTAGACTGTTGTGAATTGTATCAAGGCTCAAAAAATTAATTCACATCTGCTTTGCTCAACTAAACAGGCTCACCCCTCTCACTGAAATGCTTTTTTATTAGTTGTTGTTAATGTTTTTTTCTGTAAAACACTTTGAGAAGCCACCTTTAAAGGTGCTATATCAAATAAAGTTTATTATTATAATATTTATTATATGTATGTGTGAGTGTGTGTGCACGCACGCTCATGTTGGTCATTGAGAATTTCTGGGGTTCCTATGAGAAGATGACTTGTAGGTGGTACTTGGATGCTTTGGTTGGATTAGGGGTGGTACTTGGTCCAAAAAGTTTGAGAACCACTGCTCTATCTGATTTAGTTTTAGTACTGGTAACCTTAGCTATTTTATTAATATTCTCAGAAATTATTTCTTAAATGACTAAAATAAAAGAGTAACGATTCACTTTTGCTAAATGGTTAATACGATAAATGTAATATGAAATATGTAATATCTTCTGCAAAGACCCGAGTATATTGATCAATTACCAGCATACTAGAATTTATAACATACAGTACAAAAGAATTAAGCCATTCAAAACAGTTATTTGCACAATCTACTCCACAGATAATGTGATGGACAAATAAAAAGATGTGATTGCATAAGTATTCAAACCCTTTGCTGTGATGTACTTTAATTTAGCAGCACAAAATTACCTTAACCAGCCACAAATTAGCTAAGCAGTCTCTTCCTGTGAGCATTTACAGCGGTTCATGTGATTTCAGAACAACTTTGTAAGGTCCCTCTGTCAGGTAGTGAATTTCAACCATGTAGATCAAGGAGATTTCATAACACCTGAAGGATAACATGGGAATTTTATAAATGCACAGATCAAGAGAAATTTTAAAATGCACTTAATATCTCTTTAAACATGGTTAAGTTGATCATTAGAAGGTGGATGGCACCCAGATACTGCCAGATCAGGCTGTCCCTCCAAACTGAGTAGCAGGGCAAGGAAGAAACTGGTTAGGGGTGCCAAAGTAAGTTAACAGACAACTTTTACAAAGTTCAGTGGCTGAAAAGGGAGAAAATGTCCATAGGTAAACAATATTCGATATCTAAATGTAAAGCATTACATCTAACACAAACCCAACATAGTGCATCACTCATTCAAATGCATGATGGTGGAACGATTATGTTATAGTTCTGCTTTTCATCAGCAGGGACAGGAAATCTTGACAAGATTGATGGTAACAGAAATAGAGATACTGTACATACTGGTAAATCTTAGTGGCAAACTTGTTTCAGACCTACAACTGGAACAAAGATTCACTAAAGTCACCTGTCAAGACCTGACTAAAATACTACTGGGAATCTGTTGAAGATCTGAAAAGTGCTTTCTGTAAGTGATCCTCAAGCAACCAAGAAGAATGGGCTGAGAAAGCACCAAGCCAGTGTGCAAGGTTGGCAGAGATTTACCCAAATAGTCATGCGGGTGTAAGTGCTGCCAGAAGTACTTCAACCTGAGTACATAATCAAGTGGAATACTGAGTTCACAGTTCTGAATGCTTAAGCAATTAACATTTTTGCTCCTCAGTTTTCATGCCATTTACTATAAGACTACATCTTCAGTTTGAGGATTTTATAGCTGAATAAAATACTACATTTTAAAAGTTATGTATACTGTACATCAATTTTTTATTTAATAAAATGTGACTTTAATCAAAGGGCCTGAATACTATGTAAGGAACTGTAGATGTGTGATAATGACACACATAAGCTGTGTTTGTAAACACAAATTATTTTTTTCCTGTGAAATTAACCGATGGAGTGAAGTAATACATTCTGAATTGTGCTAAAGAAAGGACATCTGCACAGAATGGGAGATAAACCATAATATCAAATATCTCTGTTTTTGAAATAGCATACTGTATCCCTTTCATTTTGTATTTCAAGACAAACAGCAGTGTCTTCTCTTCTAGCAAAGAATTATATATACTCAGAATTAAATGCATAACGCAAATATTTATGACATTGTTGATCTCACATAAACCCTTTAAACATAACTGGATATAGTTAAATTAAGTTTGCAGTTACGATTCCTTATAAAAGGCAGCAATGTGATTTGAAAAAATCCTAAAATTTCTGCTTCACCAGAGTTCTGGGGACATACTTTTTTATGGGTCTACTAACAAACCTCAGCCTGAGAGGCAATTTTGCTGACAGCGTGTTCAGTTCATTGCTTCTACAAAGAACCATTTTCTGACATCTTTAAACTCATTTAATTCACTGCTGGGTCACCACATGAAAATGTACAAAAAACGATTATATAATATGATAATAACTGAGCATTTTCTTCCTGATCTTTAAAAATACACAAGTAAGATGATTAAATAAGTCATAATACAAAATTGAACAGTTTGGAAATTAAGCAACAGTTGTGTAATGATACTTCTTTTTATATTATGCAAATGCTTTATTTAACTTGGTCTGTCAGATTGGGAATACACTTTTTTACATTATGTTAAGGTACATCCTCCACAGAAAAAATATTCCAGAATAAGGATTTGATGCAGAAGCATTATATTTTAAAGGTTTAAAAACAGTTAAATTATAATTAAATCAATCTTCATGATTTTTAAAACCATGATACACACAGTTATACCAAAGTTCCTGTTTTCCGTTTTTCTTTGTGTCGTGATGTGTTCACAAATTGTGAATCGATCCTAAATAAAATCTTCATTTAAAGACATAACCAAATCAAATACAATATTTCTCATTGACTGAAGGTCAGGTATAGCATGAATATCTAAGCTTCTATATTTTTATTTCTTATGGTTTCTTTATTGTAATTATACCTTCCTATACCTTCCTATATATTTTCTTCACAACAGTGTCATCTCATGCTTTCCTTTGGCATTCAATTCACACTTAAGTCCCTTTTTACGTTTTGTTTTTATACAAATGTGTTGCTGTGATTTGAGAATTCCATTATTAATGAATAATTCCATAATAAAGTGAACATTTTTAAAAATGAATTAACATTATTAACTATGTACTGTATCCTAACATTTGACATTCCTTTTTAATGTCTTCCCAACATTGTCTAGAAAATATAAATGATGTGTCATTGTAAACCCTTTTAATAAGTAGACTCTTTTACTCTACCTTGTTTTTTCTCATTTTGTAAAAACAAAATCTTGCACTCGTCTACATTAATCATCATCTGCCAGATGTTGGCCCAGTCTTAAATTTGATCTCTTTTTTACCATTTCTTTTCAACCCTCCTAATTTAGCAAATCAGACAAGTTTACTACAGTATATATACCAGAATCTAGATAAGGATATAAATTAGGAAGAACCCTGGTCCCAGTACAGATTCTTAGTACTTCACGAATTACATTTCCCAAAAGCATTCACTCTTCATCTATATCTCTGTTTTATATATTTTATATTCGATCCAATTTTGAATCCAAACATACAAATTTTCCCTGCATGCATTCTACCCTATAAAACTAAACAAATACTGAGCTAACAAGTGTGAGATCTGAACCTACAGTACTCTTCCTGAAGCACTTTGGACCAATACGCTTTTTTGTGTCTTTTTTGTCCTTGCTGGTATCCTAATGCTTAGATGCGTTTTCCGTGTTATGGGTTTAAGCTCACCATTCCTATGGCCATCACTCTGCAACTCACAGCTGACAACCCACTGAAGCTAAGGAGGTGTTACCATGGCCAGTACCTGGATAGGAGACCTCCTTGAAAAAACTAAGGTTGTTGCTGGAAGTGGTGGCAGTGGGCCCAGTAGGGCCAGTAGGGGGTGCTCAAACTATGGCCTGTGTGGGTCCTAATGCCCCAGTATAGTGACAGGGACACTATACTGTAAAAAGACACCAACCTTCAGACGAGATATAAAAACAAGGTCCTGACTCTCTGAGGTCATTAAAAATCCCAGAGCACATCTCGAAAAGAGTAAGGGTAATACCCCAGCATCCTGGCCAAATTTCCCATTGGCCTCATAATGATCCCCATCTATGAATTGGCTTCATAACTCTCCTCTCCTCTCCACTGATAGCTGGTGTGTGGTGAGCATTCTGGTACACTATGTCTATCATGGCATCATCCAGGCGGATGCTGCACATTGGTGGTGGTGGAGGGGAGTCCCCATACCTGTAAAGCGCTTTGTGTGGAGTGTCTAGAAAAGTGCTATGTAAGTGTAAGGAATTATTACAGTTCTCACATATGCAATTGCATACTAATAGTATGTAGTTTGTTCTGAAAATTTGGAAAGAAAGTACTTCGAGACGGTGCTCATTATGAATTATGACGATTTTGACAACATTATGACAATTTTGATATGATGCTGATAATGACTGCTTATAAGACTGAATGTTTTTATGATGCTGTGAAAATAACAGAAGCAGCAATCATTCAGATTCCTTAGGTGGAATTTAGTTGCTAACTGCAAAGATTTTCATTTTATTCATATGAAAAGCATCACACGTACAGGTGAGTTTTCTAGCAAAGGTTATTTAAAGATGCAAGTACTCCCACACCCGAGTTAATCCCTATCCCTGAATCCAAATTACTTTGTGTAAATTAAAATTCAGAAAAAATAGAAGTGTTCCAGCCCCTAAACAAAACAGTCTTGAGTCGGAGAACAGAATGTTTCTAATACTGATTAACATTCTTATTTAAAGGGATAATAATTCAGTTAGACTAAGCCAGGCTTCTATCCTAGAATTTCAATTCTTTTGATTTATGTTTGTTCTGTTAAAAAGCTGCTAAAATCACTGCCCAGAATCATTTTAAGAATGAACAAGATTAATTGTCTAAAGATGTAATACCTTACTAACCTTTGGTGGTGCACCATTAAGGACCTCAATGACCACTGAAGTTTCAGTCAGTTTTCCATAGATGTTAACGTACAATTGATCTAATTATGAGCTTCATTATACAAACACAGCATCTTCAAATGTTTTCAGCTCATGAAAAAGTAAAGTTAAATCTGCTGGATTCTGGCAATTGAGGACTGATTATCACAGACTGTGTCAATAAAATAATCATTGAGGACATGCTTATGATGAGAATAACAATAGTTTTGCATTATTTAAAGAGATAAATATTGAATTATTCCATTCCTTAAATCTTCCTTAAAACTTCCTTCAGCACCACTCATTCTTTGAAATGTCCCTTTTCTTCTTATATACATCTACTGATGCTCTCAATAGTTGCATTGACGGTTGCTGTTGGTCAGGAATTGATGTCATCAGTGGAACTTTGCTTTCATCGGATATTCAATCCTCATCCACTGTTGAGGAGACAATGACCTCCTGTTGTCTGGCCAACAATGATAGCCAGTCATTACTCATCCCAATTTTATGAATAATGGAAATACTTATAGGGACATATAGTCATAATGTTCAGTAGTGTCCAGTGAATAATGTACAATCAAGACACCAGACACATCAAACAGAATGCATTCCCTACATAGTACATCATGATGTGAATCAGGAAGTTACCTAAAAAATCCACAGTCAGGCGGTTCTCAAAAGTTATCCTAGCTATGGTTTAAACAGAGGGACACCCGACCACGCTGCAATGTAAGTATTTTCTGTAAAATCTTCATGCCAATTCATCACATTGCATAAAAACAATTCCAAAATAAATCAAGATCTTTAGTGGTCTTAAAGGCTCTCAAAACGATATTCTTCTTTACACCTCTCATGGAGTATCTGTAAAAAATACTGAGATTACCTTTTCCTATACTAAAGAAAAAACCTGCCTCCACCTTTGGAGCACTAATTATTTATACAAACCTTATGATCACGATAAAGAGTTCTCTGCCTTTCCCACACAAGGGAAACTACAATTTGTTTATAGAGACAGGGTTATAGAGGGTAGAGGCTTCTGAGGCACTAACTCCACCCCCCATTCCAACAAAGTCCCCACTAAGTGAACAACAGTAACTTGCATTCACTGCATTTGCACTTTTTTGCAGCCTCAGTTTTAGCATCTGCTATAAGCTTCCAACCTCTTCCCCCCCCCATACACAATTGAGAATTGTTAGGGCACTCATTGTATGTTTTTCTGTGTTTTGTGTTGATATTATATTCTTTCAAAATTGTTTCTGTGCAAATGAGACATAACAATGGTTGGAATTTGGTCTGTCAGCGAGCATACATTACCTTACTATACAATGGGATCAAGACGATATGATGCCGAGGTTACATTACTTCAGCTCTTGATTATCCACATATAATCTGGGCTCTTGTGATGGTGAAATCAGAATTTGAAATTAATACTGCTGAATTTAATAATGATTTTTAAGCAGGTTCCATTTTTTAAACATAGAATTCAATAACTGTACATTTATGCTTTACATCTCTAAAACCTAAGTTAAGTATATCACTAGCGCTTAGTATTTTAGAATCAGAGATTTTGAAATAATCAGAGTTTATACCTGGAAACTTAGAACAAAAGTATTTTTCCTGCTAAAACAAGTAAATCTAAATCCTGGAAAGCAGATTTCTCAGCAAGGAGGTGAGTGACATTGGCATTAAAATGTCAACTCTTTTTACCCGTTTATGTTAATTCTGGTATTGAAAAATAAACAATTGATACCTGAACGGGTTCTATCAACTAAAAGAGTAGGTTTAAATATTAGAAACCTAGGAGACTATGACTGGAGACTCCGTTTCCAGATCACCTGGAACTCAGTAGGTATCCACATACTGTATACACACACTGTACACAAACATTTCACTATCTAAACAAAGGCGATAAATCTGGTTTCAAACATAAACAAACTTTACGTAGTCTGGAATTCCAGCTTTGCTTACTCTGTGGGTGCACGCATACAGAGTATAGTAGGATTTCTCATGCATTGTCAAAAGTAAACATTAACTCAACCAAAACACCCATTTTTCTTTGTTTTACAAGTGAAATAAACTAAATTAGTGTTTAACACACGTGTTTCAAATACCTTGTTTTGCTTTCTCGCCAGCAAAATGGTTTCTTTTGCAACCTGTATGCCCCAAACATTGGTAGGGCAACAGGGGCTGGCTTAGTAGTGCCCGTTTCAGGGTTGCGCATGCTTGGATCGGTTTGTAAGAAGATACCACTAAGAGGGGGTAGTATTTCCCTTAAAATATTTATGTACATAAAGAGAAATGACATTTTATTTTTGTTAATAATATGTTAATTGCTTAACTGTGTACTCATGGGAGAAAGGTGTGTGTCAGAATTATTATTATTATTTTGTAGAATTATTTTTTGCTTTTTAGTGGAATATTCTAGGGGGAGGAGTTTAACCTAGAAAAGGAGCTCAAGATAGAAGAAGAGAGATACATTAGGAGGAAGGTGGTAGTAGTGTAGAATAAGAGCTTCCTCCAACGAACTATTTTTAATGTCAATCAATCAATCAATTAATTAATGTATATATTATTGTACTATAGTTTTGTGTTTTTTCTCCTGGTTAGTCTTTGTTTTTTTGGGTGTGGACTCATAATAAACACCCTTGCACTTTTTTGCAGCTGTGGCTGTGCCATCATTATTACTGCATTCCATCAACGCTTCTAAACTTTTGAAGGACGAAACTGTGACAGAGACCAAGATGATAGTTTCTAGATTTTATTAATAAATTTAAAAAATAGTTTTAAAATAATGTACTGAAGTGCATCAAACATTCAACAAAAGCTATTAGTTCCAATATTCAATTGATGTATTTTTAATGCCTCTGGTATAAGAAGATCAAACATTTTTCTGTCATGAAATGAAAACGACATAAATGAAATGTATTAATTGGGTGTCTGTTCTGTTAGCGTATCATTTATTTTACAGTGCCTTTCAAAACCTTTGTATTTCTAATGTTCTAGAATATGAGGGCAAGCAGTCAATGCAGTTTCCATGGCAACTGTGAAGAGTATAGCCTTTAGGGGGTTGATGCAGTGCAAGGAATCATCAAAAACAGCAGTCTTTAAAGCAGCTCTTTTTTTACAAGCTCTGTTTCTCTGAGCTATTGGAAACATCTAAAGTGATAAAGGCAAGACAAATGCATAATACACCATTTGTGGTTATGAACACTTTGATTAAAAGATAACATACATGTGACCCGTCAGCCACTGGCCATCAGTGAAGACCTTGGAGATCAGTAATAATGTAGGCTGCTAGTCTGATGAATGTCCACTGATAAAGTTTATGACACAATGAAACACCCCGTGTCCTCCTGACTAGTTTAGATTGTGCAAATGAGGCAAAGCTTGATAAATCTGTCAATGATACCAGATTTAGTACTTAGTATTACTATATTCTACTGTCATTTCTAGGATGGTTACTGACATCCTTCACAACTGTCAATATTTTAAGAGAATGTCTTGTTTTTTGGAGAAACCTTATCCAGAGTAAAAAAATAAAGAAACAGAATATAGGTACCAAACTTCTGTCTACGTAAACCAACAGGGAAACAGATTGAGTTTGAAAGGTTTCAGGTCTGAGTGAAATCCAGTAATATGAAGGTTATACAGTAGTATGTACAGTAATGTGACATATTTTAATAAAGTCAAAAGATACCTAGAACACTTTGGAAAGGTATTCACACACTTCCAAAGATATCCCATTTAGATCAATTACAAATTATATATACACGGTCATACCAGCTCTCACATAAACGCTGGTTGCCACACCCAAAACATCACTGCTACCAGACAGGCCTCCACTTAGCCAGTTATCTTGTCAGTTACCATCACAACTAGAGCAGGACGAAGATCTACAGTATTCCACCTTGTTCACCTCCTCACTCAGTCATTTAGTATGTTCTTGTATGTTTATGTTCTCTTGCTTAGTTGTTGTTTCTTGGCTTTGATCTACACTTCACTTCAACCACATCTCTGAGTCACCTCCTGTTTTTTCCTGCCTTATCCATGTATCAACCATGCTTCACTTGATAGCCTTGGCTATCGACTTTGGCAATAGCACCAGTCAATCAGCTTTGGACTGACTTCTCTGCGTATCAACTATGCTTGACCTTGCTTAACCTTGCTTTGGACTGACTTCTGTGCTTCAAACCCTGCTTGTTTTACCTGATTATGCTATAGATTTCCCCTCTGTACTTTGTCCTACAAATCCTTAGCTTTGACCTCTGCCTGCTCAGTTTCAGCTTCAGACTGTGCTTTGTATTGTCTGTTTTGCTTCCACCTGCCTGCTATAGCCTGCTCAGCTACAGAACCAGAACTTTTATTCATCCTCCTGTGTCACGACCACTGCCTTTACCAGGTCAGTGCAGCAATTCTTTCCTGTACATACTGTATACTGTACCATTTTTTAAAATTAACTTTTTCTAATTACACTCTACTTCTACATCATATCCAAAGGACAGCACCTTTTTTTTATAGTATAGTGTCCTCACTATACTGGGGAATTAGTTACACAATTGGTTACACAAGCCGCAGGATAGAGACTTAATGTAGAGACTTAAATGTATTCTACTTAGGTCTGATGTACAATAAGTTAGAAATGTAGCTGCAGATTTTTGGACACATTTGCAACTTGTTGAGAAAAGTGTCAGGGGGCCCATGTTTCTAGAAATCAAACCATGATGTTTAAAATGCAAGAATCAGAAACTGATAGAAATTTGTGGAGGAAAGAAATTAAAAGTCAGCATAATCTGCAAAATATTCAAGTAAATTATGTTTATTGCAATTGGGTACACTGTGTTTACCCGATAAGTTCCTGTATGTACTGTAGTACTGTATGTAGACCCTTACAGATTTATCACATTTTGTTGCATTAAAAGTTGCAGTCTTTACTTTTAAGTAGTAATTCACTTCTCAATATATTCAAAACAAAAGGAAGAGAGTAACAGTTACTTCATAAGAAAGTCATGGTTTCTTACCTGTAAATATTCCAAATCTTTGCAATAGCAAACCTTAATTAATTAATTAATTAATTAATTAATTAATTAATTAATTAAGTGCAAACTTAGTTGGGTACAATTAGTTGAGTGACCTCAACCTGTGTTCAGTAATAGTGGTTTACTAACTATTGATGCCAACACAAGCCAAAAATAAAAGAGACTGAATTCTACAGTCTATAGTCATTTTTGTGGTTTAATAACTCTATTCTATGAGTAGAATTCTATAGTCTATAGAATTCTACCCTCTGCTGTAACACCTCTTGATCTGTCATCCATAGAACATGTGGAAGATATTCTATGGATCTTTTGTGTTAGTTTGCTCAGACGTGAATATAAGGATATACTGTATTGGAATAGAAAAGAAAACCACCAACAATTCCATCAGACGTTGCTGCAGTAGCTTACAGTGTCATGCATTTATGAAGAAAACCCTTTTGCTGGTGAGATGTTAGCAGCAGTATCTTGTCATAAGGTACTGTAAATAGTATTTTCAAGGTTCAAGGTTCACTTTATTGTCATTCTACACTTATACAATGTACAGTACAAGAGAGAATGAAATATAGTTCCTCCTGGGCCGCGGTGCACAGTACACAAGAACAATACACAATACATACCTGTAAAACACTAGAACAATCAATAATGTCACAGAACAATATAGAAGAACACACAGATTTTGATAACACTACTGTACATATTCAGTGAGATCACTATTTTGTAACATCTAGTGACTAGAGTGTTTACAACTCTTGTGTACATTTTGATCCCTCTAAATTAATATTTTCAGTGAATTTCAGGTAAACTAAGGCTAAATTTTCATAGATGAGACAATAATATTATGAAATGTTAAATATAACCTGTAGTTGTTTTATCTCAATATCCTGCTAACTGACTGCACTCCTATCCCTGAGAATGAAACAAAATAGTTGAAGTTTCTTTTGCATATACAAGAAAATAGTAATTGCCGTAAAAAAAATAGCCTCTCACCACATAATGTCCCCATAGCAATAACAAAGTAATTGCATAATGTTAAGTTTATAAAGCCATAGCACTCATACATTCTTAGGTAAAATTTCCTATTATTAGCATTCCTTCTCTTGTATCCTCTTTGAACTTTTTTTATTCTTCCAATTTCCTGAGCTATTTTGTTCTCCAAGCTATATGACAAAATATCATTGCCACAGAGAGTAATGAAATAACCTTGCTAGAGGCTCATATAAATAAAATATCACAGTTGGGACTCAATGAAATACATGTATACTTCTAAAAGTAAAATAATGTTACTCTATTTATTTATTATATTGTAATGAACCCAATTTGGTAATGCAATTAGAACAGGATGTGTATAAACCGCCTACATATCAAACAATATAAAATTAAAAATGACAAAAGTGGATACGGGTTTTCCTTTTCTAGTTAAAAATCATGATGTGTTATGTATGAAAGGAATATTTATTGCTATGTACAGCTCATGCAAAACCATGAATTTTTAATGAAAAGAATGCATAAACAGTAAAGGTTCAAATGATTCTTACTAATACACTGCATTGTTTTAAATAACTTATTTCCTGAGAGGGTATAATACAAGAGCTCAAAAGTGCCCATAAGATCAATCATTCTTTACACTGAGCCATAATTATAAAGAAGTTGAAAGCAGACATAAACAGGCACATCCATCCATTTTCTAACCATTTCACGCAATTAAAGGTAATGATGGGACGGACACATGGCACGAATAAGGTGAATTAACAGAAAACATTGAAGAAAGAATAATACAGTGTTTCTTTATTTTGCCCCTTGGTGATCTACAAACCCATTGAAAATAGATTACTATCAAAATCAGAGTCTTGAAAATTGATAGAAATAGGAAGAACAATGGTCATAACACAGATCCTTGTAGTTCTTTACTAGTTACATCAGCCCCACATTGTGCATGCACCTCTTCTCTGTACTTTGGTTACTGAGGATGGTAGAACAGGGGGTCATCGGTATGTGAAATACAAAGGAAGCAGTAAAGTTTAATTACACACTGTCAAAGAAATATATAAAAAACAAACTCAATGTTTGGGCCTCAACACTAATTAAGAGGGCTCCACAGTTGAAATGTTGAAATACAACCAAAAGGGCATCTGCATCTTTTTTCCATCAACAAAACTTGTATAACGGCATGCCCTCTAATCTTTCACTTTCACAAGATGAAAGACTACTTTCAGTAAAGGCCTCAGTTTTATACCACTTCCTTGGACTCTGCACAGCCCATCAGTCGGATTCATATTATATCATCGTTTACTGTTTTACATGTTTTATGAGACCCCCTTATCTACTATGGTGAACAATACTGTAACTGATACTTATGAATCCCAGACAGATCTACTGGAACCCCCTGTTGGGTTCCTTTGCTTCTGTTGATTATTTCTTTATGTCATGCAACAACCAAGTTCACAAAACCTTTCTTTTTCCAGAATCTCTAATACTCTACAGCAAAGATCATATTGTTCTCAAAGTTGCAGATACACCAGCCAGACTTTCTGGAATGCTCATCTCTGCTCTTCCTTGTAACGTATTGACACCATAACTACAGTTACAAATGAAAGGAGTCTGTACAGAACAATAACCAACGAAGGTTCATGTACAAAAGCACATATTATCAAAAATAAAGTTTAGCATTAAACCTTTATAAGTATCTTCATCAAATGATTTATGAAAACATAATGACATCATATCATATTTATTATTCTATTTTTACTCTACAAGATCCACTTTTTTCCAAATCCATTTGACCTATCCTGTAGTCAGCTATCACTTAGACTACTGATGGTTGTCTTCTATTTTAATTGCAATTATCCTTTCCATAATCCTACATGTAACTTTTTATCGTGTGTAATAAACAAAATATGCGGATATGTTTGATCAAGGTTTTTATTCCGTCAGGTATTGATGATTGAAATTTGTTTAGCCAGCTATTTTAAATCTAACCCATAGGGGTTGGAAGGGATGAGTCTGATTGGGTATCCACAGCTTGCCTCACAGCAAGATCCTTGTTGCCTGTTGCAATGCACCCATGAGCATGCAGTGTTATCAGCAAGAGCCACATTAATTATCTATTTGATGCTGTGTGGTGTATCTTGCCTTGGATAAAGGTGGCAGCTAAGCCATTTTCTACCACTACTATTATAGCAACTACTTCTACAACCACTGCTGCTGATATTGACAATAATAAAAGACATGCATTACCCTCATCCTTCTTGTCTTGTTAAAATAATTACAATGGTGAATCACTTTGATTTACATTTGGTGATTCAGAATTGTCAGGTATTAAAGCAAAGAGTAATTTCAAATCATTTGAAAAATGTGCAAAACCATGGTGCAGACATGGTTTATTTCAGAACTATTGTATTATGCTTGAGGACTGAAGAGATGCTGTGTAAAAAAGAGGCTGACCTGACTTAAACCCACTTTTCTAATAGAACATTTCTACTAAAGGTCTAGTAGATAAAATAGATAATTGAAATGTTATTTTTTTAAATGTTCTTCAAGACTTTAATTTAGACCATATGTAAAGCATAGATAATCACATCTAGTGCAGATGTCACTGAAATTATTTAATGTTCTTCGTTTTAAAACCCAAATTATTCTTAGATTAAATAAGATTAATGTTAGACTCAGTGATCCCTTGAAAGACAATTCCTAATTTATACTGATTTGCAAAATATACAGCATAAACATTTTAAAAGAGTTTGCCCTGAAAACAAAGTTTATGTGGAATATACAATATTTTATACTTCCATATGGTGAACATGTTTTTTTGTATTCCGAACAGGAACATTATGTGGATAATAACATTATCAAGTCTCTTCTTTCTATGCTGATCAAGATAGGTATTTCATTTTGGAGTCACAACTAATTCTGTGTGCTAAATCAGATACTTTGTTCCAGTATTTTCAAGTCCTCTTGAGTATGTCTTAAAAATGATCCAGGACTTGGAATACTTTAAAAACATATATCTGAAATATGCCAATTAGACTACTGTGACAGAGGACTCTGTTACTAGGCATGAGTAGCAAAGGAAAATCACACAAACACGTTTTTCACCAACAAGTTGCTACATACAGTATCTCCTGTGGGTGCACACTCAGTGCTTGGCTGGTAACTGCTGTTCTGTGTCTTTTGTTAATTTGAGGCACACTGGTGCCCTTTTGTTTTAGAAATCACTGTGACCAGACTGAATGAATTGTGAAATATTTTGTGTGTAAAATCAAAGATAATTAAGATAATGGTTGATTTCAGGGGGCTTCTAAACGATATACTGCAAGCTGCTCCTCAGCCTAGAAGGTTTATTGGACGTTCTAGAGTGAAGGATAAAGAGTTTAAGAGCTGTTCTTTTGTAAATCTTTTTGTACTTTTTTGTACTTTTCTTGTTGGTAAGAAGAGCACTGTAAATAAATTGCACTTTGATATATCTGAGTGTTTTATGGCAGTTTCATCATTTGGGAAAAAGGACCTGCTGTGGACACCACTTGGGCCATTTTCTGACACACATACTGTAAATATTGTCATATTACTGTAAAAGTAGTTATTTGCCAAGGTGTCAATTCTTATATTTTTTTCGAATATTATCATTTTGATAGGATAAGAAGCAACAGGAACAGTAACTGTTTTTATAAATGAAAAGAGTACTCTTAAAATATACAAAAGTATACCGTTTTTCAGTCATAATCTTTTATCTCAGTTTTCTGGGATTTGCTAAATATTCTTTTAGGATCATGTGCATTTTGCCAAGAAAAGAAAACAAACTAGGAATTTCACCTCTTTAAAGCATTTATAGGTTTTGAATGTTGAAGTGTTGTGGCCCAAGAAGGCAAAGAAATAGTGGCAGCTCCTCATTAATAAGAAACAGAGATGAAACATTGTGCTGACTGCAGTATTGATGTCTCCTATTTAAGCTGGCAGATTCAGGTCATTCCCTGTGTGCCTTCTGTCATCATTAGCCAAGCTGCGTGAGGATTTTATCAATGAATAAATTGACAGGACAACATTCTGGGACACAGCTGTATATATTTAAAGTTTACTGTCATCGCATGAGCAACATCAATGACTCTTTCGTTTTATTATAATAATTATGGGATTGGTCAACTTGATTAGCTTCAGAATGAACTGAAAACCAAATACAGTACTTTATACATATCCATCTCTATTGCATTCATTAGGAACTAACCGAAATACTGAATTGCCTTTTAAGTCCAGCTGTAATTCCCAAAGCTGTTGAACTTGTCATTCATTTTTTGATGTTTTTTTCTATTGTTGATTATAGAAGAAATTGTGCTTTTTGTATACAGTATCTGTTCCGAAACATGAGAACAATGGCATGTTTTCATTTCATTAAACAGTGGAAACAACTTAAATGGCCAAAATTTCAATCCAGTATCTCCAGTCCAGTTCAGTAACTGCCGTGCCACTTTAGCTTTAGTCTGCCCGGAGTAAAGGAACTGTCTTAGCACTACTGTACCTCTGACAGGGAACATAAAATGTTTTGTGGATAGATCAGTCATAAGTATACACTTGACCTTCTGCTATAAACATATGCAAGTCAATATGCTTTCTATCCTTTTGGACTCTAGTTAATTTTTTCAAAGCTTGCTCCAGAAAAATAAGTGAGTCACACATCTTTCCATCATTCTGATCCTGTTCCTTTTGGGAGATCATATAAACTACCAACCATTCCAGAAGCTTAATCAAATAATATTAACTTTACCAGTATTACACAGGGTAGCCCCAGGGATGTGTTTGAATAAAAACTTACAATAGCAAACATAGTATGTACAGTAGTTCAGGCTTTATTGCAGTGATTTAACAACACAAACTCTAACCACCCCCCTTTTCACTACCATCAAATGCTAAAACAGCCTTTTCAGCTTCCATTCCAGTCACCTTCAGCCACCCATGTGAGGATGTGGACACTAACCCTTAACCAATATCTACTGTAATTAACTGTTTATTACCCAATTACTTTACCATATTTATAATTATTATAATGTATTTTTTCTTCTTGTAGCAGTAGGTTGTCAGCTTCTTCAGTCCCTTCATATGCTGGCTTGCCATGCTTTTACTGGACTGCAGCTCTCCAGAATTGAAGCTAACCTTGAATACAAGTGCCTTTTAATTCCTAACATGGGCTGAGAACAGAATTACACACTAAGGTCACATCAACAGTTTGGTTGACAGATACTGCAAGCCATAACACTGGTTCATTTTTCATCCTCTTTATTTCGTCTAACATGATTGCTTGCAAAAGTCAAGGACATTATAGGTGGTGAAAAGGTAGTAAAATCTTCAAAAAAAACGAAAAATAAATGTAGCATTCAGACTGTGAAACAAAAGAAAAGCAATGTGATCATAGGTACAGGTGATCAGAAGGATGGTCTGAAGTAGAGATCTGGTCAAATATTCCAAGGGATGGGTGGATATCTGTTATTGAATATAATTAAAAAAGAAATTGGTTGTTGGTTTGTCTGAGATGGCCACAGAGTAAATGTAAATGTGTATTTCTGGATATGAATTTGCTGGTGATACTGTGGCTTCATGAAACCATGTACATGAAAGTTTTATGTCGTTGATGTTGTAGCGGAGCAAGTGTGTTGACGTCAGTACCCTCACTGCGTGTAGCAGGGTCCTCAGCTGCCTGGGCTGGGGGAGGTCTCCTTTAGCTCACGTGGTTGGTGCCCTGTTGTGTTACGCCGGAGACCCGGGTTCGCACCCCAGGTGTGGGGGACCGAATGGGTGGCAGGGGACAAGACCCCACATGGAACCGTGACTATCACAATGTCCTAAACTGGATCGTGATTGTCTAAATTATATGTCTTTCTTGTGTTGCAAGAAGTGCCCTCCCATTTACCTTCGAGAAACTGGAGGAAGACTGAACTAACATTCTGTATCATAGCAGTGAGGATTAGTGATATTTCATATGCAGAGCTCCCTATTTTACTTCTACCAGTCACAATTACACTGACCATTTGTCTACATCCTTTCACAGGGAAAGCAAAGACACTAGAAACCAACAAATATCCTTAACCTCAGTTCACACCTTCCCTCAGTTATCAATAATGAGATGATTTCCTTCCAAATTTCTGTACTCATTTAATATTTTCTGCCTTCCACTGTTCCGATGAAATAATTCTTTCCAGATTTACAGATCTTTGGACCCCTTTCCTCAACTTCCCCTACCCACTTAAACATTGGCTTTGCTTTATTCTCATTGTCTTCATATTCCTACTCTATCTCTTAGACAGCTTAAAAAGGTTATTTTTCTTACCTATTTCTTATGCCTTAAATGTTATGGGCAATAGTTTAAATTTGTCTATTTGAAACTTATTTAAAACTGTTTCACATAGGCACATTTAGTAAAAATGCAAACAATTATATTGTATTTCTTATTCTCCCGGTTCTTAGGTTTATTTTAAGAAGGGTCATTGCACGGAATAGATATTAGGTAGTTACATTTTCAAAGCCTACTTTTTTCTTCAGAGGTTCATGAAGAAAAGATATATTGCCTTCAGGCCTGATTCATCTAATCACCACGCTGAAATGTCCTTGTTTGAAAATTTCAAGCATTCAGCCACTTTGCCAGCATGCCTTGTTCAATCAACATGGTAAATTAATGTATTCTGTGAGTCCTTGACAACCCCACTGATAGGTCTTTGTCACCTTCTTTAACATGCTCTGCAAATAAAAAAGCACTGCAGGAAATGATTAGAAAACAAGATAATTAAAGAACAGTTCCATGCTATATGCAGCAAACAAAAAATACCATTCACACAAATGTAAGTAATGCATGCATACATAACAAGCAACAATATGATAATCCATATTAGCATCCTTTCACATTTCCCTATAGTTTACCCTTGGAATTAAATAGGTATGTCTTTTTTTCAGGAGCATAATTTTCACTTGAAAGCAAACCAGGAAGACTGCACCAAGGAATCATTAAATATAACTCAACATCCCAATGAAAAGAAAAGGTGGTACAGTGTCCTTAGTGGTGTGACATTAATAATCTTATTGCCCCACAGGGCACAATAAACACACACATACCAGCACTTTAATTTGCAATAAATAGCTTAGCTTTAGCTTCTAGCACTGCAATGCAATGGTACAGTACATAACAGGAAGAAAGAATTTACTGTTTCCAAATTCCCTTGAAATGTTTCTTGAAATATGCCAGGGTATTTGCTTTAACATTATAGCTGAATAGCTTGCTTTAAGGCTCCAGTACTCTTTGTGCAAAAAATGCTTCCTGTAGTTAATTTTAAATGCACTTTCACTTAATTTTCATTTGTTTCCTTACAAATCCATTGGACTTATTAAATGCTTCTGACGACTTTGTATACTTGATACTTTTTTGGTTTAACAATAAAAGGTTCTTAATGTTCAGGACTTTTAGCCTCCCAGAGTGGGACATTCAATGGAATGAATCCAGTCACTCTTCTCTGTAGTGCTTCCACTGTATTGTACTGTATCTTTTTGTAATATAGTGACTTATACCAGAAATACTTTTAAGGTTTTGCTCTAACATTGTACAAATATACAGATGATACTAAATCATATACAATGCTGTAGAAGTTGCAAGATAAATTCTTGAAGAGAAATGAGAAGGATTTCATGTAGACAAGAGCTGGGTATTACAGTACTTGCAAAAATCAAGAACATAAGCAATAAAAATTAAACTATGAAATGAGAAACATCTCACCTCTCAGAGTGTTTGTGTTTTACATAATACTGTGATACTTCAATAGGATTCGGATCTATCAAGTATGGCATCTATGACATTACTATTACAGTGGGTTTCTTGTGATGTGATGACATGAGATGGATTAGGGTTGCTTTGTCCTGCTAGAATGTTGTCACATCAGAAAGAGCCCAAAGGAATGGCATAAAGTGAAGGCCCAAGACTTCACAAATGAAGTGCAGTGAGCAGTTCCATTGGTAAGTATCACTACAAGTGCAATTCTGTAGTGGGCAGACCATTACAATTGCACCTACCCATTGACTGGTCAGTTGTATACAACAATAAACATATCATAATGCATGTCTGCTCCAAACTCACTATGTCTATCAGGGTGGTCTTCCACTACCAATGAGCCTACCTGGTCAAACAGTCAAAGTCACTTCAGCATACCATAGTGAGTTATGAACGATGAATCAAAATGCCACCAAAACATTTAATCAAAATTCAGAATCCATATACTGTACTTTATTTCTCCACAAACATGAAGTACAGTATATATAATATACCAAACTTCTGTTTTTTCATTAATTTCCCAAGTAGTCTTGAAGATGAAGATCATATATCAACATAAAAAATGAAGCTTCCCTCAATGGTTACTTTTTGAAACTCAGCATTTCCCATCATTTATTTATAGTTTATTTTTAAGGTACAGTACTGTATGTGCATTAAAATTCTGCACTGACGTTTTCTAGATGTTCGTCTGGAATTTTATCTCAATCTTTTTTAATTTCATTTGCAGCTTCTGTGGTGTTTGCTTTTTTCCCCTATTTTGGTATCATCTACTGTACAAGCTTATATAGTTTACTAATTATGCCAGAATCTATATTATTTATCTAAATTAAGAAGATCAGTGGTCATAATACGGATTTCTGTGGTAATTGTCTAATTGCAATACCACGATTTTAGCAGAGAGAGATCTGTGCTCTCTGTTTTATTCAAGCAGGGTGTTGACAAGGGCTACAGACACACATATCAATTTTGATTTAGACAGTTGGTAGAACGTTTAGTTTGCTGTTTTTTTATAAAGTTGAACCATTTCTTTCTTTTCCAGAAAAATAAAACTAAATTTAATTTCTGTCACACTGCCACGGCTGAGACTACTACAAAATATATTCTAAAACAAATCAGGGATGATGTTAAAATGTAACTTTCTATTCATCTAATGAGGGAAATATGGAAACATTCTTCTGGTGCACCTGCTCTTGCCATTTTATTCCTTTTAAAGGATTTATTAAGTATATCTTACAATTGTAGAATATTAATATTGTACCCTTTTAGTCATACATTTAACATATTTATTTCTGAAGACAAGTCACTGTTATGTCACCTGCGTCTCGCTCCATAAGGTATAATCACCTTCAATCATGCACCTCACATTCTCATGCAGTCTCCAATTAATCAATCAAACACACCCATGTTCACTCCCTTACTTAAGCCTATTTCACATACCACTCCTTTGTCAGTATTGGGGTTCTTCTGTTTGAGTTACTCTGTCTCCTTGTTCCTGGGCATTCTCTTTGATCCCTGGCTTTTGACTCTGACTCCTCTATGGCTAAGACTCACAGTTACTGATTTGGCACTTTAGTGATACTCCTGCTTCTCCTATGACCACATCTCTCTCTACTGCTTTGGTGCTACTATGTGGTAATCTTTGTCTATTTGGTTTCTGACCACGGCTTGGCTAAATGTTTACATCTCTGGAAACTAAGGATTCTGCACAGGTTCCGCAGATGCAACTGTAACGGTCAGTGGGGTAAACTGGTTTTATGGACTGTACATTGTGCTTCAAGTTTGCAACATATACCGTTTCATTTGTATATTAATTAAATATAATGTACAGTACTTTCAGATATAGTTAGAAAAAGCGGCTTTCTGCAGAAATATTTTTATTGCTAGAAAATCCATGTAAATATTCCTTATTTGCACCCCAATCATTGCAGAAGAGCAATTAGAAGCAAGATGTCATGAAGTTTACAATCTTAACAGTTTTAAGTATTATACTAATCTGGGACTTGGACATTTGGAAGCTATGTGGTTATGTAGCATACATTGAGAACAAAGATCCTGAGGTTACTTAAACCTGTAAACCCTAGTCATAACTCCCACCATACATAGTGGATACATCTAGCCCAAGAGATGTCATTCCACACCCAAAGCACATCAAGTACTTTTAGGAGTTTGTTAAACCCTAATGAATGCAACAAAGGAACAAAATACATAAAGAGTATACAGTACATGCTGTACATACTGTAAGTGATTGAAAGAGTGCAAGATTAGGATCTAACCTTCCTCTTGAACTTCTGTTAGAAACTCCATTTATGAATCTCAGCAATGGAAACATGTTTTGGAAGTATTTAAAGATGACACATTGCTGTCAGCATGAATTTTTAGAAATACAAGTAACAATAGCAATTTATCTAACCTGGTAAATAAGATTTAAAAATATTTTCAATTACAATGAGATGACCCAAGAAGTTAATACATTGTTGCACAGAAAACAAACAAACAAATAAAGAAAGAAAAGGCAAAAACAATGTAAAATGTAAAACATAACCTAACAAGTGTGAGTATGAAACAGAATAAATATATATAAATATATTTATTTCTGATAGTATACAGAAATGTGTAATATTAATGGTATTTTTTCAAGCAATTGTAATGAGTGGCATTATTAGATCAGGATATTATTTTATATTGAAGCTAAATACTTCAGGTGAATACTTTTTTAACAGTTGGAAAAAATTATTTAATGAAAAAATCAGGTACAATCTGATTATTTATAAATAATTCAGAAAGAATAACTTGGAGGATTAAAATTCAGTAGAAAACTGCTTCACAACCAAGTACAACTGATTACTCTCGGTCTGATTTCTTGAATTAGAGCTGCTACAATTAGATAAGAGATTACTTAAAATGTTGTTTTGTGTTTGAAGTATTTTTTCATGTTCATGTGTGAATAAAATATTTGAGATAAAGTTTGCTACAGAGAACAACCCTAATATTTTACTAAATGTTGTAAATCTGATCTACAAATACAATATATTTTCCCACCCCTTCAAGAGTGTAGGCTTGTCATACCAAATATAAGTGAGTGTGTGAAAAGCGAGACAGGGGTGTTACATTTCATATCTCATTAGATTTATACCCTTGGGGAATTTTTAATTGCTATATTACACAAGAAACCAGAGGCATTTTGCTTGAATTTCACAAATTCTGTGACATATGACCTAAATCCACCTGTTGAATTTGTTGATATTGTTATGTACATCTGATTCACAATAAATTACAACTGCATGGACAGCCATGGTGTAACCATAGGGGGATTTTTTGCAATTGTAGGCTTATATAACAAGGTATATAATTTGTTATTCAGGATAGTGAAAATACAAAATAAATACAGTATATATAAAAAATATTTATTTGTATTTGAGTAGTTTTTGATATCTTCCCTTACATAATTGGATGTTTCAATGCTCCAGAAACATTGTTTAAATATGCCCCTCTATGAAGGAATCTATATTTCTTACTTAGGTTCAGGGACACCTCAGCTGATGTGTTCTTGGGAGGATCCTGTAGGGAGAAGCTATTTCAAATCTTGAAAAGAATCAGGTGCAGTCACTTAGTGAAAATGAGATTGAGAGGCTCCAATTAAGTACTTCTGTTGATAAAGCTGATGAGGGACAGCTGTGATAAACAGGGAGAGATACAAGAACTGGGGGGCTCTTGGAGTAGAGAAAACTGCTAGAGAGAAACACAGAGAAGTGAGTAGGAATTATAGTCAATCCATAATTATTTTAAGAGTTCTGGAATAAGTTCAACCTCTTGTATAGTTAAGGGAAAGTTTCTAAAAACTAGAGCTCTGATAGTAATTTAAGTTTTTGTGTACAAAACAAAAAGCTGAGAAAACAAACTATGACGTAATTTGAAATAAGCAAGCAGTTTATACTGTAGATCAGCTATCCACTACCTTCTTAATGTATCATTGACCCTAGGGTTGTTCTGTTATATTATCTGCAGCTCCTGTTATAGTTAACATGACTTCAAGGGGTGACTCAAGCTTCTGGTTTCTCTAACAAATGCTTCCTGCCTCTTTGTGCCCCACATTTCTATTGCTGTAATTATTGAAAAATCAGTACTATAAA
Organism: Lepisosteus oculatus; assembly: GCF_040954835.1. Lineage (NCBI taxonomy): Eukaryota > Metazoa > Chordata > Actinopteri > Semionotiformes > Lepisosteidae > Lepisosteus > Lepisosteus oculatus. The sequence continues at coordinate 23,860,606 of NC_090696.1, forward strand.
TATTACTAGAATATGACTCCACAGTTGTCTAGAAATAGAATGGCATATTTACCGTTATTGCTGTCAGTACTGCATATGACTCATAGACAACTGTGTATGTGTTCCCATGAAATCCCTTAGAGATAAATGGGAAGATTTATCTGTCTATGGCGAAGGAAGGTTTTATTCAGTTAAAGTGCTGAAAATACAAAGGCAGCTGTGACAGACCTGGGTATCTTCACACATGAAAGATGATTACCACTGAAATAAAGTTCAGGAGGCTTTATTGTAAATGTTTTCAAGGCTCAAGGTCATGTTACTTGTACTCCTGCTAGATAAGTATCCAATAGTAATACAAAGTCTTTTGGAATCAAACCTTTAGCATTGCTGTAAGTATTTAGGTTACTAATAAGGTTAAGCTTTCTGTAATTGTGGCAATGAGCATGCAATTGAACATAGCATAACCAAATGTTATCCACTAATTTAGGTGTGGCTGAGACACCAGACAAATTAATATTTTATTTGAATTTAGTTCTGTTCCTCAAATTCTGTGAAAGGTATTGACTTTAAACTCTGCAAGTGTTAAAGATTTATGGTAACAATGTTGTGTCATTGCTGGGTTCTGTGTGTTTAAATGTTTCCAAGGGATTGGCGTTTGGTATTTAGGTTACATGTATGCCTTTTCCTGAGACTTCTAATCTTGTTCTCTTGAAAGTCAGTAAGTGCCTAGAAAAACCTTGATATGTCCTGTGTGCACTATGATATCCAAAGCTGATCTGAAAACAAATCCTACTCTAAACAAATTTCTCTTTTATTTCTATGGCACTTTTTGGCTTTCTGTAAATATGTGTATGATATTTTGTTTGTTATGGTATGGTACAGTCTATTTGCTTGGAGAATCACTGAACACTTTCATTTTTGGTAATTCCTGCAGATAAATACAGTAGCTTTTCCCAAATGAGACAGTCAAATAGTATTTTAAATGATCTAGAAAATGAACATGCATGGAAGAAACCTCATGAAATGAGGACATTGTAAGTGAAATGTCAGTGCCCATGATACTTTCTTAAATCACAACTTCAATGAGCAAACTCCTATGTGGTTGTGTTTTAAAAAACAAACAAACATGCAACTCATGTTACTTGAGACAGCATTTAACGAGAAGAAGTATAATTAGATGAAATATGGGATTGCTTGCTGGTGCCAGTTTCTTAGGTTTAATACTTTTTGGGCGGAGCAACATCTTTTTGAGTCTTTATCATATTGCTCTAATTGAATAATGTGTCTCTCTTAAACTCTATTAATGCCATACCGTACTTATAGTTGCATTACAACCAAAGCCATGTTGTACTTTTCATGATTAATAGAATGAGAAACACCAAACTTCAACATTGCATATATTTAACACAAAATAGGGAAATTTTATATATTGAAATAATAAAAAACCACCCATCTATTGCTAACAAAATGTGGATATATGTATGTTATGATAATTTTGGGGATGCAGACGACCATAGCTGGATTTTTGTTGGCTAATCCTCAAGCATTCTGGGTGAGTTTATGCCCAGCTATTGTAAAATAGAAGTCCTAGTTCTTTCTTATCACTGGAGGGAAAAAAAAGGTAAAGGTCTTTCAAAGATTTAATTATAGTTTTCCATAAATCTTAATTAATCCCAGAAAAGTGAACACTTATTTTCAGAATAATATTCTTCTCCAAAAAATACCTTGCCTTAGATAATTTAGTTTGTAAAAATAAAATGTATATCTATCTTGTTTCAAACATCAAACTCTTCACCACACTCTGCCACACCCTTTTATACACTGAGGGGTGCTCCATTACACCTCAATTAACTCAGGACAGCCATACAATATTAGACTCCCTCTATATACCCCACATTCTGACACAATATATACACATAATATAAGTCACACCATCTATTTCTGAACACATATCTTAACCATTCTTTTCTTACAGTGGTTTAATGTCAATAGAATTTACTTTACTCATTCTTTTCCATAACAAGAGTTTTATTGAATCCTAAAACTTGTCAAAAAGGGAGACACCAAGCAAATAAAATGTTGACAAATCATCAATGTCTTAGACTTCACATTTTTAGCACTGTGCTTTTTCTAGGTATTCAACAGACTAAAGAATCAGCAGTGTTTTGCTGACATTTCCTTTTAAGCATTAGCCCAGGAGGCAAGAAACTTAACAGCTGACACGTTTGATATGGGTTACTAAAAAGGTCTAACCATTGTTTTGCTAACAACACTGCAAAATTTAAATTACATGTCAGTATATACAAATTCTCTGCACTGTAAATCATCTTCTCACATTTGACTTGTATTTATATCATATAAGTCATTGTGTTGTAACTTATTCTTTTTGTTCTAGTGCATTTTAATATTTGTATTTCTCTTTTACAAATTAATTCAGAATTCAGCTTTTTAATTAAAATTAGCAATACTAATTTTTCATCTATTCCCTAGAGCAGTTAAAGGGAGGTAAAGCTGATTCATGGTATATGAATGTCTAGTAACCTCAGTGAGTAATAACATGCCTTTTGCACCTGCAAGTAATTGAAGTATGCAGGTGAGCTAGACAGTCCTGGAGGGCTATGCTCACCCAAAGCAATTTACACCTGGCTTCCACCAGTATCAAATCAGCAGGAATGACAGAGGTCACTCTGATGTACTGTAATTACTGAAAAAACTTACTCTTAAAAGTACTTCAGCTAAAATATGTATCTAGAATACAAAGCTATCTTATTTTCCTTAAAGATATTGGACTTTGACTTCTTATTTTCTTGCACATCCTGGAAAGGCAAGCAGTTTTGAGCTGCAGTACTATTTCTTACCTGTATTCTCAAATGTAATAGGTTTTTAGCACAGTGTTGTCATAGCAACAACATTGGTATGCTCACATAACCAATTGATTATACTGTTTCTGTGGACACTCCATTAAATAATGGAAATAACTTTATATTTATAAAATGTCTAAAGTCCTATATACAGTACTGTATAGTCTATCTTGGTTACATGTGTTTCTTTTTGTCATGGAATAGTTATTAAGGTGCCCTAGTTTTTGACCTTGGATTAAGTATTGACAAAAAATTGCATCCACTATGGGTTGGTTCTACATGGATTATGGAAATGAATTCTACTTACAAAATGGAATTCAAATATAATCATTTTATACCGGCAGGATAGGCAGGATATGTGCAGGATCAGCACATTAAGTATTTAACATAGAGAAAAACAAAAACTGCATTTAAATAACGTCTTAGCACAAACAAATCTTGTATGACTCTAGGAAATGACAGTTTCATTTAACCTACTTGACACTTTCCTTAAATGTGTACATATTTACAATGACTTTTTTTCCTGTGAAAACCACAAGAGAACAAGCTGTATGTTGTAGAATTGAGCTTTGGATTTTTATTCATGTGCATATGTTGGAGAAAATTCTGTTTTTTAAGAAAATTATCATCTGCTTTCAATCCTTTAACATCAACCAGAGAATTCATGATTTTAGCTTAATAACTGAACAATTAGCCTCGTAATAACTATTTTCTTGTTATATGATGGATTCATTTCCGTGTTTCAGTACACAAATGAGAAACACTGATATGGAATTAGAATCTTGTTAACACAATCTCTAAAGAATTAATAATTTAGATTCAACTTAATCAAGAAAACATTAAAGCAATCTAATTTCATGTCTCTTAAGCTTTATACTCGCCAACATAAATAATGTTTCCATTTTTCTAAAGGTACTGGAGTTTTGTCTCAAATTTCTTGTAATGCACTTACATTAATTTACAGGATTGACACCACAAGAAAAGTTGATAAACACCGGACTTTCACACTGGAATACAGTATCTCAAACAGGCAGAGCATCATTACTATTTATGATGCCCATTAGCAGTAAACTCTGATTACCTCGACTGGCCTCTTTGCTAAAATTTCTGTGGCAGCAGTCAATGTTGCAAACAACTGCCCACTTTATCACAGCCATTCTCAGCAAGTGTCATGTGGGGGACTTTAATTCCCTCTGAAAATAAAAGCCCCTCCAAGTACCCTATTGACTGTTCTGAGACGACATATCCCATTAGAATTTTCTAAATTTTTGTTTGTTGAACATATGGTGTACTTAATAACCACTTTTAAATAATTTGTACAGATTTTCACTTTAATAGCTATCAGAGATGTATTAATAGCTGTTTTTCTCTAAAAACTCATTAATGTGTACGTCATTCACAAGCTAATATTACCACAGTATGTAATGAATATAATATATTATAAAACTGTATATGATCATACATAATTAGGTATACAAGCTGTGTTCTAATTACAGTGTACTTGTCTTAACTTTCTAATCTGTCAACATTTCATAATTACTTTCATTTAATATCAGTTAATTATTCAAATCCACGTCCGTTAATGTTGAAGTTGGACATTATATCATATTTGTAAAAACATGAAATCTTTTATTTCGCCTCTATGTATATAAAGGAATTTTTAAAATTATCTGCTGGAAGCAGGATTTACTTTGGATAAAAGCGCAGAATTCACTCCTTGATCAGTGGTTTATGGTGGGTACTGCTTCTGTTTAATAAATTTTGCAGCAAAGGTTGCACAAAACCTGAGCTAGACCATTAGGTCACCAGCATGTGTTCCAGCATCTTGATCAAGGGATTGGTACAAAACTGGAATTGTTGGACCAATGATGTTGTGCAATATGAGAAGATCCTGAAGCTGAAAGTAGTGTGAGCTCCAGTCAACTATGTAGTGTCGTTCTCAGAGCTCTACATATCACTGAAACAAGAGTGGGGCTCATTGCATACTGCAAACTGGCCCAGGAAAGAAAAGCAGATGAATAGCAGCTATATGAGATGTGAATGGTTTGCTTGTGTTGGCCCCAGAGAGATTAAACAGTGCCAACCAAGCAGCCAGAACAGCTAGAACCTCTGCACAGTCAGTGCAGCCATTACCAACTTCTCCTACATCCCTACTGTATGTTGCTTATATGTTCACAAATACAGGGTAGCCAGCATCTACAAAGACAGGGGTCTAGCTGGTTGTCAAATCAACAAGGATTGGTAGGTTCATGACAAGAAAATGCTTTACTATAACCAATTTATAAATCATTTTTATTCTCAAAGATCTCAGACATGGAGTTCCCTTCACTCTCTGAACAACACCCTGTCCCATTGAAATGTTAATCTGCCTAATTTTTCTGAGACCTTTGAATAGAAAGACAATTTATGGATGTGTTATAATAAAGCAATAGTTTCCAAGCTATATTTGATGTAAGAACTACACAGCGTATATGAGTACATTTATAGCAGCAGTTCCCTTATTATTATTATTATTATTATTAGAAATAGGACAATGTAGGTAGGTTGAACACGGGGGGACCTTTCTGGTGCAGACCAAAGAATAAAAAGTGCAGGTGGTGTGGAGAACAGTTTCCTGAGAAAGAATGATGAATGGATACAAAATATAGGAATATGGATTCTAAATAAGGACAAATTGGTGTTGGTGCTTGTTTCACAACTGAGCCAAGATGCTGAATCACCGGAATGCAGAACAAAAGAGAATCATCAATTTGGTTTGAGTACTTAAAGAAACAGGCAGTGCAAATTATGAATTTTATACATGTGGAATCCCAGGTGAGGCGTCTCAATAATTTCAATTTAAAAAATGGGAGACAAACAGCATCTAAGGAATTATGTGCGTTAACACAATTTAAGTAACTGAAAAGACAAAAGTTCAGGCATTGTATCAAAGCGAGAAAGGTGGAGAGGAATTAAATATTGTAGTTGAGTTTGGCTTGCAGTAAGGAAATGCAGGAAAGATTGTGTAACTCCCACGGTTGTTCAGAGACATTCTCATGACATTCTTGGTCATGGAACTACCAGTGGCAGTACAACTCTTGGCACAATCCTCACTGGACATCCTAGCACAATTTTCTAGGATCAAAACCTAGTCAATGATCCCTTGGTCAATGTCATCCTCATCAGCCTGCTGCACATTATACTGCCACACCAGTCTGCTATAAGTAGGCAGCAAGTCTCTGCATCAGCCCACAGCAGCTTCTACAGTCACATCAGCCTTTGGTCAGTCGGCAGCCTCTCTCCTTGCCATGACCTCGTCTGCCATCCTTCCACCCTTGGAAGCTTCCAAAACTCCAGAGTCCTAGCACCTGGATTTCAACCTGGACACCATCCTACTCCTCCTATGTACAGCTACTTCATAACAAGCTGGTTTCAAGAATGAGCCTCAATAACTCTGTAAATGTTAGGACCTTCTACATCTTAATTTGAATGGGATTGAATAAGAGTGGAAAAGGCCTGGGCAGGAGAGAAATCGATAAAGGACTGAAGGGAGTATACTGTATATATATTTAGGAGAATCCTGCAAGAGCCTTGGAAAAGTTTGAAGCTGCTGTGGAGTCTTGAGAATGAGTCAAACAGTAAAGTGAACATACCGTCACACCCTGAAACACTGAAGGTGCCAGAAATGAGTATTGATGGGCATAAACTTTAAAAGCATTAAAGTATTGATTTTTGCAAGCCAGGCATATTATATCTATGGCTCTGATCACATGTATAGCATGTTTGCTGATTGTGTAGTGCACGGAGAAATCAGAACCAGGGATTAAGCTAAGTAAGCTAAACAGCTGAGTAACCAATGATGAAGAAATTCCAAAAGAGAAATCTTTCTTAACACTTAATTCTTACTGCAATAATCAACCTTGTTGCTATGCTACTATACGAGCTATCTGTTTTAGAATAAGAAAAAGAACAACAACAACAACAATAGTCTTTGTGACCACATAAAAACAAAGTGGGTTGCTCTGAATAACCCTCATTATTGACAGAGTTAGACAGAAAAATCCTAGTATATTTAATTTCTAAAAGAAAGGTATTTAAAATGTTGTTTTTTAACATTTGTTTTCTTTCTGGGAAACAATCTTAGCATGCTCAATATTCAAAACAACTATAATAAGGTAATGACATCCATCATAAAAATACAGAGAGGAGGAATATTTGAAGCCGGTGCTCCTAAAAATTTTTTGCCATCTTTATTGTTCATCTTTAAATGTCTAGCATTTCAGCACCTGTGTATTTTTAAGACCCTCATTACCAAGAACTTTAAAAGGGCATCAGGCTTATGAGATTGATTTTTCAAGATTATTTTGTTCACTAAAAGCCTATATTGGAGCCTTGCACTTTGCATGTAGCTCAGACAACATTTCCATGGAAACCACTTTAGAAAATGCAAGGTGAAAAATTCTATCAATATGCAAAAATCTTTGGTAATGTCATATTAAAGCATTATAAAGGGCACATTAATCAATATTTTAAAATATTTATGAAAAATATTTGGTTGTGTCACCATCAATTTCGTATAATGTGAGGCAATTATTATCTTTTATTTATTTTGGTTAAAAGAGTTAAGCAATTCAGTTAAGATTTTCTTTGCATGTTGAAAATGTAAGCAACTCTAACTAAAAATAATGTTATAGAATTGAAATTTACAAATTAAGCATTATCTGATTACCTGAAAAGCTTGAAAACATGTAATTGATCTGCAGCATGGTGAATGCAACTGTAGGTAAAATATTTTGTGCTGTTTGTAAGCATGTACCATCTCTCCTGGGCTCTTCTTGTTAGCCTTTCAAGCAGTTAGTCCATTTTTATGTTGACATACTATAGCTTTGTCATGTTTACAACGTGCTTTACAATAGGTAGGATATGGGATTTTCATTGTTTCTTTCATGAGTTATTTACTTTATAATTTAGTCTTCTAAAGGTCTGCATAATAAGGAAAATAGCCCAATAATAATTTTACTTCTTTCACTATTTAACACTAGGCATTACATGGAAAATGCCTTAAATATGGATATCAAATTTGAAAACTGCAATTGAATGTTACATATTCCTTACTGTATGTACTGCAGTATAGTTTGTACAGTCAGAAAAGTCAGAATTAAGTGTTATCAAATCAACTATACATTTCTTAACATTTAACATAGCTGTATTCTTGCAACTTACTTAAGCAACAGCTCTCTATTTTACAGTTTTCTAATTCATGTAGAAGAGCTAAATTATGCATAAGATCTTTGTTACCCAACTTAGTCTGGCATGATGTGGACAAAGGGATATTTGCTAATTAAAGAAAACATTATTTGGCATACAAGAGCATGTAAAAGTACTTGAAGATGTGTGTCTCGCATAAAATAAAAAAATGCTATCTTCAAACAGTTCTCAAAACTTTCTATACCAACTGTCAGTACAGGAATGTTTGGAGGCACATATATGCAGCATATGTGTACATACTGTATACAGTATGTACATATATGCAGCATATGTGTACATACTGTATACAGTATGTGGAAGCAGTGAACATTGTTAGAAGCAAGGTGTCCTAAAACATGCCTGATGCCTGATAGTGTATTATCTTTATCAAAAAAAGCCTCTAACGTGTCTTAGCATAAATCTTGGCATTAGAGCAAATCAGAGCAATACTATAATAACTTACAAGGTATATGATTTTTTTTAAACAAAAAGGAATGTAATATTACTAATATCACTTCAAAATTAAGCTTTCTGAATGGCTTTGTGTATCAAATCAAACAGAAGACCTAAATGAGTCTAGAAAAACAGATATAAATCAGAAGAGATTATATTAATGACAGTGTCTTGTAAGCTAGAGATGTGTGGTTCAGAGAAAAGGATGTTACTTACTGAACCCAGTGCCTAACAACTTTGAGGTTTTACATGGGCTGTGGGTCTCTCATTTCAGTAGTGGCCAGCCTTGCTTATCTTCTGAGATGTAATGAGCTGATGTTATACAGGGATAATACTGCTGTCTTACAAATAAGTTATTTAAGAATTTTTAAGTACAGCTTCATACCCATGAAATAAATCATTTTCACTTTGTAAAGGAATTATAGAAATATTGATATCAATTGCCATATCAGATGAAATAACTTTTTGGAACACTGTTTCATTTTGCCGACCCCAAGACTGCATTGATGACTCAATTTGTATTCTGATTTTTAGATGTGAATCTAAAATTATAAAGTGTTTTTAACAGAAGTTTGGTTGGAAGCCAAATTCCTCATCTCATCTACTTCTCTCTTCTATAAATAAATCTCTCAACAATGAGTTCTGTTTGCCTTTTTTTCTCTCATTCCTCACTCTACCACATTTTCACCCTTGCAGCACCTCCCTGGCTCATTCATCATGAAGAGAAGGGGGGGCAGTCCTGTCAGCCTTATCCTCATTGGCTGACTGTCATTCCTGCAGCCAGGCAAGTTATGCCAATAAAAACTTCAGTATGTTTAAACCTTAATGTTTCATCTATACATGATCTTGAATTTACTCATCTTATAATATGTTTCAGGTGCCACAGCTTCAATCAGAGCATTCAGTATTGAATGGAGACAGTACTGCATGTTTGCACTTGAGCTAGGGTCTTTACTGGTTGATCCACCCGAAATTGGAAGTGATATTGATTTTTAAATAGTATGCACCATTTTCATTTAGGAAGTCTAGGTGCCTTTACATGATACACCGTTGTTTTATTTTTAAGATATTTCATACCTACAGTAAGCGTATCTTTTTGCAGCATGCACAACTGTTTTACTGTAATATTTTGAGAGGATGACATTTTACTTACTTTATATGTCCATTCTTTAACTATGCTGAAAATAAGTATTGGTCCCAGCACAAACCCATCCCCAAGAGTCAGAAGTTGCACTTCAAAGCTTGCCTGGTGTAGCTAAACACCGAGCACTACCAATGCTCTAGACTCAGACCTCCTGGGTGAAAACTGTCATATTACAAAGTAAAAATATTGACATACATAAAACTGTTTGTACAAGAGTATTATTTAATGTAAGAAATACAAGCACTCATAAATCTCAGGATGTATTTGATAGTATGAGCATATACTGTATGAACATATGATTTTAAAGAAATGTTTTTCAACTGATTTTTTATAAATTAAGAATTAATAACTACACAGCCAAGTACTAAAATTAGCATTGTGTTTATTTCTTTGAAGTTTAGTCTGTGACTTATGATAAAGGAAAAAGATGGGTAGACTTACATGTACCCTAATACAATAATAACCCATTTTGTTCATTGCTGTTTTCAGCATGGGATTTCCTTTTTTTTGTTTTTTTTATTACACTGCATCATTTTTAATTGGTATTATTGCATATTTGTCATTAATAATAGGAAAACCACTTTAAAATTATTTTAATCATATAATTTCAGTGCATTATATGCATGTTATCATTAGGGTGCTTAATAACACTGAATTTTAGTTTACAGTAGGTCTCTGATAAAGCTGTGCATACTATAATCAAGTGAATTCACCTGTTTATTCAAAAATAGTACAGCAGCAGTGTATTACCCACAATTGTATAAAACTAAAACAAACCTTAAGTTGAAAGATACAGTACATTCACATGTTATTAAAAAGAATGCTGTAATTTCAACTGCCGAATCTGTTTTCTAATAAATATTCAGCATGGTCCTCTTCAGCCTGCTGTCTAAAAATGGCATCCTTAACAGTAATTAGCCTACTGGAAAAACACTTTGAAGTTCTGTACTACAGATCATATAATGTTGTTAATAGAAAAAAAGGCAAATTGATGAAGTAAAGAAAGAGAGAGTTTCCTGGAATTATTAAAATTTTTATGTTTCTTCCATATTCTTGTTAACTGAATAACTTTTAAAATGATAAACAGAATTCTCTTTAGAGTATAAGTTTCCCCATTATATGAGCCATTACAGATTTTTAAACTAAAATCCTTCTTTGATCCTTCTTCTAAAATCCTTAGTTCATTGTTAGAACATGCTTTAAGCAATGAACTGGTCTTGTATAGACTCAAGAGTCATCTGAGTTTGGTTTTATGACCTATTTCTAGCAAATCCAAGTGGTTAATCTGATTTTCTAAATAAAATGCAAATTTATACTAAATGTATCATTTCAACTCAAATTTGTTCAATAACAAACAAAATAATATCTATTCATTTAAAAGCTATGTACAGTAGCAACAGGAAAAAGTGAGCAGAAGGGTCAGTCAGTGCAATATAATCAATGTTCAATAACTACAGGGTAAAATAAAACATTTTTCATAATGTATTGAAAACCATTTGATTACAACGGATGGAGCAAGCTGAGGCTTGGTACAGTATGTGTCTCCTCCTCCTTCTAGAGAGTAAATTGGACACACTTGCCTTGGAATTGAGTTCCACAGGCAGAAAACGGTACATCTGCTTGGCTCTGTGCATAACTAGACATTCATCAAGAGTAGCAGAAGTGAATATAACAGCGGGTGTGATGCCCTCAGGTGCAGAGAACAAAGTAGCTGTATCTAAGCTCCTGTATTTCTGGGAAAATGTGGAAGTAGCATCCTGAATTGCAGAGTTTAGATATCTCCGGAGTGTTTATTCGATTACAGTTCTTTAACATCAGCAGCCAGCCGGCAATCCTAACACCAGTTTTAGGTTTGAAGTGTTAGAAACAATGAGCGCTTGCAAGGATTTTGAAATGGATACAATTTAGCAAAGAAAGGAGAAGTACATTTGGCATTTTATTTGCCAATTTAATTAAATAAATGGATTAATTTAAATTCTCCATAATCTCTAGGGTAGAAGATTAGAGTTCATAGTTTGAAACTGGGAGACAGTGGTTAAACTGGGCATGGTGTACCAGTATCAGATCTGCTTCATTGCATTCATAACTACATAATATAACTACATTTATATTACATACAGTATATATCAAATTGCCTTTCAGTGCTTTGAAAAAGTATTAATGCAATATTTGCAAAGTTCTATGTTAGACATGAGAGGTATTGTTTACATATCAATAATATCCCAGTCCCTACAGAAAGCTGAAGTGTGTGTGATTACTCAAAAGACTCATCTTAAATATTATATGAGTTATACTGCAGACATATAGTAGAAGGTCAAATGAGACAAAATTAAAAAACAAAATGTTCTAAATACAAATCATTACATCTGGCGCAAGCCCAGCATAACACATTACCAAGTCAGCAAAATTCTAACTGTCAAGCAGAATGGTGGCAGCAGCATGTTTCAGGGATGCTACTTATCAACAGTGAAGACTGTCAAAACAGAGGGAAACAAGGGTGGGGCAAAGTACAGGATCCTAGATGAAAACCTGTTTGAATCGCCCAATAATCTAGAACGTAGTTGATAATTTACGTTTTAACATGACCTAAAATAAAAGGTCAAGGCCGTACTAACATGTGACACTAAAATAGTGAATCTCCCAGCTAAAGTCTTAACATTTATCCAATAGGAAAAAGGTGGCACGGCTTGATAGATGTAGTTAGTCAGCAAACCTCAATGAACCTCTCAGATGTGTAGTCTTTTTGCCAGGAAGAATGAGCCAAATTGCACCAACCCACTGTGCAAACCTGGTAGAAACCTGTCCAACACTAGTGTTGGCAATAATTTCTACCAAAGGTCAGGGGCTGAATACTTGCAATCAGTACATTTCACTGTGTATATTTAGGGTTTACATATCCTTATATATTATATTATTTTGACTTTGCACATAACATTGTTCAGTTTGACTATTAGTTTTAATAAATAAATACAAAATATTCAGAACTTCTAATTAATCAAAATAAATATTACTGGTAGAGGTTTAACAATTTTGCAAAACACTATATTTGCAAACTCTTCATATTTTGCATTTCACAGGCACACAAAATATTTAATCATTACAGCCTCAGATTTCTTCCGATCATTCCTCACAATTGAGGTTCCAGATTTTATAATTATTAATGAATATATAAAATACTATTCTTAAACCTTATTATTCATCTGATTCTTCAATATGTCCTGTAATTTTAAATCATGACAATTTTCTGAAACATATGACACTACATGAAATACATAGGTTTTGGACATACAGTATATGACATCCATATAATACTTAATGTGGGAAATGTATTTATTTATCTCTTTGTCATACACCCTATGCTTATATTCACGGTTTTCTGGTACATACTGTAACTGGATTCTACAATGCTCACTATCTTTTTATGCTCTCAGTCAGATCTCTGATCATGCCCTACATAACTTCGAACTGTCATTTAAGAAATGTTACATAGTCCTTCTAGATGGTATTTCAGTATTTAAAGGGAAATTCAATATATTCCATAAAAAAGAATGGTCATCCTTTTTAGAATTCAATGATTCCCCAGACATTTCATGAACATTGCCCTGGGAAACTGCCAAGATAGTACTTGCAAGAACAACTGAGTTATGGCTTCCTTATGATTGCCTTATCATCTCATAAAAGTAATTAAAACAGATAACATTTAACTTATTTAGGAGAAGTTAACAAGGATCGACATTACCTTGTTTAGTGTTTACTATGATTATTTATTATGATTAATGAACATGTAGTTCACTAGAATGATGAAATCAGAGAAATTGCAAAAAGCAAAGTTTAGAGTAAAAGAAAACTAGTTTATGTACACAATGTATCAGTGTGATACATAAACATGTCCTTCATTTTGATTCCCTGTGACTGATAACTTCACAACCCTTTTTAGTACAATTTCTGTATAATCTACAAATTGGTCTAAGTCTGAGGTTATGCCACTAAAAAACAATGACTGGGAAGGCTTAGTTGGAGAAAAAGGAAACCTTTTTTCTTTAGAAAAAACTCTGACTACTTTTTAATTTTTTTACTTACTGTACAGTGTAATTAAATATAGATATATCTAAGCTGGAAATGCCATTACAGCTATAAGCAGACCTTGACAGATGGAGCAGTCTCCTATTATCTCCAATGGGATGAACAGCATTGTTCAACTGAATTATTAAATAGAATTTACCTCTTACTTTTCATGATGCCTGTACTAAATTTCAGTCCTTTAAAAAATGTAGAGTATCTACAGTAATTCAATAGCATAGTGATGTCTATACTTTTAAAAACTTTGTGAAGGATGCAACATTAGAAGCATGGTCGCATATCTTGTGACCTCTGTCCTCTTTTGGTCAAAAAACAACACTTCAAAAATGATAATTATTATCTCTGTCTGCTTAATGACATTGCCCATTTATATTATGTCATTGGAAATTATTATTTATTAGCTTTTGACAGCCCTAAAAAGTGAAGTTTGATCTCCCTGACAATTGTTTTTTTCTAATTCTTACGGTTAAGGAAAGCTTAAAAAGCAAAATATTGTCCCCTCTCCATATCAAGACATGTTAAAATAGTGAATCTGTAACTGTTAATTTGAATCCCAAACTTTGTTTCTCCTTTCTATTTTACAGTGTGGAGCTTTACTTGTTCTTTTGTAGCCAACACACATTGATTCAACTCCCTGCTCTAACATATTTAAAATAATTTCATACAGCGCAGTGTACAGTACTTTACATCTATAGATTGCTAAACTATAATAGTGGGGTAGTGGAATAATAGTGTTTCCCTACTCATAAATAAATTGGATAAAAGACCTTAGAATCAGTGTAGACATATATTTTGGAAAAAAAAAGAACTTTCTCTCTTTCTCTGTCCTCAGAAATTGAAAAGCTAAATTAATCCAATACAGAATTAACCTTAATCAGACACAAATTAAATACAGTTTCACAGCTTTAGATACATGTATGCATTGTACAGAAAATGTTCCAGGTGATTATATCTATGCTTACTGGCATTGACAATGTCCATTAGATTGTGGAAAATAATCATAGGGCTTCAGCATCCCACTTACTCCTTCTCTTCGAGTCTTCTTAAGGTTCTTTTAGTTTTCGACAAGTCTATTAAGTATTCTAATACTGTACTCCTCTCATTTGCAATTGCTAAAAAAGAAAAAGTTGTTAAAATGGAAAGACATAAATTATCACTGACTCACTGGTTTTATGTAATAACAGAACATGCCACCCTTAAAAAGATCACAGTTTCTCTTCAAAACTATTCTGAAATATTTGCTAAAACTTGAATCCCTTTTCTCATACTGAAGCATGCCACTACAACTCATTATTTTTGTTGAGCACAAATCCTTGTATTTAATTTATAATTAGTTATTATTGTGATTGTATACCCATGACGGAGAATCCTACTGTAACAACAAACCCACACCCCTATTGTATATCATTTGTCTTTGCTATATTTTCCCTTGCTTGTCACTTTTCATGACTGTTTTTAAGAAACAGAGAATAAAAAAAGGACGATTCACATGGGATTAAAATTCACCAACAGCTTAATTTATCCTATGATTCTATGTTCACATAGAGACTTTGAGACCAGATATTATTTAAAGTTGCCCTTACAATAAAAGGAATTGGGATGTAAACCATTATACCTTTGTTGTATTACATTGAATGTAATGTTGGACTAAGTGAAATACTAATCAATGTTGAAAAGAGAAAAAAAGGAAACACAGCGTGTCAGCAGTGGAACCTTCTTCAGATGTGAGGAACCTTTGCAGCCTACACATGCTGATGCACCTACCTACTTGGAGTACTGATCAATGTTACCGATTTGTTTAAAAATAAACAATAATAACATATTTAGATTTTGCACAAGATTAATACAATCGAAATTATTGCTTTATCAAAAAGTAATAAACTCCTAACCACAAATATATACAATAAATACAGGTATATACTTTATGAACACTTTTTGTCATTGTTATTTTTCTTATGCGGGGTAATTAAGCAGTAGTACTCAATTGTATTATGCTTAATTTATAAATTTAACTGATTTCAGTTGAAAGGCAATTTTAAAATCTTGTGCTTTCTCAAAGGGTCTTGTTAAATGTTTATTCATTTGGTACACACAAAGAAGCAGGGAGTCTAAAAAGATGGATTTCAGAAGAAAAAGGGTGGAAAGATGTGTAATCCACAGATAAAATATTTACTGAAAACAAATCAGATAGCTGTTGCTCATTCAGAGTCATTATATTCCAGATTCCTCTTGACTGTGTCACAGTGTGTAGCTGAAGGATACAAATGTCCTGGATTTGATGTTTCCATCTTGTACACGATTACTAGATGGGTAGGATAAATAGTGTACCTCAGGGTTACTAAAGCAAGGACCAGACCCCATGGGAAGCTGAAACTTGAAACTTGAAAATTCAAGTCTAGAATGAAAAATCCCTCATAATCTCATAATGCCACAACTAAGACTTACCTGTATGTGACTTATTTTTAATGTAAAAAATTGTACAATAAGATCAATTATTAGTACGTGGCATATGGTCTATTGTGATGCACAAGTTGTTTAACAGACTTTTTGTAGATCAATTGTACATCTGTTTGCAAATTGTATGTTTATAAATAATTGTATTGGACACAGAGTTGCCCTATGTTGTAACAGTGGTCATCCAGCTTTGTCATAGTGAAAATTCCAACCACAAATTGAGATGTATTTATATAATTTAACAATTTCAAAGCCTTTAGAGGATAATTCTTAGATCATGCTGAGTCCCTCTCATTCCTTCAGATTAAATCATCTATTTAATGTTTTTCTTTGCCTTTATACTGTACATTCAGGTAGTGACGTTTGCAGTGGTATTGCTGGTTCACAACAAAAGCTAAATAATTAAATGTATTTATATAAATAAAAAAGAACAGCACACTTGTAATACTATGAAATGTATTTGATAACTAAAATAATGCAACAATAAATATTGTCTATGAGATGTACTGTAGGAAAGAGCTGGCACACAGTAGATGTTAAAGCCATGTGACAGAATTCCCACAGTGTGTGCAGGTGGGATAGATTGCAAGGGAACATGTTTTGAAGAGAAACATTTTCAGAAATATGCTAGTAAAGCATGTTCTCTGATGCATTTTCCTTTGAGATTATTTATATTATTTCATTCAGTTATTCAGTTATTCTGATTCCTCTTATCTTTGATCACTTTCTTCAGGCTGTCCTGTTGACTCCACGATTGTGATCTCTAATGGTGTAGTAAAGCTTCCTGAAATAAATGTTTAAAATACATGTGAAACTCTATATCCAGAGATGTTATGATCATCTAAAGGATTCTACAAATATTGAAGTCTATGTAAAGCCGCTGTAGCTATTCTTCTGGAGAACAAATTTAAAAGAAAATACATTGATTTCTAACAGGAGAAAATTCTCTTGTGTATCTTTATTTTACATAATTAAGTTTTGTGAAAGAAAACATTTTGAAATAAATGTATGTTTGGTAAGAATCGGAAGTTTTTATTAGGAGGACCACCTCCTCATAAGTTCAGCAGATATCATTCTGAAACACCCCGATTATATACAGTATTGTACAGCCTAGTTTTGCTCAGTCTGCTATTCCCCTTCTGTCCAGTTTTATGGGTCGGAGGTGGCTGTCTATCACCGAAAGGATGGTTAACCAATGAGGGACCTGAAGGGTGGAGGCCAGAACTATACCTGGTAACATCCTAAACAATTATTAACTGTGATTTCATACCATTAAAGGTCAACATCCAACTCATTTATGTTGGTTAACTCAGGGGCTCTCAGGCTTTACTTAAACACAAGACTGTAACCTAGCTGAGTAAGGATTTACTTTCTTTCCAAGATGCCAGGATGAGAGAGTAAGTCAGTAAATAACAGAATTCTGCCAAAGCTATTCTTCCTTCAACGGAAGAAATAGTCTTTTGAAAGCCATTTGTTGTTTTCACAATTCGGTGAAATTAACACAGTTGAACTGTTTTTGTCGAGATTCTGTATACCCAAGCATGTAAAAAGCTAATGTACACTGGGAACAACTGAGTTTCTCCTGCCCATCTCAATCATGACTGCACCCAAGCAGATGACTTTTAAAGACCAAAGTTCAGGTTTGTTATGCATGTGCTGGTGTTGTATTAATCAATTGTATATTGTATAGTTAGAATCCTTGTGTGGCTGTAAATTATGTTTGATTGACAGTTTCTAATGCATTCTCACAATTCTGTTCCAATTTCTAATTAGAACAGTGAATGGAAAAACCCTTGCATCACTACAATAATATCATATTTAGATTTATGAAGCCTCTAGATCAGTACAAGCATCAAATGGTTCTCAATCGGGCACTAAAAACACAGCAATCTGAATGCTTGCTGTTATGTTTATGGTTGCTGCAAGCATCTGATTAATATCTTGCCTGTGTAACAGAAGATGACTTCACTCCCTTGGAACCTGGATGGTGTTGAATTCTCACATGACAGGGGGGTTCATCCTTTTGGCTTTGCTGAATTCTCTGTTGACCTGGGAATTGCAGTGTTTGGCTCTGATGTTCATATCCTAGTGGGGGCACAGCTGTGCTTGTTACACCTAATCAAATGAAATGGAGAAAAGGGAAATTATGTTCTGATTTGTCCTATTCGTCTTACAGTATCATTCCAAAGAAAGATAGCAACAATGTTTCTCAGATAATAATGATTGCTTACACTTACTGTTTATAGTACTTTTCTGGACACTACACTCAAAGAGCTTTACAGGTGATGGGGACTCCCCTCCACCACCACCAATGTGTACCATCCACGTGGATGATGCGACGGCAGCCGTAGTGCCCCAGAACACTCACCACACATCAGCTATCAGTGGGGAGAAGAACAGAGTAACGAAGCCAATTCATAGAAGGGGATTTTTAGGATGCCATGATTGATAAAGGCCAATGAGAAATTTGGGCAGGACGCTGGGGTTACACACCTACTACCACATTCTCAGATCAATATGTAAGACCTTATGAATTTCAGGATGTATACATTTGGCCTTATTCACTTGTTTTTTCAGTATTCTTCCACCCCCTACCTCCCAAACATTTATAATGGCATCTAAACAAAACTACCTAGAACTTAATAAAGTATTCGGTCTTTCATGTAGCCCAGCTTGTAAGGGTGTCATTCAAGTACAGATTGGGCTCTGCTATCATGGTTATGAGGCTGGATTATGACCAGGATCCCCATACAGCAGAGCACATTTAGATGAACACATAGAGTGATATTATTAGGGCAAGACTCTTTTGGTCTTGCCCTAGGCTCTTGAGGCCCCTTGAGCACTTGCAGGCACACAGTGCTATCGGTGACTGACATGACTCTTGACAATTGGTGCTGAGGTCCTATAGAGGACTGTGTAGTCAGTGATCTATTAAAAGACATTTACAGTAGCTTAAAGGAAGGTGAGTTGGAGGAGTTTGTTGAATGGCTTCCTCATTCTGCCCTTTGTGGTCAAGTGCTTTGTAGTTAGGAGCCAAGACATAGAATACAGAGTCCAAATTGAGTGGGTGGGTGCAAAAATAAATGGTACTTCCAAATAAACAACACCAATTACGTGGAGAACAATGTTTTTGTGACTAAGTGATAACATTCTATCAAAACTCAGGAAAGAACACTGTATAATGAAAACATCTAAGTCAACCCTTTATGTTTTTATTGGTAAATTAATTTTTATGATTATTTACATTAATAGCACAGGAACAGCGTTTGTTATGGATGTTATTAGTAAATTTCAAGGTCTGAATAAATCAGTCTTCACTGAAACTAATAATAGCTCCAGTAAAAGATTTAGGAGAAATATAACAGTGATTTCAAATTATAGGTGTAAATATGAAATAGATTCCTACTTTTAAAGTGTTCTGGTAAGTTTAGATTGATTGATGGTGAATCAGTTGTGCCTTAAATATTTAATTTTTATCACATCATAAATCCTAAGTGGCACAGAGATGTAGAAAACTGGCCCGAAGGAATTTAACTGTCTAACCAGATGTCTTGATGACTTTTTGCATTGTTTTAATTTTCTGTTTTTTTTTCTGCTTCATTTTAGTCATCAAAGTATTTTATTTTTCAGATGCTTTGAAATTATTTTACTGTACCTTAACAATTTAGTGAGCATGTGTGGGGTTCCTAAAATAAATACTGTATCTCATTATACTGTAAATGTAATTGTTACATTGACTAAATATTTTTTTCCCTTCTTATATGTCAACCAGCATAGCTATATTAGTTTGAGTAATTCTCTAGGTTCACTTTTCTCATACATCTTGTTTGTTATTAAAATGGAGAGATTATTTTGTATCTTTTAATGCAATCAATACTTTCAATTCTCTTTTACATGAGCTTTAGGGATTTGCGAAGATAGGACCCTGATAACTGAAGCAGATAAAGACACTTACAACATACAGATACACACGGTGAGAAATAGTAGTTATTGTTTCTTACAGACTACAGAAACTCACTAGGAAAGAATGTTTTGAATAAAAAAGGTGCTTTGAACAAAAAAAACATTTTCTAAGGAATAATTGCATTTCAAGAATTGAAATATCACCTTTAATGTATAACTTACTTTTTCAAAAGACATTAATATAAATTATTTCTTATTTAATTATTTCACATTATCTTATATCACAGTATCCCATACATAAGTGTTTTGAAAATAGCCAGGTGCTCATATTAAGATTGCAAGTCCTGGAACAAATGAATCATTAAATATTTCTTCTAAGTTAATGTGATGGAAAATATGGGAGCAGGAGTGTCATCTTTTCTGGGATTTTGTGAATATTTCTATTGAAATCCAAACTGCAATTAAGTACTGTATGTAATAATATGGATACAGAAGAAGGTTAATGGTCATAAAAGTCACCAAAGTTATACAATTTATAAAGGCAAATGTCCAAAAGTCCAACCAAACTGTAAGATTAACATTGATTATTCTAATCCTATACTACTATTACTATTGTACTAACAATTGCAGTACTTTAATTTCCCTCTATTTTGCTGGCATCTCATCATAAATGTTACCATTCAGCTTTCATTCTATATGATGTGTAATGATAATTTAAAGGTTTTCAGATCTGAGGCAAAAATATTAAATCCTGCGTTTATTCTTATTGTTTCATTTTTTTAATTGCATTATTTTAGTTGCATATTAAGACTTGTCTTATTGCTATTGCTAATGTTTTGAAAGATGCTGATTCCATTTATTTTAAAAGAATGGGAAAGGTATGAGAAGGAGCAGTGATTAGGTTTTTGAATAATTGGGAAGTTGTGGGTTGAAATTCCTGGTGAGACACTGTTGTTATACCACTGGGGAAGGAACTCCATATCATTTGTTCCAGTAAAATACCCAGCTGTATAATGCTGTATCAAGATGTATAAATATTACATATACTGTACAGTATATAGCTGTAAAAATACTAATTTGCATAGGTGCAATTGTAAGTAGATTTGGATAAAGGTGTGGGCTGAATAAATTGTTAAAAATATTTTTCAGGGATAAATTATTTTTACTTTTAAATAAATATTGGATTTGACATAAAACTAGCATTCATACAAACAAAATCAGATGTGAAAGGTAGAGAAACTGACATCTTTGCTAAAAAAGTGTTAAATGTCATCACTGAGATACTTCTCAATAAAACATCTGGTAGACTATACATGTATTCCAGTTAAGGAAGACTACAATCTGAATTGTCATGAAGTTATTCAGAATGACTTTATACCCCATGGGAATTCTAAGTGTCTTGTATGCTTGTTCAGCAATTAGATACTGTAACTTCTATGCAAATCATTATTAAGATGAATTAAG
This sequence comes from Lepisosteus oculatus, assembly GCF_040954835.1. NCBI lineage: Eukaryota > Metazoa > Chordata > Actinopteri > Semionotiformes > Lepisosteidae > Lepisosteus > Lepisosteus oculatus. The sequence goes on from NC_090696.1 coordinate 23,882,170, forward strand.
GTCATGGCTATTTAAAAGAACATAAGAAAGGATTCAAACAAGGTCATTCTGCCCATCTTACTCATCTGATAGTTAAATAGCTATGTGAAGCTAAACTTTCATCCAATATCGAGAATCTGGGTCTCAGACACCTATTTGGGTAGTGTATTCAATATATCTGTAAATCTCTATGTAAAGAAATATTTCTTATTCTCTGTCCTTAATGGGATTTAATTTCATTACCAATAGTGACCCTCTTTCTTTGTTTCATTAGATGTTTTTTGCACTGCACTGAAGATATTTAGTTCCCTTAACCTGTCTGTACAGTATATAAAGGCCCTCTCAGACCAGGAGCCAATATTATTCCACTTCTTTGAACTCTCATTGAGGATATAACATCCTTTTTTTATATGGTGACCAAACGTTAACAGACTTTTCTATTTACTGTAATGATGGATTGTAAAGTATATTCATAATCTTTCTGGATTTAAATTCCACACTTTTGGCGTGTACCAGTTTCGCGCATTTTCTTTATTGGATATAGCACACTCTATATAATAAACACCAAGATCCATTTCGTTTTTAGCTTTCTGAAGCTCATACGATATACTGTATATAGTATATGCTCATACTGTAGGTCCCGTGTGGATCGCTTACTGTACTAATGTCAATTTTCATTTGCCTATTCCATGATTGTGTGAAAGTGTTTTTGTAATATCCTTGCCATTCCCCCTTTTTTTGTATATTCTGTATAATCATAACATCTGTTTTTAGCGATATGTTAGCTATATCACAATCTTATTTTCTTTGGTAAGGAGATCTACAGTTACAAGATAACGTAAAGTAATGGATAGGATATGAACATGTGAACTAAAACAGTTCTTGTCAGTGCTCTACTGGCAGCTCCTTACCTCATCTATGAGGTGGGGGTTGTACAATTAATTACTCATTGCTCAATGTCCTGTCACTAAGTAATGTCTCTAGGCCACTGGGCACCAAAATATATTTATAAGAACCAACAACAATCATAAGCTGGAAAAAATGCTAAAAATGCTAACATTTACTGCAATTATGTTCTGCAAATATCAAAGATGCCTTTAAACAATAATATTGGTTTAAAACTTAAGATGCATTCTGGGAATGCACAGGATATGTCTAATAAGAATGACATTTAAAGAAAAGACTATGCTCTTTCGTTGTGTTAGACTTCATTAATCACTGCAATAATACCAATGATTATATCTTAAGCACTTTATCATTTACATAAAATCTAAAATTTATTTTTCTAAATTATTTTCAACCACCTTCTGACTTCCTACTTATTTAATACTACAGTGTTTACCATTCCAAAAAGAAAAAAAAGTTCTTTTAGGTGAGAACACTTCATGTTCATTAACCTGATGTATATAAAAATAACCAACACTCCAGTCTGGTATTAAGTTCTGAGATGTGAAGATCTATTTGGGAACAATGAGGGCTTACTAGATTTTTCTGTTTATTCAACGTGGGAAGGTGTGGTATGAAAATGTTTTTTTTTAATTTAAATAAGGCTATAGCTATTTTAAGACTTAATACGTTTATTAAATTTATTTTAAGCAGGTGCTTTTTTATTAAGTGGGTCATTGTGAGCAGCTGAACTAGCACATTCCCTCTTTGAAGTGCAGGCTTTGTCCATTAGTGCACACATCCCTCATAAACCCTGGTCTTTATTATCACTCACTGGGATTTTTTCCGAGTGACAGATTTCTTCACAACCATGTTTTGCTAAATACAGTACCAGGTATTTTTGACTTGCAACCCTATTTATGTAGTGACACACAAAGATGCTTGAGAACTACTTATTCTAAACAGGACTAGGATAAAGGATAATACTAGGTTATGTTAAAACATGGAAATGTCAATTTTACACATGCAACAGATGACAACAGTGACAGACTATAGTGCAACAGTTAGACCGCTTTTCTTTTAAGAGCTTAAGGATAATGATTTTGATGCCTATATTTAGAAATAAGCACACGCTACAAACTGAAAAGAAGAGGTATGTGCCACAAGATTCTCAACACACACCAAGTTTTATTAAAAAAATACATAGAAAAAAAACAGAATATCACAGCTATGTTTTACTATGTTAGTTCATCATGAAAAATTCTCTATATACAGTATTTTGTGATTCAGCAATAGCCTTTTGTGGTCCTTATCTGTTTAAGAAGTAACTCTAGTTATGCTTTTGTATAACTGTTATATCTTGACCTTTTCTCTTGTTAATTGTCCATCTGTGGAAGTTGTGTGCCAGATGTAGTTGAATAAAGTTTGTGTGACCTCATACAGAATTAAATAAATTTCTGCCAAAGTAACTTTACCATCCAAGTCACATAATGCATATTAGCATCCCCAGCTGCACAAATGGAGGCACAAATGGTTTATAATCCATGTTTAATGAAATGCATCTTAGCTGTGCAGGCAGCAGCCTACTGCACACATTTAAGTCACCTTATGTGAGTAATTTTAGATGCAATTTGACAGATGTATTGTTTTACCATGAGAAATGAAACATGGGTCCTGGTGCAGTGTTAAGATTAGTTTTCAATTTACTTTGCAATGATTTGTAGTAATTAAAATGGATAAGCATGAATAACTGGACATTTTAAAGTTTTGGAAAAGGGAAACTGGCAGAAGAGTAAAATAGACAACACAAAGAAGAAATAAGAATAAGAGCCATATGAACAATAAAACAATAAGATTTTAGCCAGTTTTTATTTAGAAAGAGTCCCAAAAATTAGCACACATTCCATTTACAAAACGTCTGTGAGAATAGCTTGAAAATTGAATAATGAATTGGTTAGATAACATACTGTACCTTTTATAATGAAAAAAACCAAAGTGATAAGTTTAGTCATCGTTTTGTGCCTCCATTCATATCTGAGTAAGCGGAGGTTACTTAACATGTACAATTTATTCAGATACAAAATTAATAATGGTCTAACAAACTAAACACAATTCTTTCAAAACAGTACATTTGTGCCCTATTACCCAGTGCTTAACCATGAAGGTATATAATCATGTAGTTCAGATGACCTTGCAGAAGCAACAGCATTCCTGAAAGCAGATAAATGAAATATCCTCACGAATCAGAAACTAAAAAGGCTTCAATTTATTGTTTACCCACCTGAATGCATTTCATTACATGGTGAGTATGCTATTTTGAGCTTTGGAATTTTATAAATGTGGCTGCACTGATTAAAGGCCATGGTGTAACTCCATGTGGCACCAAAAGCCCAGACAAAATTAAAAGTGAGGCTTTATTGAGAACAACATTTCTTTATCTGATTCACAACTTTATTTTTCCCAAACAGCCTTGGTCCTTGTAACTGAAAAAATTGAATGATTTGATGATGGTGACTACAGTCACCATATATTAAATGCAAAATCAACTATTTTGTGAGGAAACGCATGCTTCTAAATGCTAATTTCTACATCAATAAATGTAAAATGTGTGAAGTACGAAAATCAATCAGCAAATTATTGATTAAGCCATCAAACTGTACATATTAGTTACAAAACATACAGAATGTATTATCTACATTCACTTGGATGACAGCGACTGATTTGATTAGAACTAGTTTTATCACCAATGCCATTCAATTTGGCACATTTACTTGTTTGGCATTTTCCCCAAAAAAATTGAAGGTCTTTTTTTTTTACATTTAGGTCTTTTTTTTAAGTTAGTACTAAAATGTATTCAATAATAGCCTTTTGCATTAATGATTTGTAAAATGCTTGATTTATAATTTATAAAACTGCTACCCTGATCCTTGAATGGTAAGTTGACAAAAGAATGGCAATACGCTTTTCAAATTCTTTAACAAACAAAAACAAAATTGTAACAATGACAGTAATTTGAGGAACTTCAACTTTTACAAATAAAACCATAGGAAAGGAATTTATTTCAAATGTCAACCATTGCCATGTAGTTTTGATATTAACACCAAATGTTAAAGAATAAGATATACAGGAAAGTTTTAATAACAATAATAAATTACAAGATTTAAACATTATACCTCCATTAGCATGAACATATTTGGCTTTGAAAAATATGGAACTGGTAGCCTAAAGCCTTTTTAACATCCTCGCAGATTTAACTGTATATTCAACCAGTATGGAAGCAGGTTTATTTAAAAGCCATTTTGTTTGTGAAAATACTTAAAAATATTTTTTACTATATATTTTATTTAATTTTCTTATAAAACATTTCACATCTCGATGCAGATGAAGTCAAGTGTGCTTAAGTCAATATGAATCCAGGATTTGACGATGGTGGCTAAGAAAACAGACGTGCTGCCTCGACAACGATTTTCGGTTGAGATTACAGTACTTCCAACAACAGCTGTGCATGTCGGTCAAGCTCTTTCTCAATCACATTAGAGAGATAGAAGAGAGAAAAAGAGAGAAGATGATGATGTCAGCTCTAAAGCATCCCATTATAGTTCCAAGATGAGCTTCCACTAAGAGAAGGAGTCTTCGCGTGAAGAGAAAAAAAGGAAGAAATGTCTTCATGATACTGGATGCGCCTCTCAACCAATTCACCCAGAAAACGCGCGATTAAAACCATTGTGTAAGGCACTCAAAAGGTTCTTATCAATCAAGAGAGATCAGTCACACTGACATTCATTCCCATGCCAGGCCTCACGTAAGGTACTGCATGCACTGCTTTTGGAAATTCTGGAGTCATCACACGGCCGTTTTCTCCAGTGCTTCCTGTAATTGACAGCCTCGCTTTACTCCTCATGGCATCACCAAAGGTCATCTAAAACACACACATACACACAAGGAATCAAATCACGCATTGGCACCTTCCTGGTAAATTCATTATGGCAAGCAAATGTAGAAGAATATGAGAACATCAAAGAAATTGAATGCAAACGCACATTTAAAGCCTATAAATACTATCGCAAAAAAGGAAAAAGGTTAAAAGACATCATGATGTCATACAAAAATAAAAATAACGATGCACACCACAACAAACAGAAGCAACGATGTAAAAACAAAAGAAAAGTAAAAAGCTAATATTAGAAATTAAAACACGAATACATACGATCCTTTGGCCAACTTCCTCATTTATTAACGATAAGAATGCGACAATGAAGCTAGAGCGTGCACTTATAATTTGGTATGAAGACCTCGTTCCTACCCCCTAAATTTTTACACTTTCGATCCCATATACGTTGTAACCTTCCTTATAAGTTGCAAAATTCTGTGAATTCTGCGAGGAAGTTGGATTAATATTCTGTGCATTCTTTGCCACCTTCATTCGTTTCGCCTCTGCTCTTGACTTGTAACAGAACTCAATCAAAG